>NC_066509.1:28289634-28414634 GCF_024679095.1 Eriocheir sinensis | reverse complement strand
CCTTCTGTTCTTCATCAAATGTTTTGGTGTTTTTGTTAAACTATCTTTTTTTCGCTTTATTTTTGGGTCTAACAGGTCTCTTCTCTTTAGTGAGACAAATAGTTAATTAGTGAAGGACCTGGTTAAATAGTTAGTTGTATGGTTATTTATTTATTTATTAGTTTATTTTATTCTTTCCTTTCTTGTCTTTTCTATTTTATTCTTCTTTTCTTTTTTATGTTTTCTTTTCTTTCAGTTCTTTTCTGCTTTCATATAATTTTCTTTTCTTGTTCTTATTTTTATCATTCTCTTGTGATGTCCTTTGGTCCGGGTGAGCCTCTTTCACCCCGGAAGAGACTCACCCATAATTTTCTTGATGTTAGTTTGAGCCGAAAATGTGGATGCTGACTTTTTTTTATCTTTTTTATATGTTGTTTTCTATCTTCTCTTTTTTCTGGTGTTGTTTTCTCTGTATTTTCCTTGTGCTGGTTTTCTCTTCCTTCATTTTCCTTTTTCTGGTGCTGTTTCTATATCGGCTTTTCTTGGTGCCGTATCCTGCTACAGACGAGTCTCCTTCACCCCAGAGAAGCCTCGCCCGTACCAACATACCACACCAAACGCCTGTGTGCTAGATTATTACTTCGATTTGTTGTTGTTGTTGTTTTCCCTTCTTGATGATGTGTTGATAAGTAATCTTTTTCCTGGTATTCCTTTTCTATATTATCCTTTCTCCGGCGTCACTTTTCTTCATTTCCAGTGTGGTGGTGTGGTGTGGAGTATCTACATCGCCTTTCAGTGACGCGGTATCTTGTTACAGCTGAGTCTCCTTCACCCCAGAGAAGGCTCACCCATACCAACATACCACACCAAAGTCCTTAATCCTAGTTGTTCGTTTTGCCCATGTTGTGTTTTGTATCTGATTTTTTTCTGGTATTCCTTTTCTGTATCACCCTGTCTCCGGTGTTATTTTTCTTTACTTGTCGTGTGCTGGTGTTGTGCAGAGTATCTACATCGCCTTTTCCTGGTGCCGCATCTTGCTACAGGGGAGTCTCCTTCACCCCAGAGAAGGCTCACCCATACCAACATACGGCACCAAAGGCCTTCATGCTGGATTATTTTGTGTGTTTTTGTCTTATTTTTTTCCTTTTTTCATGGTGTTTTTCTATCTTATCTATTTCCTGGAATTCCTCTCCTGTATTATTTCTGATGTTCTTTTTGTTTATTTCCTTTTTTTCGATGTTTTTCATCTGTAATATCCCTGTCGTGGAGTTGTTCTGAAATCGCCTTTCCTTGGTGCTGTGTGCTGATACGAATGAATCTCCTTCACCCCAGAAAAGACCCGCCCATACCAACACACAACACCAAACGCACTCCCTTCCCCCGCCCCTGGACACTCGGGATCTACGGCACCGCCATGGACGCCCCGAGGGAGCCGAGACGCCCTGCCGAAACCCCTAAGCCCTGCGACGCTCGCCAGGGAGACCTTGGGCTCCCTGACGCTCCCTAGCACCGCCGAGGCGGGGGAGGGCAAGGACTCCAGACAACTGCAGAACAACTCCAGACGGGAATATTAAATTAATCGTAAACACCGTGACGGCGCAAAGGCTGCGTTTGTCGAGTCTGGGATGGCAGGACGCCGGCCGAATGTTTTGGCGCGGCATCCGCTTCCCTTTTTTTTCTGTTTTCTCTCATTGTTATTTGAGAGAGAGAGAGAGAGAGAGAGAGAGAGAGAGAGAGAGAGAGAGAGAGAGAGAGAGAGAGAGAGAGAGAGCATTTTAATAGGTATAATGCTTTCGTAATTCTTTAATCAGTTGATATTGTTGTTATTACCAATATCTATCTATCTATCTACCTACACCCCCACCCTTCCCCAACACCGTATATTAATGCATAGGTCTTCCTCCTCCTTCTTCTCCTCCTCCTCGTCCTTCTCCTTTTCCATCTCCAAGTATGTTGTATTCCTGTTGTTATTTATGTTCTTTATGAACTTTGCTTTTCTTAACCACCTTTTTTCTGTATTTTTTTCTAAAAATTCCCTTTCATTTCTCTATACAGTAACCTCTCACTGTGATCCTCTTTTATTTCCTCCTCCTCCTCCTCCTCCCTTTTTATCAATATTTTTCTTCTTCTTCATCCCTCTTTAGTTGATACTCCTCTGTTTCATGTTTGTCTTGATCCATTTTCCTTCTTTTTAATATTTTCTTTTTAATTTTCTTTTTTTCTCATTTATTTCAGGCCTTGAGCTGCTTCCTTTACTGTAAAAAAAATAAGTACAACGACATTCTCTCCGCCTTACATTATTTTCCTAATCTTCTACCATCATTAAATCTTCATTATTATTTTTCTCCTCCTCCTCCTCCTCCTCCCCCTCCTCCTCCTCCTATTTTACTTTATTTTAAATCCCAGACGACCATTTATGTAATATCTCCTTTTTACTTCATTTTATCTTCCTCCTCCTCCTCCTCCTTCTCCTCCAGGTAACAGCTTGTCACCTGAGGCGGTGGGCGTGGCAATGATACAAATACCATCTGTGGCCGACGGTTCTCTCTCTCTCTCTCTCTCTCTCTCTCTCTCTCTCTCTCTCTCTCTCTCTCTCTCTCTCTCTCTCTCTCTCTCTCTCTCTCTCTCTCTCTCCGGTGCATTTCGAGCGACCTACTATTTCTGTATAGTTCATTTTTCCTTCCTCCTCCTCCTCCTTCTTCTCTCCTCTTCCTCCTCCTTCACCTCCTCGTCATGCTGTTTCTCTTCCTGTCGTCATCTCTTGTCACACCTTTCTTTCAATCTCTAAAAATTACATATACAATAAAACAAATATTATCTAGTCGGTTCAGTACAAAGAAACGCTCAATTATAATATTTCACTCAGCCACATTCACAGCAGCAGGCTAATAACGCTAATACGTGGAAGGTGCAATAACAAGTACAATTATAGTAACGATAGTAAAAATAATGCAATAAATAGTAACAGTAGTATTTTTTTGCATTAAAAGCAGCAACTCAAATGCAAAAATAAATGAAAACAAAAAAGCCCGCTGAACACTGCTAATAACAGTACTGTAATAATAACACCATTAATGTCACTACTATTTTTTTTCATAGTACTGTCTACTACTATATCACACTACCTCTGTCCCTCTATTTCCATAATCTATAATATTCGTCCTCCTTCTCCTCCTCTCACGTCATTTTCACTTCCTCCTCCTCGGCGGCTCAGGTGTTCGGGACAGGCGGCTCGTGGTGTCCTCACTCCTCCCTCTCTGCCTGATTCACCTCTCACAGTAATATTAATAACCTTACTTCTGCTTTTTACTACTATAATCATCTTACTCATTGCACTTACACTCATTACACTTAAAAAAACTGTTAATAAGCACGCTGGGAAACCAGACGAGTGGTAATAATTGGATTGAACTCCCCATGAAGCGGATTCGAACTAATTGAGGCGAGGCTGCGGGGCACATGAGCCACCACGGAAGCCATAACTTTTAGGAGCTTCAAAGAGAATCATTAACAGCCCAGTGTGTTTAGATCCGAGTGTTTCTGACCTGACAACACGCTAATGCAGTAATGTGTGTGTGTGTGTGTGTGTGTGTGTGTGTGTGAAATTAATAAGCAGTAACAATGAAAGCGTTAATTAAGATGAATCATAATAGCACCTCCCCATTATTCCCTCCCTCCTCCTCCTCCTTCTCTTCCTTATTATTTTGTGATAGGCTAAATACAATAAAGTAAAATCAACAACAACAACAGTAATAATGATAACAAGCACTATTACCCCCCCCCCCCCAACCCTCTTCATCTCCCTTTCACTCTCTCCTCTTCCCATCCTTAACCTTTCCTTTTCCATTATCTCAGTGATATAGAAGGAAAGAAAAAGGACACAACGAAGAAAAAGAACAATTACTACTACTACTGGAACAACAACAAAAACAATAGCAGCAATAATAATCATGCCATACAATTATATTCTCAACCCTTTCCCTTCCCCTCCTTGTCCTCCCACTTCCTGTCCCCCCCATTACCCCTTCCCCTTTTCTCCATCCCATTCCTCCCCACCACCACCACCTCCTCACCCCACACAAGCCTAAGGGTTGTGATACAAACACTCCACACACTCACCCTCGACATCCTGCTACCCCGCCACGCCTGCTGCTCTACCCTCGCCCTCAGTGCTTCACGTCCCCGCCCGGCGCCACGCTCAGCCCCGCCACGCCTTCTGCTCTACCCTCGCCCTCAGTGCTTCACGCCCCCGCCCGGCGCCACGCTCAGCCCCGCCACGCCTGCTGCTCTACCCTCGTCCTCAATGCTTCACGTCCCCGCCCGGCGCCACGCTCAGCCCCGCCACGCCTGCTGCTCTACCCTCGTCCTCAATGATTCACGTCCCCGCCCGGCGCCACGCTCAGCCCCGCCACGCCTGCTGCTCTACCCTCGCCCTGAGTGCTTCACGTCCCCGCCCGGCACCACGCTCAGCCCCGCCACGCCTGCTGCTCTACCCTCGCCCTGAGTGCTTCACGTCCCCGCCCGGCGCCACGCTCAGCCCCGCCACGCCTGCTGCTCTACCCTCGTCCTCAGTGCTTCACGTCCCCGCCCGGCGCCACGCTCAGCCCCGCCACGCCTGCTGCTCTACCCTCGCCCTCAGTGCTTCACGTCCCCGCCCGGCACCACGCTCAGCCCCGCCACGCCTGCTGCTCTACCCTCGCCCTGAGTGCTTCACGTCCCCGCCCGGCACCACGCTCAGCCCCGCCACGCCTGCTGCTCTACCCTCGCCCTCAGTGCTTCACGTCCCCGCCCGACACCACGCTCAGCCCCGCCACGCCTGCTGCTCTACCCTCGCCCTCAGTGCTTCACGTCCCCGCCCGGCGCCACGCTCAGCCCCGCCACGCCTGCAGCTCTACCCTCGCCCTCAGTGCTTCAAGTCCCCGCCCGACACCACGCTCAGCCCCGCCACGCCTGCTGCTCTACCCTCGCCCTCAGTGCTTCACGTCCCCGCCCGGCGCCACGCTCAGCTCAGCCCCGCCACGCCTGCTGCTCTACCCTCGCCCTCAGTGCTTCACGTCCCCGCCCGACACCACGCTCAGCCCCGCCACGCCTGCTGCTCTACCCTCGCCCTCAGTACTTCACGTTCCAGCCCGGCACCACGCTCAGCCCCGCCACGCCTGCTGCTCTACCCTCGCCCTCAGTACTTCACGTTCCAGCCCGGCACCACGCTCAGCCCCGCCACGCCTGCTGCTCTACCCTCGCCCGCTACTGAGTGGATCTTTTTTATCTACCTTCCCTTTGTTACAACATTTACGAGGAATATATATTGATACACGTGTCAGCGGGAAATAAATATCATACACACTTCCATTTATACTTATATATTACGAAAACCTGTTACGTTTTTCACCTCTTAATTCTCTTACTGGCCTACTCGTTACTTTTTTTTTTACGTTAGCTCATGAGAGTAAATAAACTAGTCTCGTTCGTCAACGTTTTTCTATTGCTCTTCATGAAACAGCAACAAACATTTTCGTTTTTCCTTTCCTTTGCTCTTTTTTTATACAAACACCTGTTCTTGTTTGTATCAATTAAGGAGCATAAAAGTGTGTGTGTGTGTGTGTGTGTGTGTGTGTGTGTGTGTGTGTGTGTGTGTGTGTGTGTGTGTGTTTCAGGAATATGATTGTTCGTCCTGAATGTTCTTAGTTACTTCCTGGAATCAACCTCTCTCTCTCTCTCTCAATGTGGAGGTGTTGATATGTTGCAAGTGACCGTTGTATTAATCAGTCTTTTTTTTTTTTTTGCACGAGTGAGTGAGTGAATGAGTGACAAATGTTTGGAAAGAAAATCAGAGATATAAAAGTGTTAAGATGTGTTATAAATGGGAGGGCGGGTGAGTCTTTTATTTCCTTCTCCTTAGTTTGAATTGATAAATATTTCATCATATTTTGTTTCTTCATTAAAGTCATTCTAGTGATAGCGTAAGAGCAAAAGAAACACTCTAATCACAGCTGATAACCACCGTTTACAATGATCGCTTTAATGTACTATGCGAGGCAGCCAGAGTGAGGAAGCTGTTGGTGGTCAGCAGAAAGTTTCTCAGCAAGGTTTTCCGACTAACGCTCCAACTGATACAAGACGAGGAGTTTGTTATGGGCGGAGCGTTGCCTGGGTGATGAAGCACAAAACTCTACGGACACATCAAGGCAAATTTACATTATACAACGGTCCCCAGGATGGACGATGCTATCGCCAAATACTGCAACAAGAATATCACCAACTACTACTACTACTACTACTACTACTGCTACTACTACTACTACTACTTTTACTACTACTACTGCTTTTACTACTACTACTACTGTTGCTCAGAACGTCCCATATATCATATCTCATACAATTCGTTTCGCTTTTCAGCCGCTCGTTCAATGAAATAATAACACCGCGTCCGTCAGGTGTCGTAATTAAAGTACGTGTTCATGGCTGGTTCCTTCCCTTGCTACACCCACTGAAGGTTTATCATGCATCTGTGTGTTAGCTGTGTCTTAGCAGGACGAGTAATGAGCACGCTACTCGTTCTTCGTGTCCTACGGAGCTCTTTCTTCTCTCCCTCACAGCCACCCATTCCTCCTCGCTCCCTTGCTATAAACGTCACAATTTCCGTTAGTTCTTTAATATTTACGGAATGAGCTTACTCGTAAATTAAAGTAACGCTGCGAGGAACGGCTGATGAGAGAGCTGAGGCAAAGGTAAAGTTAGTTGTGGGAAGCATGAAAGCATGAACGTACGGCGCAGCGCCACGCCAGCACCAGCTGTCAGCGGCCAGTGTGCCCACGCCCAAGCGTGCGTCGCTCTGAAGGTGGATGCGGCATTATCTTATACATTATTCAAATTTCAAATAAACTTTTTCGCTTATATTGCATTTCATCTATAAAATGGTAATGTCGGCATGTTCAGAAGACTTCTCTTTATGAGATGAAATGACTGGCATCAATTCTGTTTTAGTGCTTCTTTCAAATATATATGTAAATGATTATATAGACACATCGGAGCTGTTCTTTCATTCATGCATATTATAACCTTTTTTATTTATTTCCACCCTTGGAAGGTCTAACCATAACTATCTTCAACAGAAGATGAGCTGAAGCGAGTCATACAGAAACACGAGAGTCTGTGTGACTGACAGACTGTGTCCTGAGTGCGAAGATCACCCCAGCCCATCACGGGAAGCCTGGCAAACACTGCCAAGGCGCAGAGGAACGCTTCGTGTGACGAGGAGGCGGAACACGCGCGGAATAGATATTTTGAGTCTCCACGGAGTGCTACTTCAGCGATGGTGCAACTGTTCCCTCACTTAAAAACATCACAACACACTCCCGCCGTTGCCACACAGCTCACCACCACGCCAGTACAAAGAGCACAATGGTGCAATGAACACGCAGAATGTCTCGCCCCGGACACAGCTCTGATGACTGATGACGCCGCGACATTTCTGGATTATCATATATATTACTTTGGCACTATTTGCCACGAGCTCTTCGACTCGCGAGCTGTTCAGTGCCATACTTTATAAGGCAATGTCAACCCTAGTTTGGGAGAAATCCGTGTGGCCGCTAGACGCACGCACATATAAACGCACGCACGCACACAAAATTATGGATTTACGAGATTATGCACCGCGCGGTCCGCTCGTCTGCAATATTTTTGTATTCTTCCTTTACCGTCACCACTTCCCATCCACCCTTCGTCTGCTCCTTCTTCATCTCCTTCCATAACCCCGGCTATCCTCTTTCTCCCTCGCCATTACCCTCATCTTTGTTTCCCTTACTCCTCTCTTTCTCCTGTCTTCCTTCTTTTTCCCTACCTCTTCCCTTTTCTCCGCCTCCTCCTCCTCCTCCGCTCATTCTTTACCAGCCTGCCCCTCGGCGCGCTGCTGCCGTCATCACTACCCACGCCTTCCCTCACCCCGGTGTCTCGTCTGGGCCAAAGAAATACTTTTACAACCAATATACTTTTTTTTTTTTACAACAAAGGAGGCAGCTCAAGGGCACACAAAAAAAGAAAACAATAATAAAAAAAAAGCCCGCTACTCGCTGCTCCTAAAAAAGAAACAAAAGAGGTGGCCGAAAGGAAGATCAAATACGGGAGGAGAGGTGTCCTGATACCCTCCTCTTGAAAGAGTTCAAGTCGTAGGCAGGAGGAATTACAGATGAAGTAAGATTGTTCCAGAGTTTACCAGCGTGAGGGATGAAAGAGTGAAGATGCTGGTTAACTCTTGCATAAGGGGTTTGGACAGTATAGGGATGAGCATGAGTAGAAAGTCGAGTGCAGCGGGGCCGCGGGAGGGGGGGAGGCATGCAGTTAGCAAGTTCAGAAGAGCAGTCAGCGTGGAAATATCGATAGAAGATAGAAAGAGAGGCAACATTGCGGCGGAATTTAAGAGGTAGAAGACTATCAGTATGAGGAGGAGAGCTGATGAGACGAAGAGCCTTAGCCTCCACTCTGTCCAGAAGAGCTGTGTGAGTGGAGCCCCCCACACATGAGATGCATACTCCATACGAGGGCTGACAAGGCCCCTGTATATGGACAGCAACTGTGCAGGGGAGAAGAACTGGCGGAGACGGTACAGAAAGCCCAGCCTCGAGGAAGCTGATTTAGTAAGAGATGAGATATGAAGTTTCCAGTTGAGATTTTGAGTTAAGGATAGACCGAGGATGTTTAGTGTTGAGGAAGGTGATAGCTGGGTGTTGTCAAAGAATATGGGATAGTTATTTGGAAGATTGTGTCGAGTGGATAGGTGGAGAAACTGTGTTTTTGAGGCGTAGAAGGACACCAGGTTCTTCTTGCCCCAATCGGAAATAATAGTAAGGTCTGAGGCTAGGCGTTCTACAGCCTCCAGCCTTGAGTCGTTAAGTTCCTGAAGGGTGGGTCTTCTATTAAAAGAAGTTGAATAATGCAGAGTGGAATCATCGGCGTAGGAATGGATAGGACAGTTCGTTTTGGAAAGAAAATCATCAATGAACAACAGAAAAGAGTGAGATAGGACAGAACCTGTGGGACACCACTGTTAATAGATTTAGGAAGAACAGTGACCGTCTACCACAGCAGAAATAGAACGGTCAGAAAGGAAACTGGAGATAAAGGTACAGAGAGAAGGATAGAAACCGTAGGAGGGTAGTTTAGAAAGCAAAGATTTGTGCCAGACCCTATCAAAAGCTTTTGATATGTCCCGCGCAATAGCAAAATTTCACCGAAACGGCTAAGAGAGGATGACCAAGAGTCAGTTAAGAAGGCTAGGAGATCACCAGTAGAACGCCCCTTGCGGAACCCATACTGGCGATCAGATAGAAGGTCAGAAGTGGAAAGGTGCTTTTGAATCTTCCGGTTAAGGATTGATTCAAAAGCTTTAGATAGACAAGAAAGTAAAGCAATAGGACGGTAGTTTGAGGGATTGGAGCGGTCACCCTTCTTAGGTACAGGCTGTATGAAGGCATACTTCCAGCAAGAAGGAAAGGTAGATGTTGACAGGCAGAGGCGAAAGAGTTTGACCAGGCAGGGTGACAGCACGGAGGCACAGTTTTTAAGGACAATAGGAGGCACTCCATCAGGTCCATAAGCCTTCTGAGGATTGAGGCCAGAGAGGGCATAGAAAACATCATTTTGAAGAATCTTTATAACAGGCATAAAGGAGTCAGAGGGGGGATGAGTAGGAGGAATATGCACAGAATCGTCCAGAGTGGAGTTTTTAGAAAAAGTTTGAGAGAAGAGTTCAGCTTTAGAGATAGATGAGACGGCAGTGTTGCCGTCAGGACTGAGAAGTGGAGGGAAAGATGAAGAAGTGAAGTTGGAGGAGATGTTTTTGGCTAGATGCCAGAAGTCACGGGAAGAGTTAGAGAAAGCAAGGTTTTGACATTTTCTATTAATGAAAGAATTTTTGGTTAGTCGGAGAATAGATTTGGCACGATTTCGGGCAGAAATGTAAAGTTCAAAATTAGCATTAGTTCGAAGGCTCTGGTACCTTTTGTGAGCTACCTCTCTATCATTGACAGCACGAGAACAAGCGTGATTAAACCAAGGCTTTTTAGCGTGAGGAGTAGAGAAAGAACGAGGAATGTATGCCTCCATTCCAGAGACAATCACCTCTGTGATGCGCTGAGCACACACAGAGGGGTCTCTATCCTGGAAGCAGTAATCGTTCCACGGGAAATCGGAAAAGTACACCCTCAGGTCGTTCCACCGAGCTGAAGCAAAATGCCAGAAGCATCGCCTCTTCGGTGGGTCCAGAAGGTATACAGGAGCGATAGGACAGGATGCAGAAATAAGATTGTGATCGGAGGAGCCCAACAGAGAGAACAGTTTGACAGAATAAGCAGAAGGGTTTGAGGTAAGGAAGAGGTCTAGAATGTTGGGCCGGTCTCAAAGACGGTCGGGAATACGTGCAGGGTGCTGAACCAACTGCTCTAGGTCGTTGAGGATAGCAAAGTTGTAGGCTTGTTCACCAGGATGGTCAGTGAAAGAGGATGAAAGCCAAAGCTGGTGGTGAACATTGAAATCTCCTAGGATGGAGATTTCAGCGAAGGGAGAGTGGGTCAAGATGTGCTCCACTTTAGAATTCAAATAGTCAAAGAATTTTATATAGTTGGTAGAGTTAGGTGAGAGATAAACAGCACAGATGTATTTAGTAATAGAATGACAGTGAAGTCTTAGCCAGATGGTGGAAAATTCAGAAGAGTCAAGGTCGTGGGCACTAGAGCAAGTGATGTCGTTGCGCACGTAGGCGCAACATCCAGCTTTGGATTGAAATTTAGGATAGAGATAGTAGGAGGGAACAGAGTAGAGATTGCTGTCAGTAGCCTCAGAAACCTGTGTTTCGGTAAGGAAGAGAAGGTGAGGTTTAGAGGAGGAGAGATGATGTTCCACAGAATGAAAATTAGAGCGAAGACCGCGAATGTTGCAGAAATTGAGAAGAAAGAGGTTCGAGGAGTTTTCAAGACACCTCTCGGGTCGGCAGCCAGAAGGGGAGTCCTCCTGGGGAATTTAGGTCCCCCAGGCGGGGACCTGAGGCTTGGTGTATGTGCGCCATTTTGAAATTTTAATTTTGGGAAAAGGTGTATATGTTGTGTGAATGTAGTGTGGTGTGGATAAAGAGAGGATCTGTCTTTAGAGAGCATACTGAACTACTCTCCGGTGTTGGTGAGACAATAGGGAAACGGTTAGTGAGGACATGGGAAGGGTCTTTGGAGGGCTTCAGCTCCCTTCTCACCTCCCATATATACCTCACCGGGAGTGGCTTGCGCCCGTTCGGTAGGTGTCTTCCTACCAACTCCAGCTATTGCAGCGACTTTCAATTTCCCGCTCCCTCATTTTTGCTTTGCGGCATTAATATATTGAAATGGGCACCGAGAGCTTGGGAGGAGATAAGCTGACGGTTCGATAAAGTGCCGATTGAAGGGTGACAGGAGGGACGTCTTTGGGATTAGTGGGGGAGGGAATGGGGAGGGGGAGGAAGAAGGGGAAGGGGAAGGGCAAGAGGAAGGGGCGGTGTGCTTCGTAAAGGTTATTTTTACTTGCTCCTACTGCTCCTCTTCCCCTTCTGTTTCCCTTCCCTCCCTTCTTTCCTTCATATTACTGTCTCCTCACATTCTTTCATAAACTTATCTATCGCTTTCCTTTCCATCCACCCTAATCATCCTCTCCCCTTCCCTTCCCTTCTCTCTACTTCTCCTTTCACCCCTTCTCCCCCCCACCCCCCACCCCAGCGGTCACTGTGCCTGGTAGCTGCTCACATTTCGATATAGCTTAAAGGGAAACAAGGATATTGATAATGGATGGCCGGGAGAAGGAGGAGGAGGAGGAGGAGGAGGAGGAGGAAAACATGGAAACATGGAAACATGGACTAGCAGGCAGCAGAAAGCTTGTTGGCTCTTTACTAGGCTACCTGCGTTCAGTGATTTAATCAATCCGTTTGCCATAGGAGTGGCTTGCAGGGAAAGATTAAAGCACTTGTGTATCTACTCTTGGGAACGTTGAGTTCACACCCGTTGCAGCAAAGTGGCGATCAATGCGTTTCTTGAAGGAGTTGATGGTCTCTGCGCTAACCACTTCTGCAGGAAGGCTGTTCCAGTGGCGAACAACTCTATTCGAGAAATAACTCCTGCCGATGTCGGTATGGCATCGCTTTGCTTGAATTGTTTTTCCGTTGTTTCTTGTTCTCAGGTTAGTTTGTAGCGTGAAGAGTTTGGAGTGATCAACGTTGCTGAGCTTGTTCAGATACTTAAAGACTTGTATCATGTCTCCCCGCAATCGTCTCTTTTCCAACGTGAAGAGGTTGAGTCGCTCGAGTGGTTCTTCATAGGGTTTCGTCCTCAGTGATGGTATCATCGTCGTGGCGCGGCGCTGTACTCTCTCAAGTAATTCAATGTATTTCCTGTAATTTGGAGACCAGAATTGCACGGCGTATTCCAGGTGGGGCCTTACCAGGGAATTATACAAGGATAACATAACTCCCGGCGTCTTGTATTCGAAGTTCCTCGATATGAACCCAAGCATTGTATTGGCTTTCTTACAGGCGGACTTGCAGTGTTTTGTTTGTTTCAAGTCACTGCTGATGGTGACCCCGAGGTCTCTTTCCTCTTGCACAACAGGTAGTGGTTCGCCACCCATGTGGTATATGTGGTTGCTGTTTCTGGATCCGATATGCATTACTTTACATTTGGTAGTGTTGAAGGACATCTGCCATTTTTCTGACCACCGAGTGATCTGGTCCAGGTCTCTCTGGATAATTTCGCAGTCTGCCGTCGTGAGGGCCTTCCCACCCACCTTTGTGTCGTCGGCAAATTTTGAAAGATTGGATTTTAATCCTAGTTCTAGGTCGTTGATATATATGATGAAAAGTATGGGCCCCAGCACTGACCTCTGTGGCACTCCACTTGTGACCGGGAGCCACTCGGAGTCCTCTCCGTTGAGTACAACTCGTTGTTTTCTTTCAGTGAGCCAGTCTTTGATCCACGCTGTCAGATCATCGCCTAATCCCGCCGACTTAAGTTTCACGAGGAGTCTTTCATGTGGCACTTTGTCTAAGGCTTTCTGAAAATCTAGATATATAACATCACTGGGGATATGATTATCCCAGTTTTCATAGATATCTTGGAAGAAGTCCAATAAACTGGTTAAGCATGAGCGCTTGTTCCTGAAGCCGTGCTGAGCATCGGAAATGATGTTGTGGACTTCAAGGAACCTAACGAGTTTGTCTCTAAGCGTATTAGTATTACTACCTCTCTAAGCGTATTAGGAGGTACGGTAATGAACAGTCTAAGTTGCGAGAACATTCAATCAGACTTAATAAGACTTGCCGACTGGAGCGAAAAATGGCAAATGAGTTTTAACGTAGATGAATGTAAAGTAATACACATGGGTGAAAAAAATCCAAACTTTAAATATCAGATTCAAGGACATGAGCTCAGCGAAGTAAAACAAGAAAAAGATCTTGGTGTCATTATCAGTAACACTTAAAATGAGTGATCAGTGTTCAGCAGCGAGTAAAAAAGCCAATATGATGTTGGGATTAATCTCAAGAAACTTTGATTATGAATCACCCGAACTTATGAAGAGATTATATTTAGCATTTGTAAGACCACACCTAGAATACGCCGTTCAGTTCTGGTCACCGAACTATATCAAAGATCAAGTGATCAAGGATCAAGGTGTAGTTTCTGGGGCACAGGTGGAGGCTTGATCCTCATTTTACCGGCGGTACTATGCACGAACCAGTATTAGGATTTTTCCCGCCACTGAGGTCAAGCTGATTGGTCTGTAGTTTAGGGCCACACTTTTGTCTCCCTTTTTGTAGATCGGTGTTACGTTCCCTGGAGGAGGAGGAGGAGGAGGAGGAGGAGGAGGTGGAGGAGGGGGTGGAGGAGGAGAAGGAGGTGGAGGAGGAGGAGCAGGACAGGAGGAGGAGGAGGAGGAATACATAGGAATATACAAAGGAAGAACAGACACCAGAAGACCTATCGGTCTATGGCAAAGGTGTCTGTTTACTACCGCTACTACTAGTAACCTATGTGTGGTAGGACAGGACAGAATAGATGAAGGCTCCTCCCCACCCACCTCTCCCTCCGGCAACGTGCCGGCAGGAAATAGTTAGAAGAGAACACCATGTACCTTTAATGAAGAAAGGGACATGGAAATTTTACAGTAAATAGAGAAATAATAGGAAATTACTACCCTTAACTTACACTACTGGTAACCTAAGCGGTGGAGGTAAATGGCTTCATTACATAAGAACATAAGAACATAGAAACACAGGGAGACTGGAAGAGGCCGAGTGGCGTACACAGGGCAGCCCCAGAATCCCCCCTAATACTCACGATGGGTGAGGTGTAGTTTCTGGGGCACAGGTGGAGGCTTGATCCTCATTTTACCGGCGGTACTATGCACGAACCAGTACCCTGTCACCTTACTGCACCCACACCTCACTCCACCTGTCATGCGGACATTAACTGTTGCTTTACTCTATTGTTAACTTACGCTACTTGCAATCTAGGTTGTGGGGGAGAATAATATGGATTTAGGTTGAGGTCTTACTGCAATCTGTCTGAAAACATGCGAAGAAGGGTCAGTATAATCTTATATCCCTGAAGTACTTATCCAATGAAGACTTGAAGCTATTGATACTCTGTGTGCTAACTACTGACGGTGGGAGTCTATTTCAGTGATCGACGACTCTATTATTAAAAAAAAATTCTGAGCACCAATGTGTTACATCGATTTTCCTTTAACTTCATAACGTTGCTGCGTGTTCTTGTGTTGGTGTCTCTCTGGAGTAGACTATCTGGGTTAATGTTGTCGAATCCATTAAGGATTTTGAACACTTCAATTAAGCCCCCTCCTATCCTTCGCTTTTTTAGGGAAAACATATCTAAACGCTTTAAACGCTCGTCATATGGCAAGTTTCGGAGCGCTGGAATTTGTTTGGTTGCTCGTCGCTGTATCTTTTCTAGCAAAACTTGATCTTTGATATAGTTCGGTGACCAGAACTGAACGGCGTATTCTAGGTGTGGTCTTACAAATGCTAAATATAATCTCTTCATAAGTTCGGGTGATTCATAATCAAAGTTTCTTGAGATTAATCCCAACATCATATTGGCTTTTTTACTCGCTGCTGAACACTGATCACTCATTTTAAGTGTTACTGATAATGACACCAAGATCTTTTTCTTGTTTTACTTCGCTGAGCTCATGTCCTTGAATCTGATATTTAAAGTTTGGATTTTTTTCACCCATGTGTATTACTTTACATTCATCTACGTTAAAACTCATTTGCCATTTTTCGCTCCAGTCGGCAAGTCTTATTAAGTCTGATTGAATGTTCTCGCAACTTAGACTGTTCATTACCGTACCTCCTAATTTGGTGTCGTCGGCGAATTTGGCTACTTTTGATAGGATATCAGTTTCTAAGTCGTTCACGTAAATTATGAATAGTGTTGGCCCCAGGACCGAACCTTGGGGAACGCCACTCGTGACGGGCTGCCAATCCGATGCTTCACCATTAAGAACTACACGTTGTTCTCCGTCTGGGAGCCAGTCATGCGGAAGCGAAGAAGGAAATGGATAGTGGAAACGCAGGTTGTAAAATGTGTACGTATGTGTGTGTATATATATATATATATATATATATATATATATATATATATATATATATATATATATATATATATATATATATTTATATGTGTGTGTGTGTGTGTGTGTGTGTGTGTGTGTGTGTGTGTGTGTGTCTGTTTGTGTGTGTGTGTGTGTGTGTGTGTGTGTGTGTGTGTGTGTGTGTGTGTGTGTGTGTGTGTGTGTGTGTGTGTGTGTGTGTGTGTGTGTGTGTGTGTGTGTGTGTGTGTGTGTGTGTGTGTGTGTGTGTGTGTGTGTGTGGGGGGGGGGTGAGGGGGGGTGACAGCCAAATAATCTATACACACTTCATACATAAGCACACTGGGATGTCTTGCGGGTAAATAACATACACAATACATACTACAGGGAAAGGTGCTGAGAGGAAACAATGCACGTACTACACTGAGGCAGGAGATGTACGAGGAGAAGAGACGTGTGTAGGTAAGTACGTAAGGGAGATGAGATATAGTGGATACCTGGGTAGGGAGAGAGGAAGAAAGAAAGGTAAATAAAAGTAGAGAGGTGAAAAAGATTGATAAGAAGGCAAGTATAAAGTTAAGCAGGTAGGTATTTAAGTAGGAAGGTAGATAGATAGATAGACATGTAAAACGTTTGATATGTAGGTGGGGTGACAGGTACACACACTAAAAAAACTATCGTTACACATTCAGCACGATACAAACTGACACCAAGGACGAAGCCATTGAGAACAGGCTACTCATGTTGGTATCACTGCGTGTGTTGGGTGTGGATTCACCTGCCTGAACCAAGAGGAGGCGGTGGCAGAACGGATAGCGAGACGGCCCCGCGTTCAGGATCACGCGAGTTCAATCCCTGACCGGTGCCACCAAGCTGGGATTTTTCAGCCGTCGCCGAGTGGCTTAAAACTACCCACATGCTGTCCAGAAGACCACCTATCAACCCGGACTCTAGATTCTAGAATTAAAGATGAGCTCCGGGAGGGCAGCATGAGCCAATGCAAGATGGCGCCACTATAAACACTCGCCTGCGCCAGAACGGGCTGGGCCGACCATCAGTCCCCACCGGGAAGAAGCCTTGGACCGACCATCAGGATCCACCGGGAAGAAGCCTTGGACCGACCATCAGGATCCACCGGGAAGAAGCCAACCGGCGCAATAGGCCATGACGGTAAAAAAAAATAATAATAATAATAATAAAGAAAAAAAAGGGAGCGGGACTCGTAAAGGCCACAGCAGAATTTGAGCTGGCACATTAACGCTTCATGAAACACACAGGTGGAGTCTTAGTCGAAGTTAATTGATTTGTGTTCTATGTAGCTATAATATTATAGTGTTTGGGGTGATGAAATTATGCTTTAACACCCCCACACACAAAGGAAGAGTTAAAATTTCGTCCATTTATGAGACAATATGATAAACACCTTGCGGTGATGAGTCACTCAGGATTCGGACATCAGAGTGAATCCCACTGACTGATCGCCACATACGGCTCCACTGAGCCTAGGAGGTTACATAAAACTTAGCTAACCCTGATGAAAGATTTATAGTGGATTATAAACTTGACTTATCACCCAAATGGTGGCATTAGGGTAGGCGGTGGCCGAATTGGTAGAGTACTGGGCCCACATTCACCGCGTGATGGACGACGCGGGTACGAATCCCCACGCTACCACTCGGATTTTTCAGTCACCGCCGAGTGGCTTAAAACTACCCTCATGCTGTCCTGAAGACCACCCATCAAGCCGGACTCTAGAGGAAGCCGTCCAAGCGAATCAAGAACGAGTTCCGGGGGGCAGCATGAGCCAATGCAAGATGGCGCCACTATAAACACTCGCCTGCGCCAGAACGGGCTGGGCCGACCATCAGACCCCACCTGGAAGAAGCCTTGGGCCGACCATCAGGCCCCACCTGGAAGAAGCCTTGGGCCGACCATCAGGCCCCACCAGGAAGATGCCTACCGGCGCAACAGGCAGCGACGTAAAAAAAAAAAAAAAAAAAAAAAATTGGTTTCACTAGTATAGCATGCACGACTCGAGTCACGGTATTCGCTTGCCTCGAAACAATCATGGAATGCACCCAATACGATTAATACTCTAATAATTATCGGCGAGTCATTATACCAACATGTTGGACAAATTAACTCCTGCATGCAAGCTATTTAATAAATTACTCTTCTCCAGAGACGGATAATTTCGGCAATTGAAAACGTCCGCGCCAAATTCCTTATTCGTCAACTGAAATGGCGCGCAAAGTTCTTACGTTTTTATTAGGCAATGAGGCAGCACAAGAGAAAAGGGTAGCCCAGGAGTAGATTGAAACAACCTGTAGAAGTCCATGCAACTCCGTTTAAACTTTATCTTTCTTACCAGCGATGGTTTTAGCGTTGCAATTTGAAGTTGTGTTTTTTCAGATGCCCACAACTTGTTCATGAAAGAAAAGACAAGTTCAGTGGAAGCATTAGTTCCAGGATGGCACATTATGAACTGAACTATATCTGACATGCGTTGATGGTTGTTTTTATCTTTGACGTGGGAGAATACTTCTACCCACCACTGTTACGTATATCATATGAGCATTATTGTTTAATAATTTGTGAATATAAAGCTTAAACAAGTGGCACTCAAATCATTCCGTTGATATTATGGTGATATCTGGTATCTCAGTGTCTCCCTTCCTCTCTATCCCTCCCTTACGGGGGTCTTGTCCTGCTCCCCCCAGCCAAGCTGAGGTGGTGGGGGTGATTGCACTCCTACCAACCCTGCCGAGATTACCGGGTTGCTCAGTGTGAAATTCGTCGGACCCCACGGTAACGATAGTTTTTTTAGTGTGTGTACATTGAGGGGTAAAAATGTAGGCAGGAGGGAAGATAAGTGGGGAGGAAGGTAGTTAGGTAGGCAGGTAGGGAAGTAGGAAGGCTGGTGGAGAGGTGGAAAGGTAGGAGGGTAGGTATATAGGAAAATGTCGAGAGATGAGTAGATATATAGTAAGGCAGGTAGGTAGGTAGGTAGGGAAGTAGGAAGGCTAGTAGAGAGGTGGACAGGTAGAAGGGTAGCTATATAGGAAAATGTAGGGAGATAAGTAGATATATAATAAGGTAGGTAGGTAGGTAGGGAAGTAGGAAGGCTGGTGGAGAGGTGGACAGGTAGGAGGGTAGGTATGTAGGAAAATGTAGAGATAAGTAGATATATTGTAAGGCAGGTAGGTAGGTAGGGAAGTAGATAGATAGGCAAGTACGTAGGTAGGTCAGTGGGCAGGTAGGTAGAAGGGTGGAGGCATATAATGGACAGTAGGGAAAGGTTTCAATTCCAACTTTTCGGTTTGGTAAACACAACTTGGATAAGAAATGTATGAGAAGGCCGACCGACCATTCCGTAGCCTTTCCTTCCGTACACTCTCTCTCTCTCTCTCTCTCTCTCTCTCTCTCTCTCTCTCTCTCTCTCTCTCTCTCTCTCTCTCTCTCTCTCTCTCTCTCTCTCTCTCTCTCTCTCTCTCTCTCTCTCTCTCTCTCTCTCTCTCTCTCTCTCTCTCTCTCTCTCTCCCAACCCCCTTTTCCCGTGTATTTCCTTCACGTTTTCGCTTCACTTACCATTTCGTTCATTTACTGTGTTTCCGCCTCAGTCAGATTATCAATTACAACTCTCGCCGAAAAGTGTTTCCAGCTTCCTTTCTTTTTTAATCTTCCTTATTTTTTCATCTCTCGAATCAACTGTAGTAATCCCCATTTTTTTTCTTTTTCTCTCTCCTCACTGGTGGCTAGTTGGTGTGTGTGTGTGTGTGTGTGTGTGTGTTTGTCGTAATCGGTTTGGCTTGGTTTTCCTTTCTGTCTGTCTGTCTGACTCTTAAACTGTACTTCTTTCTCTGTTTCCTTTGGCCTCTTTTCCTATTTTTTCTCCTCCTCCTCCTCTCCATTGATCCCAGACTGCTTCCCTCTTGTTTTTGTAATCTTATTTCCTCTTCCTTCTTACCCTCCTCCCCATTTGTATCTTTTGTTTCTTCCTCCTCGTCCTCCTCTGAGTCTCCCTCCTTCCCTTCCTTCACCTTCCTTATTTCCCTTCCTTCACCTTCCTTATTTCCCTTTCTTTTTTTTTTGTTTACACCTTTTCCCCCTTACTCTGTCTTTCTTTATTTCCACTTCCTGCTCCTTCTCTTCCTGATGTTTTCTTCACTTCTTTCTCCTCCTCCTCCTCCTCTCCTTCATTATCCTTCTGTTCACTTTTCCTATATTACGCAATTATTTCCTCCTCCTCTTCCTCTTTTTCTTCCTCAAATGTTCTTCTTGCCCGACAAGAACTTTTTATTCTTACTAAATGTCGTCTTGTTTATAAGATACTTTAGCAAACTTTAATTTAATTATTTATTATTCTCTCTCTCTCTCTCTCTCTCTCTCTCTCTCTCTCTCTCTCTCTCTCTCTCTCTCTCTCTCTCTCTCTCTCTCTCTCTCTCTCTCTCTCTCTCTCTCTCTCTCTCTCTCTCTCTCTCTCTCTCTCTCTCTCTCTCTCTCTCTCTCTCTCTCTCTCTCTCTCTCTCTCTCTCTCTCTCTCTCTCTCTCTCTCTCTCTCTCTCTCTCTCTCTCTCTCTCTCTCTCTCTCTCTCTCTTATATGAAAACAACATGAGCTAAACGTTATGCAGAGAGAGAGAGAGAGAGAGAGAGAGAGAGAGAGAGAGAGACATACAGAGACCGACAGACACAAACAGACAGGTTGACAGACGGCCAGACACACACGTTTAATGAATCACCTTCCCATTACGCTGGAGCCCATAATTAATTAACCTGCTAATGTTGAGCTGACCTGTCCGCGTCACCTGGGCTCAGCGCGGGGAGAAGGTGCTGCAGGGAATGGTTGGGGGGGAGGGGAGGAGCGAGCGGGGGAAGGAAGGTTTGGGAATAAGAAGATATGAGGCAGGACAAATCGTAGAGGGGAGGGATAAGGGGAGGAAGAGAGGAAGAAGGGGGATGATTAGGGAAAGAGAGGGGAGAGAAAAGGAGGTATGAACGAGAGGTGAGGGGATGAGGGGATATGAGGCATGATACATCGTAGAGGGGAGGGATAGGGGGAGGAAGAGAGGAAGAAGGGGGATGATTAGGGAAAGAGAGGGGAGAGAAAAGGAGCTATGAACGAGAGGTGAGGGGATGAGGGGATATGAGGCAGGATGAAGTGTGCAGGGAGTGAGGAAGGAGAAGGGGAGAGGTAACGGAGGAGGTAGAGGAGGAGGGAGGGAGTAGAGGTAGAGGAAGAGGGATAAATGTGGGAGGGATGAGAGGTGAGGAAACATGGAAACATGGACTAGCAGGCAGCAGAAAGCCTGTTGGGTCATTACGAGGCTGCCTGCTTTTAGTGATTTAATCAATCCGTTTGCCATAGGAGTGGCTTGCAGGGAAGGATTGAAGCACTTGTGCAATGTGCACCTACTCTTGGATGCGTTCAGTTCACTCCCGATGCAGCAAAGTGGCGATCAATGCGTTTCTTGAAGGAGTTGATGGCCTCTGCGCTAAACACTTCTGCAGGAAGGCTGTTCCAGTGGCGAACAACTCTATTCGAGAGATAACTCCTGCCGATGTCGGTATGGCATCGCTTTGCTTGAATTATTTTTCCGTTGTTTCTTGTTCTCAGGTTGGTTTGTAGCGTGAAGGGTTTGGAGTGATCAACGTTACTGAGCTTGTTCAGGTACTTAAAGACTTGTATCATGTCTCCCCGCAGTCGTCTCTTTTCCAACGTGAAGAGGTTGAATCGCTCGAGTCGCTCTTCATAGGGCCTCGTCCTCAGTGATGGTATCATCTTCGTGGCGCGGCGCTGTACTCTCTCAAGTAATTCAATGTCTTTCCTGTAATTAGGAGACCAGAATTGCACGGCGTATTCCAGGTGGGGCCTTACCAGCGATTTAAACAAGGATAACATAACTCTCGGTGTCTTGTATTCGAAGTTCCTCGCTATGGACCCAAGCATTATATTGGCTTTCTTACAGGCGGACTTGAAGTGTTTTGTTTGTTTCAAGTCACTGCTGATGGTGACCCCGAGGTCTCTTTCCTCTTGCACTACATGTAGTGGTTCGCCACCCATGTGGTATGTGTGGTTGCTGTTTCTGGATCCGATATGCATTACTTTACATTTGGTAGTGTTGAAGGACATCTGCCATTTTTCTGACCACCGAGTGATCTGGTCCAGGCCTCTCTGGATAATTTCGCAGTCTGCCGTCGTGAGGCCCTTCCCACCCACCTTTGTGTAGTCGGCAAATTTTGAAAAACTGGATTTTAATCCTAGTTCTAGGTCGTTGATATATATGATGAAGAGTATGGGTCCCAGCACTGACCCCTGTGGCACTCCACTTGTGACCGGGAGCCACTCGGAGGCCTGTCCGTTAAGTACAACTCGTTGTTTTCTTCCAGTGAGCCAGTCCTTGATCCACGCTGTCAGATTGGGTGTTAGAGGAAAGAAGGGAAAAGTGAAAAAGAGGAAGAAGGGTGAAAACAGGGGAAAGAATGAAGGGATGATGGGTCAGGGAGGAAAGGGAAGCGTAGGAAAGAAGAGAAAGAGTGGGAGGGAGAAAGGAAAGGCGAGGGGTTGGAATAGGGGGACGATATATGAAGAAAGAAGATAGGGAGGAGAAGATGGAGGGGAGGGGCAGGAGAGGGGCAACGTGAAGAGGGATAGAAAAGGGTGTAGGGGCTTGAAGGGTGAATGAAGGTGAAGGGGGTAATTATGTTAAATGTGAAATGTTAATGAGAACGAGAACGCCGAGGCTAATGAGTGCTAATGAGAATGAAAAGGTGGTGAGTAGATAATGAGGTGATGGGAGTGGTGATGAGTGAGTTATGAAAATGGAGGTGACTTGACTGGTGGGTGGTGATGATGAGGCTCTGGTGATGTTAATAATGAGGGTGATGATTCTGATGATGATCTTACTGGAAGGATAAGGAGGGAATGAGAAAGGGGGTAACATGTGGTGATGAAGATGGAGATGACGTGGTGATGAGGTTATGAGGGTGACGATGGAGGGATGGCAATTGTTATGTGAAGGCTTACGCAGGGGGACAATAAGAACGGAGGTGACTGTTGGTGGTGGTGGTGGTGTTGATGTGGTGATGAGGTAATGGTGCCGATACAGGAGGTGGTGATGAGTGGTAATGAAATGAAGGGAGAGTGTGACGAGCAATTTTATTAATTCTTTATCTATCCATCTTTAACAACTTACTTCATTATTTTTCTTCATTCTTCTTTACATACTTCATTCAGTCTTTATTTCAGTTTTCTGTCTTTCTTTATTCACATATTCATTTAGAAGCTGGAAAGTTTATTAGTTCGCATTGATGTGTGTTTAATTGCATGCTTCTATATTTTTTTACGTATTCAGATAACGTTATATACTAATAATTCTCTTATCCCAAATAACATGGTACACACCAAAAACTTTCGCCTGATAGTAAAAAAATACGAAAAAAAATATCTCAATGCTTACTGTACATTTTCCTTTTTTTCCAACGTTTATTCATTCCACGTACACACTCTGAACGTGACCGTATAACGAAGGCTTCTTAACATACATACGTACATGAGTACGCACACATACATATACATAGGCATAAACATACAAACATATTTTTTTTTATTCTTCCTCGCTCCACGCGCCGAGACTTATTCATTACTTTAACAACAGCAGCAACTTTTAATTCTCCGTGAACCTAAGGTATTGCGCGCATATTCAGAACACTTGGAGTATTGCCGCCATCTGCCCCGCGAGCCAGTGGGGGCGGTAAGGTGGTAAATAAGGAGACCCTTCACGTTAACTCGATTAATATATTTTCGGTCAAAACCTGTTAGCACGAACACACCATCAGAATCACAGAATCAGGAATACGAAAGTCACTACGTTTTACATCAAAGAGCAATAAACCATTGTAGAGTCACTACATTATATCAAAGAGCAATAAAGCCCTGTTGAACAATTAAATCATCATTTAACCCGCACATCAGAATATGGCAATGGCAAGAGATACCATTCAGAAAGACACAATTATACCTCACGTGTCGGGGTCTATTAATCACTTATGGGTTCTTTGTTGTGTGACCCTTAACCACACTGTCCCTGCGAGGAAATAGCTCTTCTCTCCGCTGCAAGCCCTCCTCTCTGCTCCTCAAGTCAACCAACCCAGCCAGAGGGAGGAACTTTGCCCCGCGGAACCCCCGCGTCAGCAGTCTCTATCTCCCCTTTCCGCTGTGTTGACATCTTGGTGCGGCCATCTGGCCTCACTGTACCATCTCACACCACTGCTTTGCATTGGTCCCCATCTTCAATCCTACAATCCTCCCTATCCTCCCTCTACATCGCCCTTTCTATGAATGTATGTACCACATTACACATCATATAATCTGTCATAATCAGCCTAAGCGCACTAATAACCTTTGTCAGCCTTCGGGCGGCAACATGGAGAGTAATTAAAAAAAAAGGTAAAGGTGAGAATATTCGTTTTTTTTTTTTAATTCCTCGTCTCTTTCTCCCTTCCCTATCCTTCTCTTTCTCTTTTTTTTTTTCCCTTCCATATCCTTCCCTCCCTCTCTGCTTTCACTCTTTTCTTCCTTACCTCCATCTCTCCTACTTTCCCCTCCTTCCCTCAATCTCTCCATTCTCGTTTCCCTCTCTCTCTCTCTCTCTCTCTCTCTCTCTCTCTCTCTCTCTCTCTCTCTCTCTCTCTCTCTCTCTCTCTCTCTTACATTTCTTTACTTTAATTTCTCTCAGGTCACGTCTTATGCTTACAGGACACACACACACACACACACACACGACGAAGCTGTGAGTGCTGTGTGTTATTACTGTGAGTGGAGGAGTAGGAGGAGGAGGAGGAGGAGGTAAGGCAGTGAAGGTAAGAGGAGGAAGGAGGGACAGGGGTAAAGGAAGAAGGGAAGAGGAAGAAGGTAAATGAACAGAGAAAAAAGGTGTTATATCTCTCGTGAACAGACTTGGAGATTAGAAACACCATCACCATCATCATCAGTTTTATTATCATCACTACAACCACTACCACTAATATTATTACAAGCATCATCACGGGCACCAGTACTAATACTGCCATTATCACCATCATCATTATTCCCACCATCATCATCCTCTTCATTATAACCATCACAGTGAGTCATTCCCATCGGCCAGTATCGTGGTTCAGAATTAAAACAGCCGTCAAATTAGCTTCAGATTAATCCATATATTTTGCATTATGAACCAATATTATAATGATGAATGGCGGCCCTCATGTGTGTGTGTGTGTGTGTGTGTGTGTGTGTGTGTGTGTGTGTGTGTGTGTGTGTGTGTCGTAAACAATAGAGTGGAAACCTCCGGAAACGAAGACAAACATACAAACAAATGCACGATGTTTACCTACTTCCTCTAATCCTCCTCCTCCTCCTCCTCCTCCTCCTCCTCCTCCTGTTCCTAACAACCTCTCCTTTTCTCCATTTCTCTAAACTTTCCTAGTCTCTTACATCTCTTTATCTAATTTTATTATGATATTTATTTTCATCTCTCTCTCTCTCTCTCTCTCTCTCTCTCTCTCTCTCTCTCTCTCTCTCTCTCTCTCTCTCTCTCATCCTCACATTTGTCTCTGTGTCTGTCCTGTTCGTCGCCTGTTTTCACGAGACAGTTTCCGCTCATCAGCATATTCTGTTTAGCATTTTTTTATCGAGGATTCTAAAGGAGTTTTTTCCTTTCCCTTTTTTTACCTCGTGCAGCGGATATGCTTCAAGCTTTTCCTCTGTTTGTTTTTTCGTCATTCAGGGACACAACCTTTTAAATAATACACTTTGTGCATGCACTTTAATTTTTTCTATTCTGCGTTAATCTCAATAAACGGTACTTGACAATCTTCATGAGATACAACTCTTTAGTCTGTTTACTTTTCATTTATGCTTCAGATCATCTATACAGTTTGTCTTCTATTGAAGTACTGAACATTAAACACCATTCTCAATTCAACATAAATCACGGTACATAACTTCCACACTCCTCAGCTAATACAACTCTTACATAGTTCACTTACACATATACTTCACACCGTAAGTTTTGTTTGTTTTACAGGAAATCACTGAATATCAAACCCCATTACTAGTTAATGTTTCGATAAACAATGTTAACACTCTTATACTTTTAACTCCTTATACACTTTTCAGCCTAACTTTTCGCATAAACTTCACATCATCTATACTCCTAACCTTCCATTACATCACTGAACATTATAAATCCCGTTAGCCGTACAACCTTCCTCCTCATTTTCGCACATAGGAATACTTCAAATCATCTATATAGTTTGCCTTCCACATAAACCAAACATTAAAAACCCTATTAGCCGTCCAGCCATCCTCCCAATATACTCACTTACTCCTTATACTGATCACTTTTCACATATACTTCAAATCATCTATACAGTTTACCTTCCATATAAACCAAACATTAAAAACCCTATTAGTCGTCCAGCCATCCTCGCAATATACTCACTTACTCCTTATACTGATCACTTTTCACATATACTTCAAATCATCTATACAGTTTGCCTTGCATTTCAACAATTAGCATTACAAACCCCACCAGCCGCCCAGCCTCCCCCGCCCCCACACTCCCGGCCAGCCTTTAGGCCCCGGCCCGCCGCCCCGGCCCACACTGCGATATAATTAGTGGAGGAAAAGAACAGCGGCCTGGCTTTTATGTACTCTCGAGGATAATGACGATTGGAAGGAAGGATTTTACAGTTGACTGCCAAGAATATATATGGATACTCTCTCTCTCTCTCTCTCTCTCTCTCTCTCTCTCTCTCTCTCTCTCTCTCTCTCTCTCTCTCTCTCTCTCTCTCTCTCTCTCTCTCTCTCTTCCTACCACCGATTCCAAATGTTTTCCTTTTATTTTTATTTTTTTTACCTCCTTTACGAGTATCTTACTCTGCTATCGTATAGTTCACTCCTCCTCCTCCTCCTCCTCCTCCTCCTCCTCCTCCTCCTCCTCCTGCTTCTCCTCTTCTTCCCTAATATGAGGATAACCTTGGCTCTCATCTCATACCTCTCATACCCTTCCTTCCTTCCTCCTTTCCTTCCTTCCTCTCGTCCTTCCTTAATGCCACCTTTCCTTCCCTCTCTCGCTACCTTAACTTCACAATGGCTTTGGAGAATTATTGACGTAATAATTTTGTGGAGAAAGACCAGCCAACAAAACGCCCAAGCGCGCGCACACACACACACACACACACACACACACACACACACACACACAAACCCGAGGTGAACTTTTCGCCAACCTTAAATAACGTCTAACCAGACAATATAAAAACGAAGAAGAGAAAGCAGAGAAAACAAAATAAAAGCGAGCACAAACAGGACTCGCCGGGCCGCGGAGAGGAAGACAAATACAACTAAGTCAAGGAAAGCGACGACGATGATGATGATGATGCGGAGGTGAAGAAGGTGAGAAGCGAAACGTAATGAGACAGGTGTGAGCGGAGGATGATGCACCTGGATTTGTATAGAATGATGATGATAGTGATAATAACAATAATAATAATAGTAATAATAAAAATAGTCACACAGACACAGAGACACCTCAAGGGATCACCAAAACCACCACCACCACCACCACCATCATTATCACCACAAGCACCGCCAAACAGGCAACTCCCGAAGGCAAAAACATCTTCTGCTGTTGTGAGGAGGAGGAGGAGGAGGAGGAGGAGGAGGTCACCTTGGCCCCTATATCACCTACTATTCAAGCCGACGAGGAGGAGGAGGAGGAGGAGGAGGAGGAGGAGGAGGAGGAGGAGGAGGGAAGGAAAAGAATCAGGAGGAAAGTTACAGCAGCACGTAGTGGATTGAGTGGCTTGGCGGTGGACCCTAAATGGAGGTGAGTGGATAAGGGAGAGTTGTGGAGGAGGAGGAGGAGGAGGAGGAGGTAAGGGATCGTAAAAGGAATGTTGCTATTGGAAGAGAGAGATTAAAGGTTAGACTTTCAACAATTCTCTTAATTATATACTGCATACATTTTACACCACCACCACCACCACCATCATCACCACCACCACCACTACTGATAATGTGGATATTGGACTTATTCATGAAGGGAAAAATTAAAGGGGAGTAAGGGAAAAAGGGAAGAGAGAGAGAGAGAGAGAGAGAGAGAGAGAGAGAGAGAGAGAGAGAGAGAGAGAGAGAGAGAGAGAGAGAGAGAGAGAGAGAGAGAGAGAGAGAGAGAGAGATTTACATAGATAGATTTACATAGAAAATCAGACCACACAGACCCCATGGTCCAGACTAGGTGGTCTGTCCTTAAATCTAAGTGATTTTACATTAATTAGAAGGCTCCAAAACGTTGCATTTCTACTCTAGTTGATATTAAGTTGAAGGAGAGAGAGAGAGAGAGAGAGAGAGAGAGAGAGAGAGAGAGAGAGAGAGAGAGAGAGAGAGAGAGAGAGAGAGAGAGAGACGAAAAAGAAAAATCATATGGAGCAGGCGATATTGGGTGGATGGAAAATAATGAAGGGAAGATTAGAAGGAGGAAAGGATGATGGAATACGGTGGAAGGAGAAGAAGGGCGCGGTGGATGTGAAGGGAATGGAAGAGGGAGGCGGGAAAACATGGAGCAGGACGAGGGGAGGAATGAGGACAGGACGGACAGGAAGTGAGGGAATAGGAGGAGGGGGAAGGGAAGGTGAAGGATCAGGATGGAAAGTTAATGGAGAAGGATGTGCAAAGAAGACAACAAGAAGAGAAGACAGTATGAGAGTAAAAAAAAAAGGATAACATGACAAATGGTTAAAGAGAAAGGATGTGAAGTAAAGAGGAGAAATAAGAGAAAACAGACAATAAAGGAAGAAGAATGAAAGAGGGGATGTGATAGGCAATGGGAGAAGGGAAGATGAAATAACTCATGGATAGGAAGGGAGAAGAGAAGGGGAAGAGGGAGGAAGGGACGGAAGTGACAGAATGTAAGGATGAGAAAAAGAAAAGGAAGGAAAATGTAAAAGTATACAATTTCTCGTGTTTTCATTGATTTTCTTTTATGTCTAAATCAATGATACCAATTTAAAGTGTTACCTTCCTCTCCCTCTTCTCTCCTCTTCTCTTCTCTTCTCTCCTCTCCTTTCCTCTCCTTTCCTCTCCTCTCCTCTCCTCTCTCTCTCTCTCTCTCTCTCTCTCTCTCTCTCTCTCTCTCTCTCTCTCTCTCTCTCTCTCTCGCTCGCTCGCTCGCTCTCCCCCATGGCTGCCTAAAACAGTCAACACCAAGAGACCATAAAAAGACACCAAGAAAAGAGAAAAAAGAGAACTTCGACACTTTCTCAAACTGACTCAAAATAAAACTAATTGTTGGGAAAAAAAACAATAGGAGTCATTTTGTGAGAAAAAAGAAAAAAAAAGAAAGGAAGAACGGAAGAGAATGAATGAAAGAATGAAGTGAAAATAAAAAATAAGATTTGAAAATGGGGGTAAAAAAGAAGGGAATGAATGAATGAATGCATGAATGAATGAAGGAAGGAGAGAAAAAAAGAAAGGAAAAAAGGGAAGAAGGAAAGAAGGGAATGAAGGGAATGACGTATAAAGCAAGACGGAAAGATGGAAGGAAGGAAATGAATGAATGAGGGGGAGGAGGGGGGAAGGGGAGATTGGTTTTGTAATTGGTCGTGTGATAAGGATTAGACTTTCCTTCCCCTGAGACTCGCTTCATTTTCTCTCCTCCCTCCTCTTCCTCCTTCCCAGCCTTCTCTCCTCTCCCTCTCTGTCTCATATACTATTCAGAATCCTTCCCACTCTCTCTCTCTCTCTCTCTCTCTCTCTCTCTCTCTCTCTCTCTCTCTCTCTCTCTCTCTCTCTCTCTCCACTCTTATTTCTTCGCCTTTACCACTTTTTTTTCCCTTTCCTTTTCAATATCATAAATCCTTCCTGTTGACCTTCTCTCTCTTCTTGTCCCCCTTTTTCTCTCCTCAAGGTCACACTACACCAGCACGTTAACGGGCTGTGACCATACCGGATCGGGCCGGGAACACAAAGAACACAAAGGAAGAACAAACAACAGCAGACCAGCTGGTCCTTTCGAGGCTGTTTGTGACAAGCTAATCTAACTATCTAATCAAAGGTGGAAGATGAAGGACAGCAAAGGCGAAGGCTCCTCCCCACCCCCCCATCCCTCCAGCCAAAGCTGGCAGGAAAGGAAAAAGAACCATGCAGCATGGAAAAACTGCATGGAAATTATGTAGGAAAGAGGAAAGAACTACCATTACTGCTACCACTAACCGGGCGATAAAAGCGGACAAGGACAACAGTATCCGAAAGAACTTAACGTTATTACGACAATGAGTAATATTTTAGATGCTGGTTGGATTCAAAATACTTGTCTAATCTATTCTTGAAGGCCGTAACTGTTGTACTATCAACGACATCACAGGGTAGATTGTTCCAAACATTAACAAATCGATTGAAGAAGAAGTGTTTAGCTTCGTGCGACGAGAATCTTTTACCACTTATCTTCAAATTGTGATTTCTTCTTGTTATATCTGATCGATCAATTGTGAAGTAATCTTCCGCATTAATATCACCGAATCCTTTAAACATTTTAAACACTTCTATTAGATCGCCTCGCATTCTTCGTTTTGATAGGCTGAATAAATTTACTTCCTTAAGCTTTTGTTCATATGATAAATTTATCATCCTAGAATCATCTTTGTTACTCTTCGTTGATCCCGTTCCAACTTTTTTATGTCTTTTTTGTAATAGGGAGACCAAAATTGTACACAATACTCTAAATGGGGTCGAACCAACGAATTATAGTTTTAATATTACTTTTTCTGATTTATTATTAAAGAGTCCTCCGATGAGGCCAACCAATTTGTTTGCAGTTTTAACTACCTCTGAACAATGCTGACCGGGCTTTAAATCGCTTGATATAGTGATTCCAAGATCCTTTTCTTCACTTACTGCAGAAAGTTGTTGGCCATTCATTACGTACCGAACGCGATTGTTATTTTTTTCCGATGTGCAACACTTTACATTTGTCAACGTTAAATTTCATTTGCCATTGATTGGCCCAACGTGCAAGTCGATCTAGATCTGATTGTAAAGCTTCTTCGTCGAGTGTCGCAGTTACTTTACTAGCAATTTTTGTGTCATCAGCAAATTTTGATACTTTGCAAGTGAGCCCATTATCGATATCATTAACATAAATCAAGAAGAACATGGGGCCAAGCACTGATCCTTGAGGTACGCCGCTTCTGACATCGAGCCAGTTAGATGTAACACCGTTTAGAACTACTCTCTGTTTCCGCTCAGAGAGCCAGTCCACAAGCCAATTGTGAATGTTACCCGAGATACCGTGCGCCAATAGTTTGCTGAGCAATCGTTGGTGGGGGACCTTATCAAATGCCTTTTGAAAATCCAGATATATGATATCTACTGATCTGCTTTCATCGAACACCTCAAAAATAATGAACAAAAATCAAGTAAGTTTGTTAATCACGAATGTTTACTACGGAGGCCATGTTGCGAGTTTTTTATTATATTATTTTCTTCGAAGAATTTCACCGTATTGTCGCGAATGATAGTCTCCATTAACATACAAACAATCGATGTCAGGCTAATTGGTCGATAGTTTCCTGGATGAGACTTGTCCCCCTTTTTGAAAACTGGTGTGACATTTGCTAGTTTCCAATCCGACGGAACTTTTCCAGCTGTTAAATATTTATTGAATATGATGGAGAGCGGTTTACAAATTTGATGTTTGATTTTTTTTAAGACCCTAGGGGTAATTTTGTCTGGACCAGTAGCTTTGCTTACTTTAATCTTTTCAATTGTGCGTAAATTGTCACTTTCTACGATGAGCACGCCACTTAACATCTTTTCGGTCCTTCTAACCTCCTGCGGTTGAGGTGATAAACAATCTTCGTTGGTAAATACGGATGCGAAGAAGTTATTTAGGATTGTAGTCATTTCATTTTCATCGTTCGTGTGGTTACCGTTATCATTAGCAAGCGGTCAGATACCACAAGTGAGTGACTTTTTATTATTTACATAGCTAAAAAATTATTTAGGATTAGATTTACTCGTTTCCGCTATATATTCTTCAAGATTTTTCTTGCCTCGTTTTAATTAATTTCTTGGTTTCGCGGCGAATTCTGTCGAACTCTAGTTTGTCAGCCTCACTCTGAGTTGATATGTATCTACTGTATACGCGTTTTTTAAGAGATAGGCTATTTTGAATTTCGTTATTCCACCATTTGGGTTTCTTCTTAGAAGCTGAACGTCTGTTTCGATAGGGTACGCATATGCTTATGGCATTGTTCAATATTGTGGTGAAGGCCCCCAAAGATTTATCAATATCGGTTTCCGCCGAGATTTCAATCTAGTCAGAATTATTTAGAATTGATCGTAGTCTTACGAAATTCGCTCTCTGATAATCAGGCACCTTTTCTTTACTAGAAGTTACTTTACTTTCTTTCATATTGATGCTGAATGTGATTGTTTGGTGATCGCTAGAGTCTTAACCCGCGTCTCCCGTCCAGGAGCGTCCAGCGGCAACATGCTTACTGAATTAACACCGTTCCCACGGCAAGGAGCAACTGCTAAGCACAACATAGCGTCTGTGTATAACGTCCTGGCACCGCTGAGCCATGGCGATACAACATACATTCAAACAATCACATGTATGTCATAATATACACATTAAAAATACATAACGAAAGGCCGAAAGCTACATGAAAAGAAAAGAGCTACCAGGAGCGCAAAGTGAAAAGTTAAAGGAAATTAAATAAAAAGAGGGTTGCCAACAGCATCTGGTGTTCCCAGGCGGTCAACAATCCAAGTACTATCCAGACCCAACGTCGCTTAACTTCGTTGATCAGACGAGAAGCGGCGTTTTCAACGTGGTGTGGCCGTTCACGAGAAAGGGGAATTGGCTTTGATCTTTGAGGCTGGTAACACAGGTAAACATATGCCAGCGATTGGACCGGGTGAAGAACGGAACGTTTGTTAAGTTGGTCCTCATGTTTGAGCCAGGTAACACAGGTAAACACATGCCAGCGGTTGGACCGGGTGAAGTAGTGTAGGTTTGTTAAGTTGGTCCTGATGTTTGAGTCAGGTAACACAGATAGACACATGCCAGCGCTTCGAACGGGTGAATCAGTGAAGGTTTGTTAAGTTGGACCTGATGTGTGAGCCAGGTAACACAGGTAAACATATGCCAGCGCTTGGATCGGGTGCAGCAGTGAAGGTTTGTTAAGTTGGTCCTGATGTTTGAGCCAGGTGACACAGGTAAACACATGCCAGCGCTTGGACCGAGTGAAGTAGTGAAGGTTTATTAAGTTGGTCCTGATGTTTGAGCCAGGTGACACAGGTAAACACAGGCCAGCGCTGGGACCGAGTGAAGTAGTGAAGGTTTGTTAAGTTGGACCTGATGTGTGAGCCAGGTAACACAGGTAAACACATGCCAGAGCTTGGACCGGGTGAAGTAGTGAAGGTTTATTAAGTTGGTCCTGATGTTTGAGCCAGGTGACACAGGTAAACACAGGCCAGCGCTGGGACCCCGGTGAGGTAATGAAGGTTTTGTACTTTCCTTCAACCTCCAGGAAATGTATGTCATGAATTTACCAGGAAGAGTTATTATGACTCAAACTGTTCATGGCGGTAACCTGAACTACACACACACACACACACAGACACACTTATTCAGTAATTTAGGGGATAATTAGGCCATGGGACCACGGCCTCTAAGGACTAGGGAAAGCTGATCGATTGCTTGTGCCTGTTGTTAATTGTTTCTCCTTGTATGCTGTGCCAAACGGTCATTAGAAGTAAAAATAAATAAATAAACAAATAAAGTTATGTAACAAGCGTCACAAATTTCAAAACGAAAGGCTGAGCTAAATGAAAAGAAAAAAAAGGAAGGAAAACTAAATGCTTAATGAAAAGAAATGGTGCAAAACGAAAGTCCAAAAGCTAAATACAACGAAAAGAGGGATGCAAAGCGAAAGGCTAAGACCTATATGAAAAGAAAAGAGGAATGCAAAAGAAAGGTTAAAAGCTAAATGAAAAGAAAAGAAGAGGGGTGCAAATCGAAAGAAAAAAATATAAAACATAACGAAAAGCCGAAAGCTATATGAAAAGAGTAACCAGGAGCGCAAAGTGAAAAGTTAAGAGAAATTAAATAAAAAGAGGGATGCCAACAGCATCTGGTGTTCCCAGGCGGTCACTCATCCAAGTACTATCCAGACACAACGTCGCTTAGCTTCGCTCATCGGAAGAGAAGCGGTGTTTTCAACGTAGTGTGGCCGTTGACGAGAAATGTGAACTGACTTTCATCTTTGAGGCAGGTAACACATGCATGCATGCGCTTGGACCGGGCGAAGTAAGGAAGGTTTTGTTAAGTTGGTCTGATGTTTGAGCCAGGCGACACAGGTAAACAAACACCAGCGCTTGGACCGGTCTTTGAGGCAGGTAACACAGGTAAACACATGCCAGCGCTAGCATGTGTGAAGTGTGAAGTAAAAATAAATGAATGAATGAATAAATAAATAAAGTTACGTAACCAGCGTCAAAATTTTCAAAACGAAAGGCTCAGCTAAATAGAAAGAAAAAAAAAAGAGACGGGAAACGAAATGCTTAATGAAAAGAAATGGTGCAAAACGAAAGTCCGAAAGCTAAATAAAACGAAAAGACGGATGCAAAGCGAAAGGCTAAGACCTAGATGAAAAGAAAAGAGGAATGCAAAAGAAAGGCTAAAAGGTAAAGGAAAAGAAAAGAAGAGGGGTGCCGAAAGCTATATGAAAAGAAAAGAGTCACAAGGACCGCAAAGTGAAAAGTTAAGAGAAATTAAATAAAAAGAGGGATGCCAACAGCATCTGGTGTTCCCAAGCGGTCACCCATCCAAGTAATATCTAGACCCAACGTCGCTTAACTTCGCTGATCGGACGAGAAGCGGTGTTTTCAACGTGGTGTGGCCGTTGACGAGAAAGGTGAGCTGACTTTCATCTTTGAGGCAGGTAACACAGGTAATGACATGCCAGCGCTTGGACCGGGCGAAGTAGTGAAGGTTTGTTAAGTTGGTCCTGATGTCTGAGCCAGGTGACACAGGTAAACGCCAGCGCTTGGACCGGGTGAAGTAGTGAAGGTTTGTTAAGTTGCTCCTTATGTTTGAGCCAGGTAACGCAGGTAAACACATGCCAGCGATGGGACCCCGGTGAAGTCAAAATAAATAAATGAATGAATGAATAAATAAATAAAGTTACGTAACCAGCGTCAAAATTTTCAAAAACGAAAGGCTCAGCTAAATACAAAGAAAAAGAAGGGACGGAAAACGAAATGCCTAATGAAAAGAAATGGTGCAACACAAAAGTCCGAAAGCTAAATAAAACGAAAAGACGGATGCAAAGCGAAAGGCTAAGACCTAGATGAAAAGGAAAGAGGAATGCAAAAGAAAGGCTAAAAGCTAAACGAAAAGAAAAGAAGAGGGGTGCAAAACGAAAGGCTAAAAATTAAATGGAAAAGAAAAAAAAATAGAAAACATAACGAAAGGCAGAAAGCTATATGAAAAGAAAAGAGTCACCAGGACCGCAAAGTGAAAAGTTAAGAGAAATTAAATAAAAAGAGGGATGCCAACAGCATCTGGTGTTCCCAGGCGGTCACCCATCCAAGTACTATCCAGACCCAACGTCGCTTAACTTCGCTGATCGGACGAGAAGCGGTGTTTTCAACGTGGTGTGGCCGTTGACGAGAAGGGTGAACTGGCTTTCATCTTTGAGGCAGGTAACACATGCCAGCGCTTGGACCGGGCGAAGTAGGGAAGGTTTGTTAAGTTGGTCCTGATGTTTGAGCCAGGCGACACAGGTAAACAAACACCAGCGCTTGGACCGGGTGAAGTAGTGAAGGTTTGTTAATTTGCTCCTTATGTTTGAGCCAGGTAACACAGGTAAACACATGCCAGCGCTGGGACCCCGGTGAGGTAAAAATAAATAAATGAATGAATGAATAAATAAATAAAGTTACGTAACCACCGTCAAAATTTTCAAAACCGAAAGGCTCAGCTAAATACAAAGAAAAAAAGGGACGGAAAACGAAATGCTTATTGAAAAGAAATGGTGCAAAACGAAAGTCCAAAAGCTAAATAAAACGAAAACAGGGATGCAAAGCGAAAGGCTAAGACCTAGATGAAAAGAAAAGAGGAATGCAAAACAAAGGCTAAAAGCTAAAGGAAAAGAAAAGGAGAGGGGTGCAAAACGAAAGGCTAAAAATTAAATGGAAAAGAAAAAAAAAAAAAACATAACGAAAGGCAGAAAGCTATATGAAAAGAAAAGAGTCACCAGGACCGCAAAGTGAAAAGTTAAGAGAAATTAAATAAAAAGAGGGATGCCAACAGCATCTGGTGTTCCCAGGCGGTCACCCATCCAAGTACTATCCAGACCCAACGTCGCTTAACTTCGCTGATCGGACGAGAAGCGGTGTTTTCAACGTGGTGTGGCCGTTGACAAGAAAGGTGAACTGGCTTTCATCTTTGAGGCAGGTAACACAGGTAATCACATGCCAGCGCTTGGACCGGGCGAAGTAGTGAAGGTTTGTTAAGTTGGTCCTGATGTCTGAGCCAGGTGACACAGGTAAACGCCAGCGCTCGGACCGGGTGAAGAACTGAAGGTTTGTTAAGTTGCTCCTTATGTTTGAGCCAGGTAACACAGGTAAACACATGCCAGCGCTGGGACCCCGGTGAAGTAAAAATAAATAGATGAATGAATGAATAAATAAATAAAGTTACGTAACCAGCGTCAAAATTTTTAAAAACGAAAGGCTCAGCTAAATAGAAAGAAAAAAAAAAGGGACGGAAAACGAAATGCTTAACGAAAAGAAATGGTGCAAAACGAAAGTACAATAGCTAAATAAAACGAAAAGAGGGATGCAAAGCGAAAGGCTAAGACCCAGATGAAAAGAAAAGAGAAATGCAAAAGAAAGGCTAAAAGCTAAGGGAAAAGAAAAGAAGAGGGGTGCAAAACGAAAGGCTAAAAATTAAATGGAAAACAAAAAAAATAGAAAACATAACGAAAGGCCGAAAGCTATATGAAAAAAAAAAAAAGAGTCACCAGGACCGCAAAGTGAAAAGTTAAGAGAAATTAAATAAAAAGAGGGATGCCAACAGCATCTGGTGTTCCCAGGCGGTCACCCATCCAAGTACTATCCAGACCCAACGTCGCTTAACTTCGCTGATCGGACGAGAAGCGGTGTTTTCAACGTGGTGTGGCCGTTGACAAGAAAGGTGAACTGGCTTTCATCTTTGAGGCAGGTAACACAGGTAATCACATGCCAGCGCTTGGACCGGGCGAAGTAGTGAAGGTTTGTTAAGTTGGTCCTGATGTCTGAGCCAGGTGACACAGGTAAACGCCAGCGCTCGGACCGGGTGAAGAACTGAAGGTTTGTTAAGTTGCTCCTTATGTTTGAGCCAGGTAACACAGGTAAACACATGCCAGCGCTGGGACCCCGGTGAAGTAAAAATAAATAGATGAATGAATAAATAAATAAAGTTACGTAACCAGCGTCAAAATTTTTAAAAACGAAAGGCTCAGCTAAATAGAAAGAAAAAAAAAGGGACGGAAAACGAAATGCTTAACGAAAAGAAATGGTGCAAAACGAAAGTACAATAGCTAAATAAAACGAAAAGAGGGATGCAAAGCGAAAGGCTAAGACCCAGATGAAAAGAAAAGAGGAATGCAAAAGAAAGGCTAAAAGCTAAAGGAAAAGAAAAGAAGAGGGGTGCAAAACGAAAGGCTAAAAATTAAATGGAAAAGAAAAAAAAATAGAAAACATAACGAAAGGCCGAAAGCTATATGAGAAGAAAAGAGTCACCAGGACCGCAAAGTGAAAAGTTAAGAGAAATTAAATAAAAAGAGGGATGCCAACAGCATCTGGTGTTCCCAGGCGGTCACCCATCCAAGTACTATCCAGACCCAACGTCGCTTAACTTCGCTGATCGGACGAGAAGCGGTGTTTTCAACGTGGTGTGGCCGTTGACAAGAAAGGTGAACTGGCTTTCATCTTTGAGGCAGGTAACACAGGTAATCACATGCCAGCGCTTGGACCGGGCGAAGTAGTGAAGGTTTGTTAAGTTGGTCCTGATGTCTGAGCCAGGTGACACAGGTAAACGCCAGCGCTCGGACCGGGTGAAGAACTGAAGGTTTGTTAAGTTGCTCCTTATGTTTGAGCCAGGTAACACAGGTAAACACATGCCAGCGCTGGGATGAAGCATGCCTTGTTGATCGGAGTTCGCAACGGGGAGTTGAGGCTAGAGCTTATCACCATGGACGCCTCCCGCACGCTTCAAGAGACAGTGACGAAATGTCGGTCGTACGAGGCCACCGATGTGACGTACTCTGAAATAGAGACACCGTCCACTGCCGTGAGAGGCGTCTCACTGTACAAGAAGGGTAAGAAGGCGGGCCACGCGGAGAAAGCTGGTGCCAAAACATCCACGCCCCCCTCCAGCACAGCCTGCAGCAGCTGTGGCACGCAGCACGGCTCCAAGCTGTGCCCAGCCGCCGCGGCACCTTTTCACGGTTGTGGCCGCGAGGGGCACAGGATGTACACCGTTAGGTGTTCCGCCAAAGGGGTTCAATGCGGCGTGTGCCTTTGCGTGGGGCACTACGACCGATTCTGCAGCCTCAACAAGCCCAAAAAACCCAAACCAAGGAAGGGTCCTTCCCTTGGCGTGGTTCGGACGCCGCCACCCGACACGGCCCCGCGCCACTCCGAGGAGCGTGCGGGCCACGTCCGGCGAGTGGACTCCAACACGCGCCCCAGGGCCCAACCTTCCCCCACCATCAGCGTCGCTGTCACCCAGGGCGACACGTCTGGCCGGATTGACGTGATATCCGACACCGGCGCTGATGTTACGGTGATAGGCCTTCAGCACCTCAAGAGCTTAGGCCTCCACCAACGCGACTTGCAACCGCCCCCCTCCATCAACTATTACAACGCGGACGACTCACAGATGCAAGCCGCGGTGGGCTCCTTCCAAGTAGAGCTCACGTACGGCGATAGGTCGTGTGAAGGCTGAATCGACGTGCAGTCCTCTCTTACCACGCCTCTGCTCTCGTGGGAGCACTGCAAGGCGTTGGGTGTGGTTCCCGCCGACTTCCCGAGGCCCCGTCGCGGCCGCCGCCCGGGTAAGGAAGGCGCGGGGCAGCAGCGCACCGCGCGCCGCCACCCAAGGCCACGCAGCGGCCTCCTCACCTCACCCGAGCCAGCACACGCAGCCACCACCCGCCCTCCATATCCACACGTCCCCGTCGGAAGTTAAGGAGTACTTCCTGAAGGAGCACTCGGACGTGCTGGTGACGAAGGAGGCCTTAAAGACCGCGCCATTGAAGGCGATGGCGAGTCCCCCGATGAGAATCCACCTGCGGGAGGACGCGCAGCCGTTCGCCATACACACTCCCAGGGTCATCCCTCTCGCCTTCAGGGATGCAGTCAACCAAGAACTGGATTCTATGGTGACTCAAGGCGTCATTGCCCCCGCGGGCGACGACCCATCCCCTTGGTGTCACCCCTTAGTGGCTGTGGCCAAGCTTAACGGTGGCGTCCGCATCACCACTGACTTGTCGAAGCTAAAGAGCCAGGTGTCCCGTCCAGCCCACCCTTCGCTCACGCCCTTCACAGCAATACGGAGCGTGGACCCGGAGGCGCGGTTCTTCACGACGGTCGACGCCCTTTGTGGTTACTGGCAGATTTCGCTGGCAGAGGAAGATCAGCCACTCACCACTTTCATCACGCCTTACGGACGTTTTCGCTACTGTCGAGGCCCCATGGGTTTCGCCGCCACGGGCGACGCCTTCTGTTTACCCGGCGACACGGCACTCCAAGGCGTGACCAACTGTGTGAAGGTAGTGGACGACGTGCTGCTCTCCGACAAAGACTACCTCACGCACCTCCGCAGCATCGATAAGGTACTATCTCGGTGCAGGACGCACGGCATCACTCTCAACGCCGAGAAGCTTGTCGTGGCTGCTCCGACTGTGTCCTTCTGCGGTTACCGGCTCTCAGGGGATGGTATTGCGGCCGACCCGGAGAAAGTGCGAGCTATAGCAGACTTCGCCACGCCTGCCAATCTGACGGATCTCAGGTCCTTCATGGGATTGGTGAACCAGCTGGCAGAATTCTCTCCCGACATCACCGCCGCCGCCTTACCTCTTCGTCCCCTACACCCGAGTGTAGGTAGGAACAACCCCTCACATAACTATTGCTTAAATGACACTCTCATAAGTAGGTCTGGGTGCGAGAGGGATTTAGGGGTCTTAGTGAGCTCTGATCTCCGTCCAAGGGCACAATGCATTCAAGCTAGAAATCGAGCTAATAGGGTACTGGGATTTATTTCAAGGAGCGTAAGCAACAGAAGCCCCGAAGTCTTCCTCAAACTATATTTAGCATTAGTTAGACCTCATCTGGACTATGCGGTTCAGTTCTGGTCACCCTACTATAGAATGGATATCAAAATGTTAGAATCGGTGCAGAGGAGGATGACTAAGATGATTCAGGGGTTGAGAAACTTGCCATACGAGGAAAGACTCAAACAGTTAAACTTGCATTCTCTAGAAAGGCGAAGGGTGCGTGGAGACATGATCGAGGTTTATAAATGGATGAAGGGCTTTAATAAGGGAGACATTCATAAGGTTTTGTTGGTAAGAGAACCGGGTAGGACACGAAGTAACGGGTTTAAACTGGATAAATTCAGATTCAACAGGGACATAGGCAAAAATTGGTTTACTAATAGGGTGGTGGATGAGTGGAATAGGCTTAGCAGTCATGTGGTGAGTGCCAATACAATTGTCACATTCAAAAATAGACTAGATAAATTCATGGACAGCGATATTAGGTGGGGTTAGATACACGGGAGCTTAGGGTCAAAGGAGCTGCCTCGTACAGGCCTACCGGCCTCTTGCAGACTCCTGCGTTCTTATGTTCTTATGTTCTTAAAAGGACGTTCACGTGGACACCTGACCATGACCAGGCCGTCAAAAAGGTGAAGGAGGCCCTGTCAAGTCCTCCGGTCCTTGCCACGTTCAACCCAGCCCTCCCCACCACCCTGCAGACAGACGCCTCGCGCCTGTACGGCGTAGGTTACGCCCTCCTGCAGGACCACGGAGGAGGAAAGTTCCGCCTGGTCCAGTGTGGCTCGCGATTCCTCACCGATACCGAGACTCGCTACGCCACCATCGAGCTGGAGCTACTGGCAGTGGTATGGGCCATGTCGAAGTGCAAGTTTTACCTGATTGGCCTACAACACTTCGACCTCATCACCGACCACAGGCCCCTGGTCCCGATCCTGAATAGCTACACACTGGACGCCGTCGAGAATCCCCGCCTCCAGCGGCTGAAGGAGAAAATCTCGGCGTTCATCTTCGCAGCGGTGTGGCGTGCGGGCAAGGACCTCTGCATCCCCGATGCCCTTTACCGCTTTCCCGTCAGCCGCCCGACGCCAGAAGACGAGATGCTCGGCACGAATGCCAGCCTCTCCGTCAGCAGCGGCGTCACTCTGCAGGCCGTAAACTCCCTCGCTCGCCCCCAGCCTTCGTCAGCTCCTGACGAGGATCTGGCACTCGAGGAGTTGCGGAAGGCGGCCCGCGACGACCCCTCCTACACCAAGCTCCTGGAGAAGGTACGGACCGGGTTTCCTCGCGACCGCTTTGACCTCCACAACGCCCTCCGCCCGTACTGGAAGTTCCGGGAGGACCTCTACGCAGATGGGGACCTCGTCTTGTATGGTGCTCGTGTGGTCGTCCCTGCAGCCCTTTGTCGCCGTGTCCTGTCCTGCCTCCATGATAGTCATCGCGGGGCCGAAGCCACCAAGCGCCGCGCTCGTCAGGCCGTGTATTGGCCCGGCGTAGACGCGGACATCGTCAGCACTGTCCGCGCCTGTGAGCCGTGCCAGGTTATGCTACCTAGCCAGCAGCAGGAGCACTTGTTGTGCGACGACAACCCCACCAGGCCCTTCGAGTCAGTGTCGGCCGACTTCTTCACCGCGGCTGGGAAACACTTCCTAGTCGTCGTCGACCGACTCTCTGGCTGGCCTGTGGTGGTCACCTGCGGCTCCGACACGACGTCTGCCGCCACCATCCGCTACTTCCGGCGCCTCTTCCGTGATCTGGGTGTTCCTGTGCGTCTGCGGACGGATGGAGTCCCTCAGTTCACCAGCCGGGAGCTCGCGGAATTCCTGGAGCGTTGGGGGGTCCGCCACAACGTGCCATCGCCCAACTACCCACAGTCGAACGGACACGCCGAGGCTGCAGTGAAAGCAGTTAAACACCTCATCCTAAAGGTGGCCCCGTCCGGTAACATCGACTGTGAGGCGTTCGACAAAGGCCTTCTGGAGCTGCGTAACACACCGAGTTCCACGCGCCACTCCCCGGCCCAGGTCTTGTACGGCTGTCCTCTCCGTTCCTGTGTCCCTGCCCATGCCAGAGCCTTCGCGAAGGAGTGGCAGGCCAGAGCCGAGAGCTGTGACCGCCGCGCCGCTACCCGTGCCCGAGATGCCAAGGCCCGGTATGACGCCCATGCCCGCCCGCTTCAGCCGCTGAAGATAGGTGTTCTCGTGCGCATCCAGGACCCAACCACGCAGCGTTGGGACAAGGTGGGCACGGTAATGGGCGCCGGCCGGTCTAGGGCCTATCACGTCCGGATGCCGAGCGGCCGCATCTTGTGGAGGAACCGCCGTTTTCTTCCGCCGGTTCCGCCCCCTGCAGTCGACACCCCAGCCGCGGACGAGTCTCCTCCACGCCCGGACTCACCTCACCTCCCTGTGCCCCGTCGCTCGGAGCGGCTCAGAGCCAAGGCACCCGCTCAAGACTAGGACTATGAGCGTGAAGGGGGGAGGGAGATGTGGGTAATGTTAGTTCTGAGTATAGGCACCTTGCCTGGGGCAACACTAATCCCGCGGTGTCAGCGGTTTTTACCGTTGTCGCCCCTCAGAGGCTGGCAGTGCCTCAGGGGCCAGTTCACCCCGTCTCTGCATCGCGTACGCACGTACTAGTTCTCTCTCTGTTACTTTCCATAGAGTATACGGACTTAAGTTTATTCAGTGTTTGTCTATCCAATGATTACAAGTGTCGACAAGTACCTGACCAACAGGATTGGATGGATGTAGTTGACGAGGATGATAGAGTGAAACAGAGAAGTGACGAAAGACCTATAGACGGTAAGAAGACGGAAGGAAGAAAGGAAGTTGAGGGAAAGGGAAATAAAGGAGATGGAGTAGGAAGAGAAGAAGCGGAAGAGAGAAGGAAAGAAATAAAACTAGAGAGAAAAGAAAGAAAAGAAAGAAAGCTTGCAAAACAGATGGAAGGAAGAAGGAAAGAAGTTGGAGGGGAAGGAAAAACATTCAACAAGAGAGGAAAGATGAAAAAAGGAAAACGAATAAGAGAGAAATGTGGATACAGCGTGGCAGATGGAGGGAAAGAACGAAGTAAGAGGGAAAGATTTGAAGGGAAAAGCAGGTAGAGGGAGGGAGGGGGGAAGGGAAAGGGAAAACGTCGTCCTGAGTTCATTCAACCGAAGCATTGACCACCACCATTACAAACACTGCCGCCACCGCCACCACCACCACCACCATATGCAGGAAGGGAAAACACGTGGTGGTGGTGGTCGAGAGAGAGAGAGAGAGAGAGAGAGAGAGAGAGAGAGAGAGAGAGAGAGAGAGAGAGAGAGAGAGAGAGAGAGATTTTGGTTACCGTCATTCATGTGTATGTGTTGTTTTCCCTTTTCCCTCTCGTCCTTTGCCTCCCTAACAATATTTTCGTGTGTCTCCTGTTCCTCCATTCCCTTTCCCCTTTCCGAGCGGTGCCACAGGGCCGGGAACAGACGAAGATTAAAAGATAGGCGTCCCATGTCGCGCCACCTCAGTCTGGCAACGCTGTAAGGCAGGGCTCGCGGCCCACCACCTGCCTGTGCTGGGTGTGGCTGGGCGGCGGTGCTGCTGCTCCCTATCCTTCATAACGCAACGGGGGCCACGGCTTGTCATTCTCGTGTGATGACAGATATTGCTGCATGGATTATAGACAGTACTTTGGTCTTTCAGCAATGTGTCAGATAATAGTCAGATTTTTTAGCCCAAAGCTGGGCTAACAAAAATTGCCTTAGCCGACTATATTTCAAGTCGCCCAGGCGGGGTATTGGGAAAAGTTTTCAACTAGCAATAATCGCACCTCGGATGAACCTCATTGGTTACGATACTGCCACTGCGCAAAGCTAACATTTCTAATGTTGAGGCGACACTATATTTACCTCTGACTAACACCTGAGCCAGGTAAAATCGGTAATATGCAAAATTTTCTTTATTATTAAGTAAACATGCTTTATACGTACGTAATATGTTTTTGTAATTAGGTTTTCATATTAAAAACAGTTTTGAAAATAGAATAGATTTATAAATTATAATGATATAAGGCTTAAATTATGCACCTCCATAACACAAAAGGGACCCAGTTACGTTATTTTCATATCCTAACGATTAAGTTTGATTTCCTACATCATTTTCTTGCGTATAATAACCAACTCATGATACAGAAACGCACAAATAATTAACTTAGGCTATCGAGAACAATGGTAACTGAGACACACGAGCCGCCCCGACAAAGAGACCACCGGCGCCGCCTTTAAGGGGAGACTCAGGCAGACGCGCGGCTCCGGACCAAGGAAGGCAGGGGACAGGTATCGCCACTCCCTAAGACCGCTGTAGTAAAAATTATGGCATGAACTTTTTCTATTAGGCATTATGGATCCCTTTCCGACCTGCATGACACTACGGTCGGTATTCTCAGACGCTCCGGCCTCTCACATCAACTACTTCAAGAGGCCGAAAAGGAGATTAATCGGGTTTTCATGACGGGTTCTTCACGTGCATGGTACAGAAGAAGGGTCAGAATACCACCAAGGTTATAAAACCGTCCCTGGAAATGCCAAATACGCTACGAAAGCATTGTTAAATGTGTGTGTTTGGGCGCCGCTGTGTTTAATATGACCCTACCTCTCTTCTATCCTCCTTGCTCTTCACCTTTCCCTCGGCCCAGAGATCCTCCGCCTCTTTTCATGGTTAATGCGAGGGTTTCTGATCGCTCTTGTGTTCCCGAAGCCTCGCGTGACAACCGTATATAAATTTCAGGTGATTCATTTAGGGGCTTTGATAGGTGGGAGAAGGGTGGGATAACGTACTTGTGACGCAGTGCACGCACAGTAATAAACGTTTGATTGACAATTATATCTGTAGCGTATAAAACAGGCGTACTAGAGGTGGGTGGCATTGATAGGAGTGGCTTTGACAGGTGGGAGAAGGGTGAGATAACGTAGGTATTTGTGACGCAGTGAACGTTTGATTGACTATAATATCTGTACCATATAAAACAGGCGGTGGCATTGATTGGGAGAAGGGTGGGGTAACGTATTTGAGGCACAGTAATAAACGTTTGATTGACAATAATATCTGTAGCGTATAAGACAGGCGTACTAGAGGTGGGTGGCATTGATAGGAGTGGCTTTGACAGGTGGGAGAAGGGTGAGATAACGTAGGTATTTGTGACGCAGTGAACGTTTGATTGACTATAATATCCGTAACGTATAAAACAAGCGTACTAGAGGTGGGTGGCATTTATTTGAGGCTAAGAAATGCTATAATTGTTCCTTCCACGGGAGAGATAAATAAGAAAAACATTAACACTGACGATAACGCTCAGAAGTGAAAAATAAATGGCATTAATAAAAATACAATAGTAACAGCTATAATAAAACAAACAACAATAGAAATAACAATCCATAAAAATATATACATAGTCACTCTACGTAAACTCCATAGAAAAACTGGACAAACGAAAGACTAACGATCAAGAAAGAAAATAATGACGCCAAAAACATACAGCATGATCATAATAATGCGAAGAAAATGCAATTTAATCCACAATGATAATGCTCGCCAAGAAAAATTTATCGCAGCATTAGTTACGTTACGAAGACGGCATTAGGCTAACCGATGATGCTGACGATGATGATGATGATGAAAACAAAAAAGAAGGAAATGAGGAGAAAAATGAAAACGACTAAAACATGACAACACAGAAACAATACAGAAATTACACTAATACTAATACTCATAACACTGATAATACGTAAACAAGAAGCAAGACAAATAAAGGGAAAAAAGAACTAGTATACATGATAAAATAGAAATAATACAAAAATGATAATGATACAAATAACACTAAAACGTAACCACCACGATATATATAGAAAAAAAATACGCACAAACAGACGGACGAGGACACACACACACACACACAAAAAAAAAAAAAAAAAAAAAAAAAAAGACAAGTAGATACAGACCGGCAGAGACACAAAGGCAAAAATTAAAGAAAGACACACACACGAACCAGGAGAAACCCAGACAGACAGACAGACACGAAAAAACAAATACACAGACACACACAGACACAGACAAAGGAATACAGGCTGAGACAAGAAGGTCACCATGACGCAATAGTCTCGAGCTGGCTCTTCTCTCTCTCTCTCTCTCTCTCTCTCTCACGGGAGGAGCTAGAAGCGTTATTAAGCCAGTTGACAAAGATTAATTGACACTTTGATCTAACGGGTCGAGAGAGAGAGAGAGAGAGAGAGAGAGAGAGAGAGAGAGAGAGAGAGAGAGAGAGAGAGAGAGAGAGAGAGAGAGAGAGAGAGAGAGAGAGATCCCCAGCAGCGGGTCGTTGCCCGCTCATCGACATATTTATATTAATTGCACTATGTAAGATGTAACAATAGAGAGAGAGAGAGAGAGAGAGAGAGAGAGAGAGAGAGAGAGAGAGAGAGAGAGAGAGATACCCAGCGGCGGGTCGTTGCCCGCTCATCGACATATTTGTATTAATTGCACTATGTAAGATGTAACAATAAAGAGAGAGAGAGAGAGAGAGAGAGAGAGAGAGAGAGAGAGAGAGAGAGAGAGAGAGAGAGAGAGAGAGAGAGAGAGAGAGAGAGAGAGAGAGAGAGAGAAGCAAACGACTCAGAATTTGTTACCCCATTTTTGCTGTCTAAGTTTTCTTCACAGTAATAAGATAACAATAATAATAATAATAATAATAATAATAATAATAATAATAATAATAATAATAATAATAATAATAATGAAAAAGAACAAAAACAAGAAGAACAAGAACAAGAACAATAAGAAAACCGGAAAACAACTTATTCGTGCCCACGATATTACTTTCATTATTTCCTCGTTTCCTTCTCCCCTTCGTCTCTCTCTCTCTCTCTCTCTCTGACGTGGTGCTGACTAAAAAGGTCCCTTTCACACGAGCGGTTTTTGCCGCTCCGGCACATGCCGGACGCCAGCCGCATGGCACTTGGACATCCACGGTCAAGTGCGGTGTCTGCCGCATCCGCTTCGGTATCTCCTTCAGTCATATTTGTAATCTTCTCTTGAGGGATCCCACAAGCAAGGCCGTCTTTCAATCTCGGAGATCAGCAGCTCCGTGTCATGATAATTTAAATTAGCAATAACCCTGAAATTTAAACGCAGATGTTTGTTGTACAGAGGTATACAGAATTAATATGTGAGACACTTACATTACCAATATACATTAATTGAAAATTCATAAGATGGAAAATATAGTGCACACCAGCTTTTCCAATGATGCAGACAAAGTGGTCGCGTGCCCTTCCTCCCAGTGTTGGCAGACAACTATCCCTCGCCGCACGCGGCAAACGCCGGATGTGTGAACTTATGAAGGCGCCCATTGCAACACATGACCACCGAAACCGCTATGCGGCATTTCTGCCGTTGCGGTCTTGCTGGCAGTACGGCAGGGTGCGGCTGCCGGAGCGGCACGGCCTCGTGTGAACGGTTTAGCTTTACATTGACTCTATGGCATTGACTCTATGGGTGCGTTCACACGAGGCCGGAGCGGCAGTCGTGCCACTCCGGTAGCCGCACCCTGAAAGACCGCAGCGGCAGAAATGACGCACAACGGTTTCGGTGGTCATGTGTTGCTATGGGCGCGTTCACACATCCGGCGTTTGCCGCGTGCGGCGAGGGATAGTTGTCTGTCAACACTGGGAGGAAGGGCACGCGACCACTTTGTCTGGAAAAGCTGGTATGCTATATTTTCCATCTTATGAAATTAATTAATGTATATTGAAAATCTCACATATTAATTCTGTATACCTCTGTAAAACAAACATCTAGCTTATCATGACACGGAGCTGCTGATCTCCGAGATTGAAAATGGTTTGGGTCGAGGTGTACACCTCGCCGTGAAAGATACAGAAGTGGATGCGACAGACACCACATTTGAACCGTGAATTTCCGGGTGCCATGCGGCTGCGGTCCGGCATGTGCCGGAGCGGCAAAAACCGGTCGTGTGAAAGGGGCCTCACTCCATCACTGTAAAAAATAACCGTCGCGTGTGGTAGTGGACCAATGACGCGTAACAATGAATAATAACTCAGCGCAGCTGAAAACCCTTTGGCCAACTTTCTGCCTGATGTATGTGCCACAGACAATTTTATGGACACGTAAAATTAACGCATATTGACAAAAATCCTTGTATACCAAATCCAGTACAAAGTAATCACCGTTACATCACTTTAACTGATCTTTTTACTTTGTAGACTATCTCTACTGCATAGAAATGCCATAAAAACAGCTTTTTAAGTATTAAGTTCCTTACACAGATGAAAGTTTCAACGGTATGCTAGAAATTTTTCATGTTTTATTTATATACGAAGACATATCATTATTCACAGATAAATGAATATACATTGAAAGTAGCACAGAAGTATATTGGCTGATGCAGAAATTTATACTCTTTAATTCGATAACCAATTCACGTTTGTAAACCAATTTATAAACAAGATATGAACATATTTGTGACCCCTACCCTCATCGCGAATGAGTGCCAAAATCGATGTATACTGACCTACAAATGGGGCTGGGAGACCCTTGTGGGCTCATTTTTGAGCTTGTTAACACAGTTTTTTTCTTAAAGAGGGTGCTTTTAAGCACCTAGAACTGCCATTAGAGTTTTGCCGTCATGGGGGTGCATGGGAACCCCTCCTTCCGATTAGACTAAGTGTTAATAGCAAAAAAACTGTGCTAGATCGGCGTCGCATAGCCCTCCAACACCCCCCCAACAATTTATATTATGCAACTAGGGGTCTAAAATGGAAAATGATGAAAAGTAAAGATGGCGCCACTATAAACACTTGCCTGCGCCACAACGGGCTGGGGCCGATCATCAGGCCCTACTATGAAGGCCTACCGGTGCCCCAGGCCAAGACGTAAAAAAAAAAAAAAAAAAAAAAAAAATCTGACTGTTATAATGCCATGTTGTAGGGTTCATCAGGGCTAACAAATATTATTATAAAATGTCGTGTCTACAATGCATGGTTAAGTCAGGAAAACAAATTGAAGAAAACAACAACATCAAGAAGATGGACAATCTGTTGATCGGCGTCGGTGACGCCGATAAAAAAGGAAAGTAAAATAGGAAAGAAACTGCAGAAGACGAAAACAAGCATAATACTTACGAGGGTAAAAAAAAGAAGAAAAAAAAAAGGTAATAAGGAACACACACAGTAAAAGAAGAAACAATTGCACACCTTCTCTCAAAAAAAAAAAAAAAAAGATAAAGAAAATGACTTAATTACAAAGAAAGAAAAACGTCATAACATTCATATGAGAGGAGAAAAAAAAGAAAAAGTTAATATGAAGAATAAATACAAAAAGATTAAATACATGCAAACCTTCGCATTCCTTCCCCCAACCTCAAAAAAAAAAAATGCAGAGAAAGAAAAGCAAAACAATGTCACAGCAATAGCATGGCAAGAGGTAAAAAAAGACAAAAGTTAAAACAAAATGAAAAAATGAAAACATGTGCTCACCTTCACCCATAAAAACAAAATGAAACGAATGATGAATTGCTCAGAAAGGAAAAAATGACGTTAGAATGACAAAAAAAATGGATTCAAATTGCATTCAGCGGCCACCTGATGCAGAAGACCTACAAAGAAAACTAGAGGAAAAAAGAAAACTCAACAAAAAAAATAAGCTTACATCCACTAGGTACTAAACCGAAAAGGAAAACATTAAAGAAAAAAGTGGAAGGCAGTCAACAAAGAGGTGATAAAACAGTATCCACTAGAGAGAGTAATTCTGAAAAAAAGAAATATACATTATTGAAAGGAAAAAGGTGAGAAAACTAAGGAACAGTTTAGTGGAAGCCAAAAAGAATATGAGAAACTGAAGCGAACAGAGGAAGAAAAAAAGACGTACATTACGAAAAGAAAGAAGGAAACAGCAAAGAAAGATTAGTGAACGCAAATAAAAGCCACAAAAAAGGAAAAAAATACAATACATTAAAATAGTTAAATACTTTATTTAGAATCCAATGGCAATGACAAAACAGCCTTCAACAAACACACACAAAATAAAACCAAACATTCATCAAAGTAAAAACATATTGAAAAACTAGTACATCGAATGGTTTAGTGGACGGCCATAAATATCCAAGACCCCCCCGTCATGCTATCGAGTGGAAAACGGGAGGCGCGGCCCGGAAAGAGCGTGGGAGGAGAGGAGCCGGGGAAAAAGGGAGATAGGGAGAGGGAGAGACTTATAGGCAGGCAGGTGGAGAGGAAGGAAGATGCATAGGTAGGCGTGAGGAAGGAACATAAGAACATAAGAACATAGGGAAACTGCAAGAGGCCGGGTGGCCTACACAGGGCAGCTCCAGAATCCCCCCTACTACTCACGGTGGGTGAGGTGTAGTTACAGGGGTTACAGGTAGAGGCTTGATCCTCGTTATACCGGAGCGAGGGTGAGAAAGAGGAAAAAGTGGAGGTAAAGAGCGAGGGATATTCGTAGGAAGTTAAAGAGGGAGGAAGAAAGAGAAAAAAATGGAAATATAAAGAAGCGGATATTGGTGGGAAGGCTGAGAGAGGAGGAAGAAAAAAAAAAAAAAAACGGGAGAGAGTGCGAGGGAGAATATTGAAGACAGCTTAGGTAGGAGGCGGATAAAACATAGGAGGCACAGAGATAGGCATAGAGAGATAGATAAAGGAAACCATTTAGGTAGATAAAATGGAATGAAGAGGCGCAGGAAGTGACTTCTAGACCGAGGGAAAGAAGGGGTGAAATGAGATAGAAAGAGACAGGAGGGAAGAAGAGGGAGTTAAGATATAATTGATTGCTTGTGAAGGTAGGAACATTAGTACAATACAATGTGATAGAAACAGAAGACAGGGGAGGGGGTGGGGAAGGAGATAAAGAGGCTACCGTAACGAAAGCAAAAAATAGAATGGACGAGTAAGTCAGTTAGACAAGCAAATAACACTCAGCGCCTCACATCACAACACAAAGCCTCGCGTGGGTTGTCTAAGCGGTTTAACGAAGCTTACGCCCGTACTCCATGCTCTCCCTTCCTCGGCCATTTCCTCGACATCAATTACAACAATATCATTGTGCCAGACTCTAACCTGCCTATGAACCCCTGCTAAGGGTTAATAGCGCCGCCCATAAAAGCATTTCTCCCTTTCAGTAACATTATGGTGCAGATATGTTTGTGCAGATGTGTAAAGAAGAAAGGAATTCGAAGGGAAGGATGTGGAATTCAAAAAGGGAGAGAAACCGTTGAGAAGCTGACGAAGGATGAAATAGCAGTAGACGACATTTCTTAGGAAGGGAGAGTTTAGAATGCGATCTTCTATTAGGGTTCAAAGGAGGACAAGCTGTGAGAATATCCTTTGTGTTAATTTATTGTCATTGTGAGAGAATGAACAAAAGGTGAGAAAAAGAGGAAGGAAAGGAGATAATTGCAAGCAGTAGACACTTAGATAATAAGGATGTGTGTGTGTGTGTGTGTGTGTGTGTGTGTTACCAGCAAGACGCTCGCCGACGCGCACTTGATAAGGAAGTAATAAAGGCTTGGCCCTTGATGCAGGTGGAAGGAGGGAAAGCCAGTATATCTCTCTCTCTCTCTCTCTCTCTCTCTCTCTCTCTCTCTCTCTCTCTCTCTCTCTCTCTCTCTCTCTCTCTCTCCCCTTTCGTTCACTTCTTTTCCGTAGTTTCCTACTCTCATTTCCTATTTCTCTCTTCCTGTTCTGTTCTCGCTTAGTTGTTTTTTTCAACTTTTGATAAACTTCATACTTCATCTATTTATCTCATTATTCCTTCCCTATCTTGTTACATTATTTTTTTTTAAAGAGAACTATGTAATTCCTTTTGTCTACTTTCCTTATTCACTTCTCTTCATATGTATTTATTTCTCTATCTACCACTCTCTATCTATACTTCTCTGTCTATCTACCACTCTATCTATATCTCCCACTCTCCTCTCCGTCGAGAACAGCACACAGGACGCACCGGGCCTCGGCAAGTGTATCGTTATGCAGATTAAACCAAACGGACGCGAGCATGTAATAGGAAAGAACCTGAGACGGAGATTAAACAGCGGCCGGGCATCCACTCCAAGGCAGTGCCCTCTTAGTGTGCGGAGCCCCGGATAATGATGGGCAAAGAAAACGTGGAATGGAGACGTGGATATGGAAACACGAAGCTGGAAGGAACAAAGCATCGTAATAATAACAACAATAATGATAATGATAATAATAATAATAATAATAATAATAATAATAATAATAATAATAATAATAATAATAATAATAATGGCGTGAGGGATGCTTCATTAAGGTCTCAAAGGATTAATGCGAGGCTGGCTTGATGAAAAAAAGGTAAAGGGAGGGGATGGAGGGGAGGAGGGGAAGAAAAAGGGAGGGCGATATAAAGGGTGAATAAAGAGTGGGGAAAGGAGGGTACACAGAAGAAGAGGAAGAAGGAAATAAAGAGAGGAAATAACAAGAAGAGTGGGGAGACACGGAGAAAAATAGGAAGTAGGAAAAAGAGGGAGGGAAAGAAATGGAAGACAGTTATGTAGAGAAAATGGGTGAGGGCATTGTGAGAAGAGGATGCTGCTGAGGGGACAAAGGGTGACATGGGTAGAAAGAGAAAAGAAAGGTGAAAAGGGAAGTGCACGGAGGAAGAAAGGAAGGGACGGAAAAAGGAGGCTTGAGGAGAAAGGGAGGGAAGAAAGAAAAGAAGGATTACAGATGAATGAGAAAAAAGATGAACAGGAAGGGAGAAAAAGCAATATGAAAAAGGACAGAACAGGAAAGAAAAGAAGGAAGGAGAAAAGTGGGAAGGTAATTTTTGTCATTTTTTTAATTAATTATCCTCTTTCACTTCATTTTCGTTTGACTTTTATTTCGTTGGTTCACTGCCGAGGAAACATCTGGCGGCGAAAGGCGATTAATATTTTTGCGTAACTACGAAGAAATGAAAATTACGAAAAGATTCACGTTTCGTCCCGTAATGATTTTTTTGTCTATATTTCTGTGTGAAAAACCGGAAGTTACCATTGCTAGTTCATTATTACGATGGAAACTGTGTGTGTTTGATGCACACACACACACACACACACACACACACACACACACACACACACACACACACACACACACACACACACACACACACACACACACACACACACACACACACACACACACACACACACACACACACACACACACACACACACACACACAAACACACACACACACACACACAGTTTCATCTACTTTTATATTTTTCTGGGTTATAACCGATTACACACACACACACACACACACACACACACACACACAGTTTCATCTACTTTTATATTTTTCTGGGTTATAACCGATTACACACACACACACACACACACCATTAGCTCATCAGAGTCATGTCGTCAAACTCTGATATGAAAAAGAAAATCTATCTCTTCTAAAACGTCCAAATTTTAACCATCCAATACATCGTTCTGATCCACGCATCCACTTGTGTACACCTGCCTGTCCACTTAGTCATACACACCTGTCTATCCGATCAACCCAGCACACCTGTCTATCAGTGAACCGATCAACCATTACCAACCAATCCACCATCACAACCAGTCCACCATCACGGGCCATTGCCAGACGTATACTATGATTGAAGGAGACAGGTTTGTTGCGGCAGTAATAAACATGAAGCTCAGGTGAGTCGCGTTACCTGGCCGCCAGCTCGGTAATTAGTGGCTGCAGATGAGCGCCGGACAGGTGGAGGATAGGCGGCGGGTCAGGTCAGGTGTCGCTGAGTGCTGGTCTGTCTGTGTGCCTGGCTGTTTGTCTTGCTGTCATATCGATCGGTTTGTCTTTTAGTTTATGTTTGTCTATCTGCGTCTGTGTGTTCGTTCTTCTTTTGTCTGTCGGCTTTACTTTTCGTCAGTCTGTGTCTGTTTCTCTATCGTCGTGCTGTTCCTTATATATTTTCTCCGTCTTCCCAGATTTTTTTTCTTCATTTAATCGCGTTTTAATTATTTTTCTATCTTTTTCTTTCGTTCCTTTTTTCTTTATTTCCTTTTCTTTCAGTTTCCGTTCCCTTCTTAATCCTCTGTCTCAAATTACATTGCCCGTTCATAATTGCGTTAGTGTGTGTGTGTGTGTGTGTGTGTGTGTGTGTGTGTGTGTGTGTGTGTGTGTGTGTGTGTGTGTGTGTGAGCGCATTTCATATTCATATTTTCCTTTGCCTCTTTCTATCTATTTATCTCTGTTTCTCTCTCTCTGAAGCCTCTCCACTTTACTCCCCTCTCCCTAACACACTCTCCCCACCCAGCTTCTCCCTGATCCCACAAACCTCCCCACAAAGTCTTACCCCCTCACAGATGTCACCCAACCTTTTTTTCTACCCCAGTCCCTATCTTCCCCACCCACCCCATATTATCCCTCCTCCTCCCCACCCTCACACCGCTGCCTCCCACACCAAACTAACCCCCTCCCCCCCTCTCCCTCCGCAGGTGCCGCCCACAGAACCCTGGAGGCGGATCAGCTGTGTCCCACCTGTCCTTACTTCCTGCCCACGTCCGTCGAGGTCACCACACCTGTGGGCATCCCGGCCAACCTCACCTGCGGCGTCAGGCAGCTCGGGGACAAGAAGGTGAGAGAAGGAAGGAAAGGAGAGGAGAGCTAATATGTTTGTTCGCGTCTTGGTTTTCATGTGTAATGGTTGGAAGGAGACAAGGTGAGAAGAGACGAGAGGAAAGAAAGTTTGGATATGTAAGGAGAGAAGAGAAGAATGAAAAGAAGGTGAGAGGAAAGAAGGGGATCTCAAAGTTTACCAATTCCTTCCTGTTTATACTTTCCCTTGGTGAAGGCTGGAAGGAGATGAGGGGAAGAAGGTGACGAGGAGTTGAGGAGATGAAGCGGTGAGATGAATATGAGAAGAGAGGAGAGAAAAGGAGCTCATATTTAACCCTGTCCTTCCTTATTCCTGCTTTTCCTGCGTAAGAGATGGAAGGAGGAGATGAGGAGATGAAGAGGAGGTGAGAAGACACAAGAACCTCTAAGAACAAAATTTAGTTTTATGTTTCCTGGTGTGCTTGCTAGAAAGGAGATGTGGAGGGGGTGAGGGATAAGGAGATGAGAATAGATGAGAGCAAAGAAGCGTGAGTTCGCCTCAAAAGTCCTGTTCTTGTGTGAGGGAGAGGAAGTAGGAGGAGAGGTAGAGATGAGGAGACAGGAGAGTGAGGAGAGAAAAGAAGCTCTGAGTTCACCTTTTCCTTCCTGTTCATGGGTGAAAGGGAGGTGAGGAAATGAAGAGGAGGAGGTGAAGAGACGAGTGTGGGAACTGAGGAGAAAAGAAGCTCTGATTTCACCTTTTCCTTCCTGTTCATGGGTGAAAGAGAGGTGAGGAAATGAAGAGGAGGAAGTGAGGAGACGAGTGTGGGAGCTGAGGAGAAAAGAAGCTCTGAGTTCACCTTTTTCTTCCTGTTCATGGGTGAAAGAGAGGTGAGGAGATGAAGAGGAGGAAGTGAGGAGACGAGTGTGGGAAGTGAGAAGAGAAAAGAAGCTCTGAGTTCACCTTTTTCTTCCTGTTCATGGGTGAAAGGGAGGTGAGGAGATGAAGAGGAGGAAGTGAGGAGACGAGTGTGGGAAGTGAGAAGAGAAAAGAAGCTCTGAGCTGCCCTATTTACTGCTCCTGCTTTTCCTGGGGAGGAATATGATGATGATGATGAAGAAGAGAAAGGAGGGGAGATAAGAAAATAGAAAGAGAGGGATACAGGCAAAATTCTCGTGCTTCTTGAGTAAGGGTAGAATAACGGGGGCGAGAGGAGGAGGGACAGACGGGGAAAGAAGGGAAATAAAGACGAGTAGAAGGAAAGGAATGAAAGGGTAAATAAAAGAAAAAAAGTAGTGATATAGTGGAATGATAATGGCTGCTGCTGCTAATGATGATGATAATGATATTGTAATGATGGGGAGGACGTGTGGGAGGGAAGATCAGAAGGAATGCACGGAAGGGTGTCTCGATGGATTGCTGGAAAATGACACAAAGGAAGGTGAAAGAGGAAGGGGTTGAATACCTCTCCTTTATCATCCCTATGCCTCCATGCCAGGGCCAAGGGCACGGGCAAGAGTCAAGCCAAAGAGAACTGGCATCACGGCGCCGCCAAGAAAAAGAAACAGTGAGCGCGGTAACGCTCGCTGAGGCAGAACACACATCGGAGCAAGGCTGGCGGGATGGGATTCCATACAGACAATGCAGAGAAAAGTCAAAGTAGTGAGATTCATGAGTGTGAGCGGCGCCACGCCTGTGCTCGGCGACACGGAAGTCCCGCACAGTAACTGACGAGTCAGTGTGAGGACTGTTTTTTTTTTTTTTTTATAAAAATGTCAGAGCAATTTTTGTTTTGGATTTGCATAGGCCTTCCGGCCTTTTGGGCTACTTATGTTATATTCCTTACTAGTATTTGGGTTTGCTTACGTTTGTACGTTTTATTTGCATTATAAAAAAAGGGAGTTCAGAACGCTGTGTGCTTCATTTAATGTAAATAGAAGGCTCGAAAGAATTCAAGTTTGACGAATATATGTTTGGAAAATTAATGCTATGTTTTGTTACCCAGTCTTCTCCCCTAATTAAATAAGTCAATGTGATGAAAATCTTCCCTGGAATATGACAATTAACAGACCAGTAGTAATTGCAAACAATGCTGAGCACGCCTGACAACATAACAAAGAAACCACCAGGAAGGAAAAGCGACAATTCACCTGAAAAAAATATTAAGGAGACACCAAATAATAAAAAAAAGACTAAGAACACACAAAAAAGACAGAAAATATCACAAACCAACTCATACAAGAAACAAACAAAACCAATCATAGTCAACAAAACGAAGGAAAAAACTATAAACATACAAACAAAAAAACAGGGCAGTAAAGATTCCCCGGCAACTTAACCTGGATTTAGCGAGGTTGTCACAAAGTCCGTCATGTTGGGTGTAACGGGAGGGGGAGGGGGAGAGGGAGACGAACACAAAGAAACACAAAGGAAGAACAAACAACAGCAGACCTGCTGGTCCTTACGAGGCTGTTTGTGACAAGCTACACTAACTATCTAATCAAAGGTGGAAGATGAAGGACAGCAAAGGCGAAGGCTCCTCCCCACCCCCCATCCCTCCAGCCAAAGCTGGAAGGAAAGGAAAAAGAACCATGCAGCATGGAAAAACTGCATGGAAATTATGTAGGAAAGAGGAAAGAACTACCATTACTGCTACCACTAACCGGGCGATAAAAGCGGACAAGGACATCAGTATTCGAAAGAACTTAACGTTATTACGACAATGAGTAATATCTTAGTTGCTGGTTCGATTCAAAATACTTGTCTAATCTATTCTTGAAGGCCGTAACTGTTGTACTATCAACGACATCACAGGGTAGAGATTTCCAAACATTAACAACTCGACTGAAGAAGAAGTGTTTAGCTTCGTACGACGAGAATCTTTTACCACTTATCTTCAAATTGTGATTTCTTCTTGTTCTATTTGACTGATCAATTGTAAAGTAATCTTCCGCAATAATATCACTGAATCCTTTAAACATTTTAAACACTTCTATTAGATCGCCTCTCATTCTTCGTTTTGATAGGCTGAATAAATTTACTTCTTTAAGCCTTTGTTCATATGATAAATTTCTCAACCTAGGAATCATCTTTGTTACTCTTCGTTGAACCCGTTCCAACTTTTCTTTGTCTTTTCTGTAATAGGGAGACCAAAGCTGTGCACAGTACTCTAGACGGGGTCGAACCAACGAATTTATTATTAAAGACTCGTCCGATGAAGACAATCAATTTGTTTGAAGTTTTAACTACCTCTGAACAATGCTGACCGGGCTTTAAATCGCTTGATATAGTGATTCCAAGAACCTTTTGTTTACTTACTGCAGAAAGTTGTTTGCCATTCATTACGTACCGAACGCGATTGTTATTTTTTCCGATGTGCAACACTTTACGTATGTCAACGTTAAATTTCATTTGCCACTGATTGGCCCAACGTGCAAGTCGATCTAGATCTGATTGTAAAGCTTCTTCGTCGAGTGTCGCAGTTACTTTACTAGCAATTTTTGTGTCATCAGCAAATTTTGATACTTTGCAAGTGAGCCCATCATCAATATCATTAACATAAATCAAGAAGAGCATGGGGCCAAGCACTGATCCTTGAGGTATGCCGCTTCTGACATCGAGCCAGTTAGATGTAACACCGTTTAGAGCTACTCTCTGTTTCCGCTCAGAAAGCCAGTCCACAAGCCAATTGTGAATGTTACCCGAGATACCGTGCGCCAATAGTATGCTGAGCAATCGTTGGTGGGGGACCTTATCAAATGCCTTTTTTAAAATCCAGATATATGATATCTACTGATCTGCTTTCATCGAACACCTCAAAAATATAATGAAAAAAAATCAAGTAAGTTAGTTAAACACGAACGTTTACTACGGAAGCCATGTTGCGAATTATTTATTATATTATTTTCTTCGCAGAATTTCACCATATTGTCGCGAATGATAGTCTCCATTAACTTACAAACAATAGATGTCAGGCTAATTGGTCGATAGTTTCCTGGATGAGACTTGTCCCCCTTGTTGAAAATTGGTGTGACATTTGCAAGTTTGGGGAGAGGTAAAAGGAGGTAGTGGGGGGCATCACTGGACGGAGGGGAGGGGGAGGAAGATGTGAAGGGACAGCGAGGGTAGGAGGATGAGGAGGACAAGGGGGAAAAGTATGCTAGAGGGGGGGGGGGGGGAGATGGAGGAAGGAAAGCAAGGAGAGGAAGGGAGGTAGAGAAGGGTGGTGAGGGGGAGAGAAGAGGGGAGGAGGAGGAGTGTGGAAGAGAGCGTGTTGGAAGGGAACGTAAACTGGCGAGATAGGAGGGAAGAGCAGGCGAAGGGAGAGCAGGAGGGACGTGGAGGGTGGCAGTGAGGGGAGAAGGGGAGGAAACACGAGCATGATAGGAGCAATTTTGGGGAGAAGTCAAAAAGGTGGAGATATTGTGGAGACAACATATTAAGAGTAAGGGGAAGAAAGGGAAAGCAGGGGGAAGAGATAGGAGGACGAAAAGTTATGTGGGGAGGAGGGAGAGAGGTGGGAAAGAGGACATTCGTGGGGGTGTTATTGGGGAGAAAGGGGATAAAGGGGAAGAGAAGGAGGGAGGGTGAGGAAGGAAGGTGATGGGGGGGGGGGGGGAGAGGAGTGAGGAAGTTAGTGGGGAGTGTTGTCTTACTGCACGGGAGGAGGAGGAGGAGGAGGGAGGGTCGGCCACTAATTCAATAAATCAACACAAATTCCTTTCCCCGCCTGCAGGATCGAGGGACAAAGGTCACCTCGGGCTGGTTAGCTTTTTTTATTTCTTTTTAGTGACAGTTGTTTTCTTCCTTTCTCCTATTTTTTGCTTTTTGCTTTCCTTTTTTAGTGAGTCTTCTCTTTCCATTCTTTTTCTTCTTTGTTAGCTTTATTTTCTTTTTTACAGTGGCAGTCTTTTCCTTTCTTTTCCCCTTTTTTATTTATCTATTTTCGTTTTACAGTACCAAAGTTTTTTCCATCCTTTATTTATTTTTTGTTTCACTCGTTTTTATTACGTAGATTTTTACGACTAACTCTTACTTTTCCTTTTCTCGTTTAGTGACAGTATTTTCCTTCCCTTATTTTGCCTTTCTTATACTGCCAATAACGATTCAAGGGACTTTGTCATCATACTATCTTCCCTCCAAGCTGTGTATGTATCTCAGTATTTTCACTGGACCTTTTTCTTCTTCTTTTCCCCTTCTCACATCAGTTCCCCTACCTGTGTGACTTCATATAAATTCACCTGTATATCTTTTTTCCTATCTATTACTTCCACCTCCACTCGTGCCTCTCGGTTCCCTTAGTGGTGAGTGGGTGTTGGAAAAGGTGTCTTGCTCCTTCGGCCTATTGTTTACATGATCCCATAACAACTGACTGAATGAATAGGAGTGAATATGGAAGGCGATAAGTCTGTTTGGGATACGCTCTTTAATTCTTCTTGTTTCACCGACGTTACATTTAAATACTAATATCCCTACATGTGGATGCTTACACTGAACTATTTACTCAATGTCTTATACGAGCTTGATTTCCTCACATTCCATCTCAACATATTTACGGTATTCATGTACTGTTTGTGTGCCGCATCTTCCCTCTTCACCAATACTTATTATCAACATTACTCATCTATTTACTGCCTACCTTTTTCCTTTGTCTTTCTTTTATTTCTTTGTGTCTTTCTTGTCTATCTTTTTCGTGTTCATGTCTGTGTATCTTTATGTCTAATAGCTCATCTATTTCTTGTATATCCTTATTCTTTTTCTTTTTTTATCTCTGTATTTTTCTTGTCTATCTTGTTCGGGTTCGTGCCTGTCTACCTGTTTGTCTAATAGCTAATCTATTTCTTGTATATCCTCTTTCTTTTCTTCTTTTTCTTTCTCTGTCTTTTTCTTGTCTATCTTGCTCATGTTCGTGCCTGTGTCTCTACTTAATGTCTGCCTTCTTTCTTTGTCTTTTTAATCTTTCATTATCTCTTTATTTTCTATCTTGCTGGTGTTCGTGCCTGTCTACCTGTGTCTACTTATCTGTTTCTTGTCTACCTTCCTGCCTGTTCGTCTTCGTGCCCACACACCTGTCTGTCCAATCAAACACACACCTGCACCTCCAGAACCGGATGGAGTGGCGTTAATAGTGCAATAGTGTGTGTGTGTGTGTGTGTGTGTGTGTGTGTGTGTGTGTGTGTGTGTGTGTGTGTGTGTGGTGTGTGTTTGTGTGTGTTGACGTTATATATAACAATCAGCGTTGTATTGACTGCAGCGACACATATTCTCTCTCTCTCTCTCTCTCTCTCTCTCTCTCTCTCTCTCTCTCTCTCTCTCTCTCTCTCTCTCTACATCTATCATAGTGCTAATCAACTGGTGGGTCATGGCAGCAACACACACACACACACACACACACTCACACACACACACACACACGTTAAATGGCTGAGTCCGATAATAATTTGGGTCTTGTAGATTATTCCGCAGTAACATGGGGTGGAGGTGGGAGGGGGGGGGAGGAGAGAGAGAGAGAGAGAGAGAGAGAGAGAGAGAGAGAGAGAGAGAGAGAGAGAGAGAGAGAGAGAGAGAGAGAGAGAGAGACTTTAAATGGAGTCTGTTGTTGTAATTGTGAATGGAGTGAAGTTGGAGATGGAGGTTTATTGTGTTAGGTTAAGTTTGGCTGCAGTGGGAGGAAGGTAACGGGGAGAGGAGGGGAAGGAAAGGAAGGAGAAGCAAGGGAAGGAATGGGGAGGGTAAAGGAATGGGGGAGGAAGGACAGTAGTGGCGGGGAGCAAGAGTGGGAGACTAGCGGTGGGAAATTGGTCGGACTGAAGTTATGGAGATTAGCGGGAAGTTGGCGGCACAGAGGTGATTCGAGGAGAGCTGCACGTGTATATGGTGAGGGTTGTTAGAGGAGGAGGAGAAAGCTGGCTGAAGGCGGAGACTATCTGGTTGACTGTTGGTAGTGTGGTAGAATCGTGTTGGCAGAGAAAAATATATATATATATATATATATATATATATATATATATATATATATATATATATATATATATATATATATATATATATATATATATATATAGAGGATAAGACGAAACGTAAGATATGTCATGGAATAATCAGGGAAGAAAACAGGAGGAATGAGATAGAGGAGGAGGAGGAGGAGGAGGAGGAGGAGGAGGAGATGGAATAAAGGGGAACAAGTAGTAGGAGGAGGAGGAGGAGAAAAACAAACCTATATCACCGTTCAACAGGGGAATAGAATCAAGTTAGTCGTGGGCGTGACGTTGACGGCGAGAAAATTATACTTGTGGGAACCTTCAAGCAAGAGAGATTACATGTGTTAAGATGGTGGAAGGCGAGTCTGTGGTGGTGGGAAAAGGTCTTATTACAACGCTTAAGCTTAGAAAAAAGGTAGTAATGGGAAGGAGTGTGGTCATGGAGGAAATAAAACAAGTTCAACATTTATGTTTGGGAAAGCATAGAGTTATCGAAAGGTGTTACTGGCGAGAAAATGATGCTGGGAAAGGTTGCAGATGAGGTAATGGAATAAACAGCCTATCCCAGTGTTCGAGTTAGGTATTAAAGTTTTCATCATCACTATCAAAACAACGACCACATTCCTCTCTAAACATCCCTTCGGCTATCATCATCATCATCCTTTCTCCATCATCATCCCTGCTGTATTTTTCACCCAACATTTAGTTTAATTAATATTGCAATCACCTTCATTTAACACCATCATCACCATCTTCACTCACCACACTCATCCCGACAAGCACTCTACGCACACTGACACAACCAACATAACCATCACCATTCACCCTTAAAAGTCATCCCCATCCCCATTCTCCTCCTCCATCACCGTTACCAAGCCTAAAACAAAGCTGGATAGATGGAAAAGAGAAAAATTGATAGGTAGTTGACTTGGTCAAGAGACGGAATAAAAGTTCAATTCAAATAAAACAATACAATAAATCCCCGCCAACGTTGTGCTCCATAAAAATAAAAGAATGAATGAAAAAAGTAATGTTCATGTTTAATACCAACGTTGTAAAAAAAAGGTGTTTGATCTTTTAATTATCTCCCTCTCCCTCCTCTTCCTCCTGCACCTCGTTATGTCAGGCAGGTGTGTGACGGTGGTAATCTTTCTTTACTTCTGCTTATTGCTACTTTCCTTTCCCTCTTGCTTTCATTTTCCACTTATTGTTTTACTTCTTTCGTTTCCCTCTCACTTTCCTTTTCTTCTAATTTTCTTTTCCTTTTGCTTTCCTTTTCCTCTCACGTTCCTATTCCTCTTACTTTCCTTTCCTTCTTACTTCCTTTTCTTCTTACTTTCCTTTCCTCTTATTTCCTTTTTCTATTATATCTTCCTTTTCTTCCTATTTTCCCTTTCCTCTTACTTTGTCCTCTTTTTACTTCCTTTTCCTCTAACTTTTCATCCTCTCTCAGTAACAACAAGCATCATCTTTTCTTGTATCGGTTTTCTTTACTGTTTCTCCCTCGTTGCATTTCTTCACCGTTTTCAACATTACCTGCATACATCTTCTTTTTCTCCATCGTTTTTCTGCTCTACCCTTTTTTCCACTTATATCCATTACGCTCTCTTCTTCCCTTCTTCGCCCGCATTCTCCCCGCGCCTCATCGCCGACTCTTAGTCCTCACACCTCCTCTGTAATGGCCCGAGTACGAGGCGACCCAAGGCATCCTCTGCTCCTCTTTTATCTCCACTACTTCCTCTTTTCTTTACACTTTTCCTCCGCTCTCTATTTCTTTACTCCTTCCTTTCATCTTTGTTTTCATCTCTCTCTGTTCACTTGTTTCCGAAATAACTAAAGACAACCAGTTTTGTAATGTTTTCCTGACTTCTTATCATTTTACATCTTACTTTGGTCTTTTTGTCTAATCCTTTCTCTGTTATTTATTTCTCCAGAGTCTCTCTTCATATTTTTTGTTTCTTTGTGTTCTCATCAACGAAAGGCAGCCATTATTATCCTTCTTTTTTTATTATTCATCTTTTTTTCCACTTCGAGGTTTCTTATCTTTTTCTAATACTTTAGAAAAAAAAGCACAATCTATCTTTACACTTTTCTCAATTTACTCGCATATTTAGCCATAAAAAAGTCATTAGTTTTCTTTTATAAGTTTATAATCCATTCGCTTGCCAATTTTTATCAACCTTCCATTCTTTCGCTTTCCCAGACCCCTAAAGCTCTTCTTTCCCATTCTCTTACAAGTGTTTCTCATCCATATGCGACGAAGAAAACATAAAATAATTTAACTTCTCTCCTTTCCTAAGCCCTCATTTGTTCCCCTTTTCTACCTGTCTATGAGCGTGTCTATCTATGTTCTCATATTTTCCCAACGTTGATTTCTTACCATATTAATTAACCCCTTAAATGCGGGTTTTCTACAGTTAGACCTCACCAAGCTACTGGAATGGAGCAAAAAGTGGCTGTTACAATTCAATGAAGAAATGTAAAGTCCTGCACCATGGGAGGGGATATCCAGCACACCAATACCACATGGGAAACACTCCACTATCCACCACAGAGGCAGAGAAAGACCTGGCAGTATAATGTTACCAGGCTACCAGGGAAGGCCAAATCCGTGCCAATCGCAGCGGACGGGTTAACAAGCTCAATACTAACTTCAAAAAATGTACGTAAATCCCCAAGGCTTATCTAAAAAAATAATAAATATAAAATTAAATATATATAAACCATAATAAAAAGACGCACACCATATATATATATATATATATATATATATATATATATATATATATATATATATATATATATATATATATATATATATATATATATATAGAGAGAGAGAGAGAGAGAGAGAGAGAGAGAGAGAGAGAGAGAGAGAGAGAGAGAGAGAGAGAGAGAGAGAGAGAGAGAGAGAGAGAGAGAGAGAGAGAGATATATATATATATATATATATATATATATATATATATATAGATATATAGATAGATAGATAGATAGATAGATAGATAGATAGATAGATAGATAGATAGATAGAGAGATAGATAGATAGATAGATATATATATATATATATATATATATATATATATATATATATATATATATATATATATATATATATATATATATATATATATATATATATAGATATAAATATATATATATATATATATATATATATATATATATATATATATATATATATATATATAGACGTATGAAAGACTAAAAATACATATTACGTAAATAGATGAAAAGAATACTTATAATTAAATAAACTATATACACAAAACACAACAAAAAACCTTCAGTAGATACAAGATATACATAAAGTAGAAAGCACAAAAATACCATACAAATACAAACACAAACATAACATTAAAAAAATAACACACAAAAGCTAAAAACAAAACACACCAACAGGTGGATAATTGGCTAAAACACAGGTGAAGCAACAGGTAAACAGGTTAACCATTTGGAGATAAGATGAAGAAGGAAAAAGGATAAGTGTAGAAAAAGGAATAACAGGCAGGGAAGCAAGGAAATATGCGTAAAAATAGAAGATAAAGACGGTAAGAAGAAAGGAAAAAAATGGAAAAAAGGAAGGGAGGGAAGGCTGATCGACGAGGAGCGGGAAACAAAAAAGAAAACAAAACTTACTAACGAGGAGCACCAGACAGGAAATATAAAGAAGGGGATAACGAAGAAACAATGCGGGAGAGAGGAGAGAAGAAAGCGTACGGAAGAAAAGAAATAGGGGGAGGTAAAGGGAAGGGTAGATAATGAAGAAGACAGAATAGGTGAGCGCATGAAAGAAGTAGGGAAAGATAAAGAGAGAAAGGAGATATTGAAGGAAGAATAAGGGAGAGAAGAGGAAAGAAAGAATGAAGAAGCAGCAGAAAGAAATATAGAAAATGAAGAAAACAAGGTAAGGGGAAACCATGGAGGGATGAAAGAGAAGAATCAGGGACGGATAAGGAGGAAAAATACAGAAAGGAAGCAGGAGTAGGAGGGAAGGATCAAGGAGAGGAAAGAAAGGTGTACCTGACGCCCTTCAGTCACCCTGGCACCTGTCCCCTCCACAGGTGTGTTGCGTACCTTTGTGTGGAGCCAGTTAGCAGGGAGTGGGAAGGATGGTGATAACCGACGTACAATCACGGGGACTAGTGATGAAGGTGATGGTGAATGACGAAGGTAAAGCTCAAGATAATTATTTTTTTCTGGTTACTAATTATTTAATACATAATGGAACATCTGTACATAATGGGAGCATACCCTTTAGCTGCGCTTTGACCCTCCCTGTATCCTTTATATTTCCTACCCTTTATTTTGTTCCTCTTCCTTTACCATTTTCTGTTATTTCCTTTAAGTCTTCACCCCTGCTTTAAATACCGACGAAATAAACTGAAAACCTGTAAATAACGGCGATAAAGATTATAGAAATAAGGTAATAGCGCAAATAAAACATGGAAATAGATAAAAAAAATCTGATAGTTAAAGAAAAATAATCATGTTTTTGTACAGTTAACAAAGCAGCTCAAGGGTAAAAAAAGCGATAAGCACTGATCTGGGAGTAATATAAAGAGAACATTTAATATTATAATAGTGATAAAAAAAACTTCAATATTGTAATGGCAAGTAACAAACATGGCAATGATTATAGATGAAACAAATACCAGAGCAGGAACACCAACAGCAATGTAAGAAAAGATAACATATAATAACAATACAATTAATACTAATAATAACAATAAAAATAATAATAATAATAATAATAATAATAATAATAATAATAATAATAATAATAATAATAATAATAATAATAATAATAATAATAATAATAATAATAATAATAATAATAATAATAATAATAATAATAATAATAATAATAATAATAATAATAATAATAATAATAATAATAATAATAATAATAATAATAATAATAATAATAATAATAATAATAATAATAATAATAATAATAATAATAATAATAATAATAATAATAATAATAAACAATAATTATAATATAAAAATGACAATAATATTAATAATAAGAGGAAAGGGAAGAAATGATAAAATCAATACGCACGACAACGAAGCGTTTGACCTTTGACCTGCAGCAGCCGGCGTCACAGAGGTCAAAGAGATGCGACCCCTCTCTCTCTCTCTCTCTCTCTCTCTCTCTCTCTCTCTCTCTTTTTTTTTTCATTTTTTTTTAATCAAGGGTATAGTACGAAGAGGAAGTGGGTTAGTGGTGAGGTACAGGTGGGGAATAGGAAAGACAGTAGGAGTGTACAGTTGTATGGTGTAGGTTCGTTAGTTGTTCTGGTGCAGTTATTGTTTATCGGGCACCTTATTTGTATTATACCCCCGGCGTGCTGGGGGTTTGTGTGTTTGGATTGTTTGTGTGTAGAGAGCTAAGCTAAGCTATGGCGTCACTTGTGTGAAGTGATGTGTGGGCGGTTGCTCTCGTAGTGACTTCAAGCTGCGCGGAAACCAAGGATGGACCAAGTTCGTGCTGCCGTCAAGCTCCTTGACGTGGGTGTAGTTCACGTCGTCTTGTTGGTCTAGCTTCTCCCATATCTTTCCGGCCGCCTCCCGTAGCCTTGTGCTGACTAGTTGTACTCCGAGTCTGCGGTGTTGTGCTGCTGTGTTTTCCGTGTACGGGTATTTCTGTCCTGTGGCAAATCTCAGCGCTTTGTCCTGCAGCCTCTGAAGCTGTAACATCTTGGTGTGGGAAGCCATGTGTGTCGGGGTGGGTGAGTAGTCTAGTATAGGAAGTATCTTAGTCTTTACCAGATACAGTTTGAGCCGCTCTGTGAAATGCCAGAATCTGTTTAGTGATGTGAGGGCTGTTTTAACTTTCATGGTTTTGTCGTTGACGTGTTTAACGATCAGGCCGGTGGATGTCACTGTGTGGCCTAATATCTGGCATTGTTTTTGGTGGGAGATGGTGTTGCCCTGTATTTGTATGTCATTTAATTTTTTCCTGCCAAGTGCGACCACAGCGAACTTGTCTATGTATGTTTTGATCTTCCATTTTTTTTTCAAATGTGTTGAGTCTGTTCGCCTCCCGCACGACCAGGGCGTCATGGTGGTCTAGGGTACCGTTGGAGGTCACTATTTGTGTCGCGTCGTCAGCATAATATATATCCATACAGCTTCTGTTATCAGACCGGGGCATGTCAGAGGTGTAGGTGATGAAGAGCGTTGGTGATAACACGCTGCCCTGTGGCACGCCGCTGTGCAGGGGGAACGGGGAGGATATTGCTGACTTAACTCGAATGGAAGCTGAGCGCTGATCAAGGAAGCTACATAACAGTTTTTCGGTTAGCTCTGGCAGTCCGAGTTGAAGTATTTTGTATTGCAGGCCCTGTAGCCAGACTTTATCGAACGCTTTGCTGATGTCGCGTTGGATAATAGTGCAGTTTAGTCCTTGTCCTTTAGTGAGTGCTACCTTTTCGCTGGCGATGGAGATAGCTGACGTAGTGCTCCTCCCTGCCCTGAAGCCATACTGTGACGGGTTATAAAGGTTGTTTTCCTCCAGGTGACATCTGAGTCGTAAGTTGATTATTCTTTCAAAGATTTTTCCAGGGACTTCTAGGAGTGAGATTGGTCTGTAGTTCTTGGGATCCGTGGATGGTTTGCCTGGTTTAGGTATCATGGTGAGAGTGGCGACTTTGAATCGTTGAGGGAAGTAACCTGTTGTTAACATCGCATTATATATGGTGAGTAGGTACGCCAGCCCCCGGGGGGGTAACATGCTGATTTGTTGTTTATCTATTTTGCTCTCTCCGGGCGACGTGTTTTTCGTTTTGTTTATAGCTGATCGGAGCTCGGCTGTGCCTATTTCCATAGTCAACAGATGGGCCTGTGTTAGGCGTTGCAGATCAATCGTATGGTGTGGCCTGGTTCTTGTTGGGTCCTGTTGGAGCCATGCCTTTACTTCCCGTTCATTGTCTTGGTCATAATGAGCGTTGTCTTCAGGTCTTATTGTGAACACTGACTTCCAGGTTTCACTGAACTCTTGGGCAATACCCTCGTCATCCTGTATTTTGACTCCTCCCTCTTCTAGGTGTATGGGGCGGTGGTGTGTTGCCCTGCAGGCGTTTTATTCCCTGCCAGAAGGCTTTTGGGTCCTTGTATTTCTCGGCGAGGCCTTTTATTGTGTTTTCCCAGTGCCTGTTGTATGCTGTTTTGCACGTATCTTGTAGCGTTCGTAGCGTTGTAGCTCTCTCTCTCTCTCTCTCTCTCTCTCTCTCTCTCTCTCTCTCTCTCTCTCTCTCTCTCTCTCTCTCTATCACCACCACTGACCAACAAACCAACATGCTGGCAGACAGTCAGTAAATCAGTAGGCGAGTAAATTAGCCAATCAGTCAGTCAATCATTCAGGCAGTCAGTCTGTAAGCCAGTAACTTAACACTTAACTAGGCAATTAGTCAACCAGCCAATCACTCAGTCACTCCGTCAGTTAGCCAACAAATCAGTTAGTGAGTGAGCTCGTCGCCGGCATCATCGGCCAATTAGTCAGTCAGTAAGTAAACTAGTGTCTATCAGCTAGCTAGTCAAGTAATAAGCCAAACAGTCTCAGTCAGTCAATCAGTCCGTCGATCAGTCAGTCTGTAAGTACGAAAATACCATAGTCAGTCAGTCAGTCAGTCAGTAAGGTCGTCGCCGCCACGGCCTGACCGCCACACCTTGACCTATATTGCTACGTCTTCCTGCCCCTTCTCGCGTGGCCCTTCCAGACGGCCTTGCTTCACGCCACTCTTCCCGATGAAGCCACTTGTCACCTCCAGCCTCCTCCTCCTACTCTTCCTCCTTCATCTATACATCCTCCTCCTCCTCCTCCTCAACTTATCTCGCTTTTCAAGGTATCTATCACCTCTCCCTGTTTCTCCTGCTTCTCAGTCCTCCTCCTCCTCCTCCTCCTCCTCCTCCTTCCGCTTTACTTTTCCTGTTGAACTCTTTGCTTTTTCTTTCTCTTAACTCCTCTTGTCTCATACCTCCTCCTCCTTTTCCTCCTCTTACCTAAATCTTTGAATATTATCATTCTAATTCACGCCCTTTTTCATCACCTTTTATTTCTCTTTCTTCCACTTTACATATTTTTCTTGTCCCTCACCACACACCTCATCACCCTCCTACATAGCTCCTCCCTTCTCCACCTTCCTCCTCCTCCTCCTCTCCCTCCCTTTCTCACCGCCTCCCTAAGAAGTAACAACACACTTCAACAATGAAATGTACGGCTTCAGGCAATTTAATTTTCTCACGCACTTACGTAAGTTAAGGTGGATGGGAATGTCTAATGGAAATGGATTATGCAGGAGTGAAGCGGACGACGTGAAGTGTGCCCCGGAGACCACTTCAGTCACCCCTTCAGAAACGCATCTCGGTTTTTTTTTCGTGTGTAAATAGATGGAAGAAAACGGTGTCTTGGAAGCTTTATATTTTTTGTTTTGTTTTGTTTTTCTCTCTCTCTCTCTCTCTCTCTCTCTCTCTCTCTCTCAGCACAGGCCTAAAGTAATTGCTTCCACACTTAATTATGAAGAACTTAATAAAGACGAATAGCTCCCACGATTACAGGACCCCCACCACCCTCCAACCTCCTCCCCGACCCCCAACACCCTATATGCCTGTCTTTTCTCACCCATCAACTCATTTTCTCACCCATCTAACCCAACCCACGACTTCCCACTAACCTCAGCCATCTCACGCACTAACATTCATCCACCTACAAAGCACTTACATCCTACTACGTCTCTTCGTCATCCACTTCACACCTACTTGTCATCAACCTTCTCACCCATCTGATACACTTCGTCACCCGTCTCTCCGTTGGGTGACTGCGTGGCAAGAGTGTGGCGGATGAGGAGGTGGAAGAGAGAGGGGGGAAGAATGGTGGTGGAGGGAGTGGAGAAAGAAATGAAGGTGGAAGGATAGATGGATGTGATAAAGGAAGTAGAGGAAAAGAGATAAAGGTGCGGTGGTGGTGGTGGTTGAGGAAGTGGAGGAAAAGGAGGTGGTGGTGGAAGAGGTGGAGGAAGAGGTGATGGTAGTGGCAGGGTGGCGGTGGAGGAGGAAGTGTAGGTAGTGGAAAAAGTGGAAAGAGAGATGAATGTGGCGGTTGGGTGATGGTGATGGTGGTGGTGAAGGAGGTGAAGAAAGAGGAACAGGAGGTGGATTTGTGGTGTCAAGCGCGAGCGCGCGCGAGCGCACACACACACACACACACACACACACACACACACACATACACACACACACTTCAACACTTACATGACGCGGCGACATGAAGGCACACAAAACACACCTTTCTCCTGTAAATGAAAAAAATACAATTAAAATCTTTGGTGGAGAGCTTTCTGAATATTTAATGTTATCTCGTCGACACACACCTACTTGAATTTTGTACTTTTGTAATAATAAGACAAGTTGACGAAAAAGTATCCACGATAAAACCCTGCATAATTGAGGTGGTTTTGGTTCCTTGTTAAGAAAAAAAATTACAGAGGGGGACAAAAACACACCACACCAAAAAAGACCAATATAAACACAAATCAAACAAAAAGAAACAGTTCTGGTTAACAGCACACGCCAACGAATATACAGCAAATATGCAAAAAGAAAACACATGATACCGATATATGAACACACACACACACACACACACACTGGTAGCTCAGTGGATAGAGCGTCTGCCTCACAACCAGAAGGACTGGGGTTCGATTCCCCGGCCGGGTGAAGATCAGTTGTGTTTATCTTCTTTCACGTGTAGCCCCTGTTCACCTAGCAGTGAGTAGGTACGCGACGTCAGGCAAGGAGTTGTGACCTCGTTGTCGCTGTGTGTTGTGTGTGAGTGATCTCAGTCCTACCCAAAGATCGGTACTGTGATCTCTGTGTTCTTCCGTAGGGGAACGGCTGGCTGTCTCGAGAGAGACCCGCAGCAGACCAAGAGGTGAAAAAAAAATTACACACACACACACATGTAAGAGAAAAAAAACGAGAACGCACATAAACTCGTCCCGGCCACAACATATTCAGGTAAAGTAAAAATAAAACATACATCCGCAGACTTACACACGGAACAAGTTGAGACAAACCAAACGGAGCAGCACGAGTCACACACGAGGGAAACACCGGCACTCGGCGCTGCACGGAGGAAGAAAAAAAACGGAACTGAGCGAACGTTACGGACAAAAATAAAAATGGTACGAAAGTTAGAAAAAAATGTATGTTGACCTTGGGCGTGAGGAAAGTCATTAGAGCACGAAGTCTGTATTGTACTCCTCAGGCAAACGAGGCCGGGCAGGTAAGATGTAGAAATACGAAAAAAAAGTAAAAGGTAAAAAGAGTATGCACAGAGGAGCAAAATGTAAAAAATATGAATAAAAGGGGTGAAACAGAAGTCCGAACACAAGATGAAAAGGTAAAGAGTGTGATTAAAAGGTGAAAAATAAAAACGCATGAATAAACGGTGTAACATGTAAAAAAAACGTGAGCATCCAGGTAATAAAAAAGTAAAGAATATGCACAATGAATACCCAATAAAAGAACTAAATACGTGAAATATATAACAAGTGTAATCTCAGGTAAGAATTACACAGAGGAAATGGTGCTAAGAGATGCAAAGAAATGGGAAAAAGACGCAATATTCCCGGAAGCTGATTAACGACAGAGGGAAAGAGGATGAAACAAATGAATTAACTCCTCCCTTGAAACGATAAAGTATAAAACAAGCTTTTGTACTATATACGCTAGACTGGGAGAGAGAGAGAGAGAGAGAGAGAGAGAGAGAGAGAGAGAGAGAGAGAGAGAGAGAGAGAGAGAGAGAGAGAGAGATGCAAACAAACACATACAGACAGTGACACACACACACACACACACACACACACACACACATACGTAAAAAACAAAACCTTCGTTGTCAATAATAATTCTAACCACGGAACAAAATTTGCATGCAATAAAATGTCCCAGCGGATACCTAGGTTGTGCAGCCTGTGTCCTCCAGGTGGTGGGGTGGAGGGAGGGAGAGGGAAGCAGGTAGGCATGGGAAGGGAGAAAGTAGGAGAGGGGGAATGTATAAAGAATGGGGTGGGAAAAGGAAGGGAGGGGAAGGGAAGAGTTAGGTAAGGATTATTAAAGGATAGGGAAAGGAAGGAGAGGGGAGCAGGTAGGTAAGGGAAGGGGGAGAAAGGGGAGGGGAGGAAAGTACAAAGAAAGGAAGGAGGGAGAGGGAAGAGGGTAGAATATTGTAAAGGGGAGAGAAGAAGGAAAAGAAACGGAATGGGAAAGAAATAGAAGGAAAATACACAGAATGGAGTGGAAAAGGGAGGGGAAGGAGGGGGAGGGAGCAGATAGTAATGGGGAAGAGGGAGAGAGAGGGGAAGAAAGTTTAAAGAATGGTGAGTAAGAAGGGGGGGAAGGAAGGGGAGCAGGAAGTTATGGGAAGGGAGAAAGAAGGCGAGGGAAGGTTAATATGACTTGGATGGAAAAGGGTGGGAGGAGGGAGAGGGGAGAAGATACTTATGGGAAGGGGTAGAGAAGGGGAGGGGAGGAAAGTTAAAAGAAGGGGTAGGAAAAGATGGGGAAGGGAGTCGCTTACTAACGATAAGGAAGGGGATGTGAGGAGGAAGGTGGTGGAGAGAGGAAAAAGGCGTAGGGTAGTATGAGGAAGGGGGAAGGGAGAGAAAGGAGGAAGGGAAGGGAAGAGAAAGGGAAGACAGGGGGCCACCAGGAAAGCATGGGAAGGGAAGGGAAGGAGAAAGGAGGAAATTGGACGGGAAGGGAGAGAAGGGAAGGGAAGGGCAGGGCAAGGAGAGGAAGGGAAGGAAAGGGATGGGAAGGAAAGGGATGGGAAGGGAAGGGAATGGAAGGAAAGGGAAGGAGTGTGGGAAACATGGAAACATGGACTAGCAGGCAGCAGAAAGCCTGTTGGCTCATTACTAGGCTGCCAGCGTTCAGTGATTTAATCAATCCGTTTGCCATAGGAGTGGCTTGCAAGGAAGGATTAAAGCACTTGTGTACCTACTCTTGGGAACGTTCAGTTCACTCCCGTTGCAGCAAAGTGGCGATCAATGCGTTTCTTGAAGGAGTTGATGGTCTCTGCGCTAACCACTTCTGCAGGAAGGCTGTTCCAGTGGCGAACAACTCTATTCGAGAAATAACTCCTGCCGATGTCGGTATTGCATCGCTTTGCTTGAATTGTTTTTCCGTTGTTTCTTGTTCTCAGGTTAGTTTGTAGCGTGAAGAGTTTGGAGTGATCAACGTTGCTGAGCTTGTTCAGGTACTTAAAGACTTGTATCATGTCTCCCCGCAGTCGTCTCTTTTCCAACGTGAAGAGGTTGATTCGCTCGAGTCGTTCTTCATAGGGTTTCGTCCTCAGTGATGGTATCATCTTCGTGGCGCGGCGCTGTACTCTCTCAAGTAATTCAATGTCTTTCTTGTAATTAGGAGACCAGAATTGCACGGCGTATTCCAGGTGGGGCCTTACCAGCGAATTATACAAGGATAACATAACTCCCGGCGTCTTGTATTTGAAGTTCCTCGATATGAACCCAAGCATTGTATTGGCTTTCTTACAGGCGGACTTGCAGTGTTTTGTTTGTTTCAAGTCACTGCTGATGGTGACCCCGAGGTCTCTTTCCTCTTGCACAACATGTAGTGGTTCGCCACCCATGTGGTATATGTGGTTGCTGTTTCTGGATCCGATATGCATTACTTTACATTTGGTAGTGTTGAAGGAGGTAGGCCGGTCAGGTAAGCATGGGAGAGGGGGGATGGGGGTCAAGGGGAGCTCACCTGGCGCAATTAGTAGCAACATTAGTCTTAAGAAATATGAGATTGCCTGCGTGATGAATGAATGGGAGGATTATGCAAGGGGGAAGGGAGGGGGGAAGGAGACGGGAAGAGAGGCATGTTTATCTGGGGTGTGAGGGAGGAGGAGGAAAAGGAGGGAGTAGGAAGGAGAGGAAAGGAGGAGAGGTCAAGGGTGCAGAGGGAAAAAGGAGGGAGAAGGAATGAGATGGAAAGAGGGAGAGGTTCTGTTGATGGAAGAGTTGGAGAGAAACGGAGGAGTAGAGGAAGGAAGAAAGGGAGAATATATAAAGTGGAGAAAAGGGAAGGGAAGGAAGAGGAGATAGAAAGAACGAGAGATAAGTAATAATATCTACATTGGAGAACAGAGGGGGGAGGAGGGAGAAGAGAGGAGAGAAGAAAGGGAGAGTTGCAGAGAAAATAAAGGATGAGATGAACAGAGGGAGGGGCGTACAGAAAGTGAAGACAAGGGAGAGGGGAGAGAAGAAGAAGAGGAAAGGGGGGAGAAGGAAATCATATAATGGAAAAGTTGCAGGGAAATGAAGGATGAAGAGAAGTGAGAAAGACGAAGTATCAAAAGTAGAAGAGAGGAAGGGAGAGAAGGACAAAGGAGGAGAAAGAGGAAAGCAGGGTGAGTGAGGAGGAGATAGTTTTGATACCAGGCCACGAAAAATGGAGAGAAAAACAGCTATATTGGAGAGGGATGGAGGAAAGCAAGGAGGGACGATAGGAACACGTGTGTGGAGGCGAGAGTAGGGAGGAAAAATTGCTGAAGATATATTGTGATGAGAGGAAAAGACAACCCTGTAATAAGCTACGTAAATAGATAGACTGATATGTAGATAGATAGACAGATATATACAAAGATAGATATATAAATATAAAGAAAGATATATAGTGATAATTTATGCAAATAACTTAAAAAAAATAAAGAGGTAGAAAGAAAGAATGTTAAGAAATCAAAGGAAAGAAGGAAGGAGGGATGGAGGGAAGGAAGGAAAGGAGGGTGAGAGGTAGGAAAGGGTTAAGCTGAATATTGGAAGAGAGGGAGGGAGAGAAGGAAGAGAGGGAAACATGCAAAGACCGAGAAGGAAAGTGCGAAAAATGCAAAAAGGAAAGATGATCGCTGAGGAGAAATGGAGGGAAGAGAAATGATTCACAGAGAAAAATGGAAAAGAAAACTGAATGATAATGGAAAGAAAAAGTGAAAGGATGAGAAAAGAAAAAAAAGGTTGAGGAGGAGGAAAAGGAGAGGAAGCGAAGAAGAAATGATAAACGAAAGGCTGGAAAGAAGTAAAAACTAATTACAGAGGAATACAAAATGAAGAAAATGTAAAAATAAAAAAGCAAGCGAGGAAAAGTGGAAAAGATCGTACCAGCAAAATAAAATTAAGAAAATGGCCGAAAGAAGCCTAAGTAAACAAGAAGCAAAAAAGATAAAAAAGAAATGAAAGGAAATCGAATGAAAAAAGGAAACGAAAACAATGAAAAAATGATGACGAAGAGAAAGAGAAAAGGGTGAAGAGAAGGAGGGCGGGGAGAAGAGAAGGAAAGAAGGAGAACGAGGTAATAAAAGTGGTCATTCGGGATATCCTGCAGGAATTTCAGAAGCCCAACAGGAATCCTGCAGCAAAAGTGGAGTCCTGGAATACCCGCAGGAATATTTGAGCTACGGGAACAGGGCGGGAACTCAGGTGTCAGGGAAAATATATGCAAGGTGGTACACCGAAAGAACCACTGAAATGAGAGCAAGCGAAAGAAAAAGAAAAAGAAAGAGAAAATTAGATGGACACAAATAAAGGAAGAGAAAGAATTAAAGAAAAGGAAAGAAAAAGAAAAAAAGTTCAAATATTGAATAAAAATAAATTACTGAAGCAGAAAATAATGAGGGGAGTAAAAATATATCAATCACTGAAGACTTTGATGAAAAAGAGAACAAAAACGCAGAAATGATGAAACACTTACTTTGAAAACTGGATGAAAAATCTGGAATACTCGAAACAAAAAAACAGCACGAGATCCAAAAGAAAAAAAAATCATTACGAAATAAAACTACAAAAGCAAAAAAACAATAAAAGATGATGAAGGAAGATAAAACGTGTACTTGACTAAGACTGAAATACTAAACAAACAAAAAAAAAAACTCATAAAACTAAGCACTGATATTTCTAAAGAAAGTAAAAAAAAAAAAAAAAGACGGTAAAGATTCGTTTTAATGACGTTACTAATTTCGAAATGCTTACTGCTTATTTTTGGACAAAATATAATGCTGTTTATCATGGAGGAAGTATTTTTCTACGGAAATGACTTAAAGATTGACTTGCCTTTTGTGGGCCTGCCGCCGCAGCCGAAAAATAGCTCGCAGTGAGGTTCAACTTGGGGGACCCGTGGGAAATCGGGGTTTTTGGGTGGGTGAGCATATTTAAACTACTCCAACCGAACTTACGACCTGACATCTAACGGGGGGGCTTCGCCCCTCTTGCCCTCCCTTCTAACTGCGCCCCCCCTGCCCCCCCTCCCCCCCCCCCAGATATGCGACTTATTTCTGCGAGGAGGTATTTCTCGCAACACTGGCTGGACCGCCGCCGCGGCCGCCGCCAGAGGAGGCTACACTTTCGTGAATATTATCCCCTATTTTCAAAAAATAAAAATAAAATAGTCCTTGAAGTAGATTTTGAAAGCGTTTCCATGATTGTTGAACGTTTGTAGAAAAGATATATGAAGAGCTAGTGATGTTTCATAAGTCAGGTAATGAAATACTGGCATGTTGCTAAAACGAATCTTAACCAAAAAGACCAAAAAATTACTTTTGCAAAAATGAATGAAAACACGAACGAAACAAAAAATAAACCAGAATCAAACAAAAAGCAAACCAGAAACAAACACGAAACAAACAACAAACAAACAATAAAAAGAGAAACAAACAAGATATATACCAGAAACAAACAAGAAACAAACTAAAAGCAAACAAAAAAACGAAAACAAAAAAAACGAAGAAACAATACTCAATAACACTCCAGAACGTCTCTAACACCACCACCACCTCCACCACCCCGACCTCTACTTTTTAATTTGTTTTTGGCTGAGGGTAAGTTTTTTGTGGGGGAGGGGGTCCAAACCCTTCCCCCAACCGGCCCAGATCAGGGGCTGGCCTGCACAGAGTTATATACAATATATAACTCTGTGGCTGGTCTGACTGCTCGCCATAGGGCAGGGACGCAGGACCCCTGGGGGGATTAATCCCCCGTTTACCCAAAGAAAGAAGCATGGACCATAGAGAAAGAGAAAGCGGGGAAAAGACAGCTCGGGGGAGGTTGAGGGCGCTGTATTCCTCATTCAGACAGACCTGCCCCTAACCTTTACTTTCACTTTTTCTTTTCTCACTACCTCTCTCGTTATCCTATCGAAAAGCAAGGAGGAGGAGGAGGTAGGTGGAATGGGGAATAATGACAAATACTAAGGAGGTGGAAGGAGGGTGTGTGACGGGGAAAAAATACGATGATGAAAAGGAAAGGGAGAAAGAAGCAGCAAAGGAGAAAAAGAGGAATCGAAAGGTGGGTAGGAGGAGGCGAAGGAAATGGGAAGTAAGAAAAATGTTGTAGGAGGAAATAAAGAGGATTGATGCCATGACTGAAGAGGTGAAAAGTGGGCAAGGAAAAATACTTGTGCCCAAAGGGAAAATAAGAGTAAAAATAATAAAAGGTGAATGGAAAGTTAAAAAGGAGGAGGCAGAGGAAGTGAGACATAATGGCATGAATCAGGAGGTTGAAAATGTGCGAAAGTAAAAAAAAAATACGACGATAAGAAGAGCGAAATAATCAAAGAGAAGAAAAAGGTGAACGGACGGTGAAAAGAGGAGGAGGGAGAGGAAAGGGGGAATAATGACATAAGGGAGTTGAAAAATGTGAATGTGACAGAAAAGATGCCGGTGATCGAAAGCGTGAGTGAAAGAGTAAAAGAAAATGTTAATCGAAACGTAGTTGAGGTAGTTATGATGATGCTAAAGGTGATGGTGGTTCTGGTGATGGTGAGGCTGCAAGTGGTAATGATGTTGATGATGGAGGTGGTGGTGGTGGTGGTGGTGGCTGGCTGGCTGGTCGTCCCCTTTGACATTCACTTTTTTTGTATTAATTTTATGCACCACCGAAAAAAATATTTTTTTACAATTGTGAAAATTTGTTTGTCCATCTGGCGCCGCGTCGCTCGTTTGTGTCATGTATGACTGTGTTGCAGTGTACAGTATTTCAGTTACCAGTATTTTAATTAGTAGTAGTAATAGAAGTAGTAGTAGTACTATTATCATTATCATCATTATTATTATCATTATTGTTATTTTTATTCTTCTTATTCTTATTATCATTACTATTATTATTGTTACTATTGTTATTATCGTTATCATCATCATACTTCACATCGCAGAACAGGTATTATAAGAACATAAACAATGGGTCTGCAAGAGGTTGGTAGTATCTAGGAATAGTAGTAGTAGTAGTAGTAGTTGCAATAATAGTGTCAGTTGTTGAGGTCGTAACCGTAGCAGTAATTGTAGCAGGTAGTGGTAAGAAAGTAGTGGTAAGAAAGTACTGATGATATACAAAAACTAACATGAATATCAATAATTATCAGTTATACAAATTACTGTGAAATTAATCCAATACCTAATCATGCATCACGGCATCACACTCCCGCCATTCCTTCCCTCCCTCCCCGCCACGACTCCTGTCCTCTCGCCAGTCCTCCTGCCAGTACATTTTACACTCAACGTCGTTTTTATAAATTCTAAACTTTATTAATCCTTTTTTTGGAAATTCGGTTTTAAAGTATGCTTTTATTAGTAGGATCTCACCTTTTTACCTCCATTCCGGCTCATGATTTTTGTCAGGTCTGGTCATTCGTTCTTTTATCTCCCAGTATTTCTTTTTTTTTTTGTTGTTGTTATTCCATTTTTTTTTTTTTACAACAAAGGAGGCAGCTCAAGGGCACACAAAAAAACGAAAACAATAATAAAAAAAAGCCCGCTACTCGCTGCTCCTAAAAAAGAAACAAAAGAGGTGGCCGAAAGCCAGGTCAAATACGAGAAGAGAGATGTCCTGATACCCTCCTCTTGAAAGAGTTCAAGTCGTAGGCAGGAGGAAATACAGATGAAGGAAGATTGTTCCAGAGTTTACCAGCGTGAGGGATGAAAGAGTGAAGATGCTGGTTAACTCTTGCATAAGGGGTTTGGACAGTATAGGGATGAGCATGAGTAGAGAGTCGAGTGCAGCGGGGCCGCGGGAGGAGGGGAGGCATGCAGTTAGCAAGTTCAGAAGAGCAGTCAGCGTGGACATATCGATAGAAGATAGAAAGAGAGGCAACATTGCGGCGGAATTTAAGAGGTAGAAGACTATCAGTAGGAGGAGGAGAGTTGATGAGACGAAAAGCCTTAGCCTCCACTCTGTCCAGAAGAGCTGTGTGGGTGGAGCCCCCCCACACATGAGATGCATACTCCATACGAGGGCGGACAAGGCCCCTGTATATGTGACGACAGTGGGGCTATTCTCTTTCACTTTTGTCTGTCTCAATTCATACATATGTTTTTCAGGCGTTACATTCATCACGTTTTCTTTATTTGGCTCCACGCATGTTCTTTTAGTATATAACTTCACCACCGCCAGCAGTACACGTAACTACCCCCCCCCACACACACACACACCAACACCAGTACCATCACCTCCTCCATCATCACCAGTACCACCATCCTCCTCCTCCTCCCAGCCATCACTGTCACTACCACCCAACCCACCTCCTAAACCACCAGGGCCCAGATTCACTAACGCCTCGCAGATACGACAATCTTAAGTGGATCCAATATGGCGGAAATAAGAATGTCGTATCTTGCGATTCCCAAAAGAATCTTAAGTCCGCCATGTTTAGATTTTCCTGCCTTAACGCTGTTTCACACTCCCGCCGACAGACGGCGTAGTATGATGTTGACATATTTCGTTCAACCAATGGAAGCGCTCGATACATACGTACTCTAGAGACAGTAGCCAATCACAGGAAGCTCAACACCAGTGCAGCATGTGGCCCGTGACAGAGGCAGACGATGTTGTCTGCCCCACCGGGAGTACGGAGATGAAGTGAGGAAGTTCAGGTAAGCCAATCACTTGTCATGTGGAGAGTCAGCTTGGTATATTGTTGCTAAAACGTGCTAGTGAGTGAAACATTTTTGTTAACCTGCATGAGGGTATCCTTTAGGTAACGTTATAAACGTGCCTTACTGTCAGTTTTTAGCCATGACTTTGTCCTCCAAGTTGTCCATGATCAGTCTCATTACCCTGTTTTGACCTCCTCAGTAGGTAAAAGTGTAATATACTTGCATGCACCAAGTTATCTCACCATGGAGAGGGGAAGGGATGTGGGTGCACACACACTTCAGTACGTGGTGTTATTTCAGTATTTTCATAGAGGTGAGGCCATTTACTGAGCAGCAGAGCTTAGCAAACATATCAGTCATTAAGATTTGCCACCAGGTCACTGCCCAGCAATGTGGCTAGGATTAGGAGTGGAGCTCAGACATTGTCAGCTGCTCAGATATTGGGAAGTAGATAAAACTGCATACTTTCCAAAGAGCAGGTCGCTGTATTATGGCTTAAAACACTGTCGCACTACTATAAATGCAATAACTAAGTAAAAAGCTCTTTCATAGTGCTTGAGATAAACTAACTTCCTATTAAAACATAGATACTCTACATTCTTATAATAGTGAATTTAAAGTATCTATGTTTTAATAGGAAGTTAGTTTATCTCAAGCACTATGAAAGAGCTTTTTACTTATTGTTATTGCATTTATAGTATTCTTGTTTTCTTCATTTCCACAGATTAAGTTTATTAACAATGTAAACTTTCTACTTCATTGCTTCTTAACCTTTAACTACTAGCCAGTCACGTTAACCTCTCTCTCTCTCTCTCTCTCTCTCTCTCTCTCTCTCTCTCTCTCTCTCTCTCTCTCTCTCTCTCTCTCTCTCTCTCTCTCTCTCTCTTATGATCCTGGTTATGATGACCAAGCAAATAATTTTCCTTTTATAGGAGACTGAGTGTAACCTGTAAGTGTAGTGGGTGCTACAACACCTAGCAGCCCATGTGTCCCAGCAGTGGTGCAGCGTCGGACCCTTAAACTTCCAGGCAGGAGACACAAGATGGACACAAGATAAAAGGTTCTGAAGAAGCAAGACCAAGCATATATTACTGGATAGTTTGCAGAAATGTGTAGATTTCCTTGAATCGTCTCAACCAGAATGACTGCAATAGCTGGACCTTTACAGGACTTTGTTGAATATTGCAGGGCATGAAATTCTGTATTTCTTATGCATCACTAAAGGTCTCTTTTGATTTCTTCAAACATGTTTTGTATTTGCAATTTATTTAATTGTTTTCTGTTGGAAATAACATAATAAAAAGATGTTTAATAGCAAGCTGTGAAGAATTGCTCCAAATAGTACACACCACGATGCTATATGCTTTACATTTTATTAAGTGTATAATAAGCTCAGCCATATTGTCCTGCAGTTAATTTTTAGTCAGATAATTTCTCCCCTTATTTTACAATTTAAGTTGTGATTGTGTTCATGTATACCAGCAGTTCTTTCTTTAATTATATTAGTAAAGAAGTTTTTATTATATATATGAAGTCAGATTAATTGACTTTCAAAAGCAATATAATTAAGTCCATTTAGCCTGTGTCACTCTCAAAGTTATTCGCCTCCGTGGTCTACTGGTTAGCGTGCCTGGCTTCTACTCCGCAGGCCCGGGTTCGAATCCCGGCCCAGGCAGTCTGCGTGCAGCTCACCCAGCTGTTCATCCTTCCTCTTGGGCTGGTCGATAAATGGATACCTGGGGAAATCTGGGGAAGGTAATATGTGGTAACCCAGATATCACACTGGCCCTGTGTCCCAGGGTAATGGGGGCTCCCTTCCACCACAGTCTCAAGGGTCAATGTTACGGAGATGAGCACCGAGGCAATGCGCTGCTACTACGTATCCCACCAACTTTACTACTCTTACTCTCAAAGTATATAATTGTGTGTTTGTGTGTATGTGAGTGTGTGTGTGTGTGTGTGTCACATCCTGGAAAGCCCAAGACTTATCTCAAAACTCTGATGACTCGAGAAAGAGTCTGGCTTCCAGCTATATCTTGAGAGCCAACAGTCATCGTGGAAATTTTCTAGGTATAGTGGAATGTGTTTTGACAGTGGGCAGTGCCATTGTCTTTGAAGAACTCTACCGAGTTCTTAACGAAACGCACCCATACACCAATTTGCTCGATGATTTCCTTTATTTTATTGCCAGTACACTATTTAACACATTTAAATATTTAATAATGTATATATCAATGCCCACTTTTTCATTATGTTCTCAACTTGTGCCAGCAACATATGAGTCAGTACTTTAGTAAGGTTAGGTTACATAAATGAAAAAAGTGCATATTTGAGTTAAAAACAGAAACATTATTTTCTTGTCAATACCCAAAAAATAACTTGAATTTCAAGGAGAAAGATTTTTTTTATAGTCTATGGACAAAGAACCTTTATTTTCTGGTTTTAATGTTGTGCTATAAGTAGAAAATGAAGTAATTATGTATTTTTCACTTAACATGAAATAAATATCAATATATATATAAATATTTTGCCTCAACCTAAAATCATAAAATACTTTTTCAATTATAGTAGCTATTAAACTATGAGTGGGAATAAAACTGGGTGATGAATCAAACCTTGACAGGTGTTGCTAGGTTGCTAATTTACCAGCAATAGGTTACCATGTGATGGAGATGAGCACCAAGGCCACACACAGCAATGCGTATGCCCCCAACTTCACCCTACCCTTACTAGACACATCATCTATAACACCCAGTAAAACTAGCATACTAAATAGTAAATGTAATACCTTAATACAGTAAATATCATTGAGACAAGAATGAGCCATGGGATGACTCAATTACCAAAATATCCAACAAACATGATGCATGTTGCAAAGAATGGGTAATTGCTTAGCAGGAGCAGTCTATTTGAGATGCATATTACTTATTTCCTGTGATATGTTATGATGCTTTTTAATGGGGCTCTGTTTATTACCACAATAATTAAGCTATGAAAGTGCTACAGCAAATTTACCCCAGAATTCACCAAAACAAGCTCTGCGGCATATATTGTCCAGCCGTCTTCACTCCCAAATCTATTTACAAACTAACAGACTCATTTTAACCTAGTGGATGGTAACCTAACTCTGCTAAAATTGTAACCTATAATTGCCGCTGGGGATAGTAGCCTATCGTTATAGAGGAGAGTAAACTGTCAACCCAAGTATGAGACTCACCAAATCAGCTCTAGTACTTTCATAATTGCTTCCTGGTGATAACTAACTCCACAAAAAAAGACATGATAATTTACCCAGTAATGAATAGTTTGTGTCTCTAAAATAGGTCGCTAAAATCTGCTAAACAATGGCAAGGGGACACCCAGAAATATGTTCAGGGAGATTGGAGGGCAGAGAAAAAAACAAGATAAACTTTGGGGGTGCAGGGCCTGAAACCTCATCAACGGTAAACGGGTGGGGCCCGGCCCATCCTTGGTTGTGCTAGTGGTCTAAGGTATTACAAACTACAAATTAAGACTAAATTATTCACCGAGCATGTATGAGTACCCACATTACCCCCTGGTGGATCTCCTGCGAGCATTTCAAGCCCTCCATATATATTATCACGAGTGTTTACGGCAGGATATTTGATTCAGTAGTGTAGGAGTTCACAGTCACTACATATTCAGTGAATGGTATTATATACGGTTGACACGTCCTTATAAAGCAATGTTTTGATAGCACAGTGACGTTTTGTTCATTATTTTGGCAGCGGGTCTTCCTCTTCTTCTTCATTCCTCCTTTGTTGTGGAGAAAATCTGCCCTACGTTCGGGTCACGATATCTTACGCCATGTCTGGAGCTGCCGTAAAGTTACGGTGCCGGAAGAATGTCGTAACTGTTTAGTGAATAGCCCAAAGCAGCCGAAAGTTGCCTTAAGACATTTTTTGTGACTTACGAACGTCGTAACTCGTTAGTGAATCCTGGCCTAGTACCACAACCACTCTATCACTCCATTGACTTTCCACCCACTAGAAACAGCAGCTGTACCACCATATTATAGCACTTTAATAATAATAATAATTATTATTATTATTATTATTATTATTATAATTACTATTACCATTACTTTTACTAAAATTGACATTAATAACCTATTCCACGTGTGTTCTATGATATATGCAAATACTCTTTGATTCAAGCATATCTGTCTGACGGCACACACACACACACACACACACACACACACACACACACTAAACGCATTCTGTCCGCTTTAATGACTATGAAAACTGGGAAAAAATAGTAAAACGAGCAAGACCATAAATATCAACTACTGTGGCAAGACAATCCCCAAAATAGTGAGTAATACATACGAAAACTATGCCATTAAAAAGAAACAACAAACTGCTCTATTAACAAGCGAGTTAAACCTTACGTATCTCGTGTTGGTGAATTAAGAAACTCGCCTCCGTAAAACACAAAACAAAATACTCATCCTCAGCAGATTATTATCATCCCCGTATTAATTAATAAGAGCCGTCCCTTCCTCGGCCATTCATCATGGAGGGAGAAAGGAGGAAGGCACAGGAAGCAGGAGGAGCACCAGAGAGAGAGAGAGAGAGAGAGAGGAGGGATGATAGAGGGGTGAGGAGCGGAAGCCGGCAGACGAGAGGGGGAGGCGAAGGAGGGAAGGAGGAATGGTACGAACTGGTGGGGAGTATGGAGGATGAAGCGGGGGTTTGCGGGGAGCAGTTTGGGGGGACCGAGGAGTAAAGGGGTACTAGAGAGGGTTTGGCGGGGGGGGGTTAGAAGGGGGTTAGATGATATACTAATGATGGTGGGGGAGGGAAGGTTAATTAAAGACGGATTGAGGGTGAGGGAGGGAGGATAAGGAGGGGAAAGACAAGCTAGTTAATTATAAATGGGCGTGGGAGATCGCTAGTCATATTATTACCTTGTTAAAGCTCAAAGCAGTCCTCCCTTTATTTTTTTCTAATCCCTTTTACTCTAGGCTGGGTTAGTGTTGATGGTTTGTCATGGATGTGTTTGTCCCTCAAGTGTTTCGTTCCCGATCGTCATGTCCTAAGTAATCGGGCAAGCTGCGAGTGTAACAACCTCTTATGGTCCCGTGTTTGATGGGTAATTTAGAGTACCTGCAATACCTGGTGACTGGTTAGTCATATTTTGGTGGAATCCTGGAATACCCTCAAGAATAAGACGGGAATACAGGTGTCAAAGTAAAAGAAACAAAGTCCACGAGAGAGAGAGAGAGAGAGAGAGAGAGTCTAATATAGGCGTAAGAAAGTAAAATAAAAAGACCACGAGAGAGAGAGAGAGAGAGAGAGAGAGAGAGAGAGAGACTACTGTAATACATGTTGGACTAAAATACTTACACAAATAAAAGCTGTATTTCAAAGACGTTAGGTGAAGAATATAAGAGTTTCAGAGCTTTGGTTAGGCTCAATGTGTGGTGATGAGACTACGCACCGGGCAGCTTCTTTTGGACCCGCACGGAGCGACACTCGGCTCGAAACACCAATACGGAACCTTGACGAGCTCAGGATACTTCGCTCGTTCCATCATTACCGGAAGCCTTATGGACGAGCTAAATATGAAGAACACCAAGTATAAGCTACATACACAACCTTAGAATAATAAAAGATGCACTACGTAAAATTAACACACTATCGAGACTTGCTGCGGCTTGTCTTGCTGACCATAAGACCCTCCTCTCCTCCCTTCCCCCTCCCTCCTTCCCTCCCAGCAGCCTGAGGTACGACGATTCTCTCCTCATCACTCCCTCACACTCACGCTTCCCGGTTCCTTCACACTCATTCCTCAGCACTGTGTCAGAATGAGGCCCCGTTCATGCCACACACACACGCACGCCGCCCCGTCCCTCTCGCCGGGGCGGGGCAGAGCGCGACTCGCACTCCGATCACCGCCGCGGCGTCAACATCACCGGCCAGGCACCGATGACGTCACGGCCGGCAGCCAATCACAGCACGGAACAACCTTCTTCAAATATTACTAATTATAAGCCTTTATGTACTTTCAATTCACTTCCCAGGCGATTCTCAACATGGACAAGCTTCATAATCACTGTAATAATCAAGAATAGTCGCACGGGAAGGAGCAAACTGGCAGGACAAGGCTTCAGGCGGCAGGGCGCTCACTCCATCCTCCCCACCGGCCTCCCCTGCCTCATTTATGGTTTATATGCCGCGTCCCTTCCTACAAGAAACGCATCACACCGTTCCTCACCTTGATCCTCGCGTAGGGCCGCCTCAGCCCGCCGCCGCCAGCCACACGACACGCGCGACACACCCGCCGGGGACCCCAACACGCACGGCACACGCACACACCCTCACTCCGGCACGCCGCGCGGCACTCTGGGCTCAGCGTGACGTCACCGATGCGCCTTTGTTTTACCCACAATGCTCGATGGTTTTGTCAACATAGTTACATTGACACCTGGGGCTCTTTGGTCGCTTTCCATCAAGAAATAAGCATTGCTATTGAAGTTTGCGACTAAATAAAAAGTTTATTCCATTGTTAGTTAAATAATAATACTAAAATATCATGGCATTCCCTACGTTACCTCTCTGAGAGTTGGCAACACATGGCGCCTCACCTCTACGTCAGTGCCTCGCCACTCGCTTGTTGCTGCCTGAATATTTCACTATAAACGAAGGATTCCTCTCCAGACTCCATGCCATAAACCATTCCTCTGCGTCAGGCGGCGCGGGAATCACTGTACACCATCATGATGACTTGTACGCCCCACGCCTGCATGATCACTGCCGCCAGGGAGACACATCATTCACAGGCTTGCCTACACTGCTGACACATGTAACAATGATGCCCTTATAACCTTCACACCATTTCAAACAAAATTATTCCCCTCGTACACACAGCCAGGTATTCTTCCTTCCCAGGTGTCATGAATCAGGCAAAAGTACCTGATGTTCCTCTATTAATTTCATCCCTTAATTAAAACCCGGCACCTCATCAACCATTACAAAAACAAACAAAAAAACACATAATTCTCCCGCACTACAAGAATCTTTTTTTTTTTTTCCGTCCCCAGGTGTCGTGGATCAGGCGCCAGGACCTGCACGTGCTGACCACAGGTAACTTCACGTACACGACGGACACGAGGTTCCGCGCGCTGCACCTGCCCGGCTCGCCCTTCTGGAGCCTGGAGGTGGACCGGCCCGCCATCACCGACTCCGGCCTTTACGAGTGCCAGGTGTCCACGCAGCCCAAGATATTCCGCCGCTTCAGGCTCAGCGTTGCGGGTGAGTGGAGGGGTGGGGTGGGGGGAAGAAGGGTAAGGGTATGGGTAGGGATGGGTAGAGAGATGTGGGTGTAATGGAAGAAGGAAGTCTCCCATCGTGAGTAGTGGGGGGGATTCTGGAGCTACCCTGTGTAGCAGTGTGGGCCACTCGGCCTCTTGCAGTCTCCCTATGGTCTTAGGTTCTTATGGGTGTGTTAGAGGTGGGGGAAGGGTGAGTACAGGGTGTGAGGGTGTTTTGTTTTTTTTCACGTTGTTGCCTATTGCGCCGGTAGGCATCTTCCCGGTGGGACCTGATGGTCTGCCCAAGGCTTCTTCCAGGTGGGGCCTGATGGTCGGCCCAGCCCGTTCTGGCGCAGGCGAGTGTTTATAGTGGCGCCATCTTGCATTGGCTCATGCTGTCCCCCGGAACTCGTTCTTGATTCTCTTGGACGGCTTCCTCTAGAGTCCGGGTTGATGGGTGGTCTTCAGGACAGCATGTGGGTAGTTTTAAGCCACTCGGCGGTGACTGAAAAATCCGAGTGGTAGCGTAGCGATTCGAACCCGCGTCGTCCGTCACGCGGTGAATGTGGGCCCAGTACGCTACCAGTTCGGTGGGTACAGGGTGTGAGGGTGTGCTGGTGGAGGAAGGGTGGGTACAGGGTGTGAGGGTGTGTTGGTGGGGGAAGGGTGGGTACAGGGTGTGAGGGTGTATTAGGGGCGGGGGGAGGGGGGGTACTGGGTGGGAGGGTGTGGTGGTGGAGGACGGGTGGGCACAGGGGGTGAGGGTGTATTAGGGGCGGGGGAAGGGTGGGTACAGGGGGTGAGGGTGTGCTGGTGGGGGAAGGGTGGGTACAGGGGGTGAGGTTGTATTAGGGGCGGGGGAAGGGTGGGTACAGGTTGTGAGGGTGTGTTGGAGGAGGAGGAGGAGAGGGTACGGTGTGTGTGTGTGTGTGTGTGTGTGTGTGTGTGTGTGTGTGTGTGTTACTTGAGTGAATGGTCGTGTAATCGTACTCGTCTGTAATAGTCTGTGTATTGTGAATTTTGTTGCCAATCTGTAATAAACATTTGCTTTAGCTTTATATCAAATTCTAACATGTTTCATTTTAAAGCAAGTAAGCCTAACTAATTAACTAACAAACTAAACACGTACCCTACTGATTAGCTGACTACCAATGACCTAACATTTAACTAACCAACCAACCAACTAACTAACCTATAAACTAACAAACAAACTAATCAACAAAATTAATGAGCCAAGTAACAGTGTAGCGTGAGATGCAGATATATATGATAATTAATAAGATGGAGGTGCGTGTGTCTGAGTGTGTCGTGATGGTGTTGGTGTGGCGTGAGGGTGAGGAATTAGGAGGCAGGACGGGGCAGGGTGGAAGAGGCGTGCGTGGAGTGGGAGGGATAGACGATGGCTTCTGTCTTACAGGTAGGCAGGGAGAGGGCGTTAGGGGAAGGTGTGAGGGGAAGGCAGCAACGTGAGCCTCTGTCCGCGTGTGTAGGTTAGGGTTGAGAGTTGCTGGCGGTGAAGTGTGAGGAGGTTTGTTGGAGTGTGTGTGGGAGTTTGGTGTGATATTAGTGTGAGTGAGTGGAGGAAAGAGGAGTGAGCTTACTTGGTGTGTGTGTGTGTGTGTGTGTGTGTGTGTGTGTGTGTGTGTGTGTGTGTGTGTGTGTGTGTGTGATAGCATGGGATGAATGTATATGGATGACTGAGGGTAAAGAGGATGAGACGGTGTGATGCAGACGGGAAATGAGGGAGGCGGAGGCGGAGGCGGCGGAGGAGGAGGAGGAGGAGGAGGAGAAAGTTAAGTAACAGGATGTAGCTACCATTGTCTTCCGGTAACAACTTTATCTAAAAAACAACCACGGGGGTAATATAACTAATAAAAAATATGTAAAAAAAATGTTAAAAAAAAAAAAAAAATCACGACTGTGTATGTGGTGAGGCGGCGGGGAGATGAAAGGGCATGATGAAATGATGGGCTTGTCCTCACAGAAGGCTTAGAGATAAACAAGGCAAAAGGAAAGTGTATTGCGGCGACGAGCCTGATGGGCGAGCCTCCCACAACTCACTCTGCCAGTGGGGTACCTCTTTGGCCAGCTGGTTAAGGAGTGGCTCTCCCGTCTTGCTGATCACGGGTTCGATCCCCGGCGCCGGCAAAACCTTTCCTTAACTGGATTAATTTCTCGTGTGTTTCGTTACACGCAGAGGTCGTGTTGGAGTATAATAAAGAGTAAATTCTGGCATTTCAAAAGGATTAAGATCAGTGAGGGAAGAGAAAGATAAATGGAAGAAAAGTTGTAGTGTGAAAAGGTGGGAAGTAAAGAGACGTGTTTGGGCGATGAAAGGAATGTTGTTCAACGAAGAGATGGCAAAGAAAAATAGGCAAGAGGAATGGGAAAGAAAAAAATAAAAGAATGAAAATGAAAAGATAAAAAGAAAAAGAAGGAAGGGAAGGTAAAGGAAACATTAGGTCAGGAAGAAAGAAAGAAAAATGAGAGAGAGAAAAAAAAAGGACTAGAAACACAAGACCTGGAAGGAATAAAAAAAAAAATAATAATAATAAAAGCAAGGAATGAAAAATAAAAGAAGAACCATCCATCCATCCGGAGTGCCAGTCAAGTGACGTCGGCGACCATGGATCTCCATCTCCCCCTGTCGTCAGCCAGTCTGATCAGGTCAACGGTCCCTCGTCCACCACCAAGGTGTTGCAGAATCGTGTCCATAAATTTTAGTCGTTCTCTCCTTCTCGCTCGTCTCCCCTCTATTCTTCCCAATAGACAGTGCTTCTCAAAGTTGTCTCCCCTCAGGATGTGTCCCACGAATCCCAGCTGCCTCCTCCTCACATTCCCCAATAGACATCTTTCTGTACCGGCCCTTCTCAAAACTTCCTCATTTGTAACTCTCGCCGTCCACGGGATTCTCATCATTCTTCGCAGGAACCACATCTCGACTGCCTCCAGTCTTTCTGCCATATTTTTCTTAAGTGTCCATGCTTCACATCCATAAGTCAAAGTTGACCATACCTACATAAAAACATAAGAACATAGGGAAACTGCAAGAGGCCGGGTGGCCTGCATAGGGTAGCTCCAGAATCCCCCCCACTACTCACGATGGGTGAGGTGTAGTTACAGGGGTTACAGGTAGAGGCTTGATCCTCGTTATACCGGCGGTACTAGGCACGCATCCAGTACCCCGTCACCTTACTGCACCCAAACCTCACTGCCACCTGTCGTCCTCGTCCATGTAGCTATCCAGTCTACTCTTAAAACAAGCTATCGTCCCTGCACTAACTATGTGATTGCTGAGTCTATTCCATTCCCCCACCACCCTATTACTAAACCAATGCTTGCCTATATCTCTCCTAAATCTATACTTTTCTAATTTAAATCCATTACTGCGAGTTCTATCCTGCTGGCTAATTCTCAGCACTTTACTTATATCGCCTTTGTTGTAACCCTTGACCCATTTGAATACTTCTATCAGATCTCCCCGCACTCTTCGTCTCTCTAGTGAATGTAGGTTTAGATGTTTCAGCCTATTTTGATATGGGAGGTTCCTCAGCCCCTGAATCATCTTGGTCATCCTCCTCTGAACTGATTCTAGCAAGTTGATGTCCAATCTGTAGTGTGGGCACCAAAACTGGACAGCATAATCTAAGTGTGGCCTAACTAACGCTAAATAGAGTCTGAGGATGACCTCTGCACTCCTGTTGGTTACCGTCCTGTTAATAAAGCCTAGTACCCTGTTAGCCCTATTCCTCGCACTAATACATTGCTTCCTTAGTTTTAGGTCAGAGTTCACTAACACTCCCAAATCCTTTTCACACTCAGACCTGCCTATCGCTGTGAAGTCTAATATATACCCGTGTAATGGGTTGCGTGTTCCTACACTAAGTACGCTACACTTGGTGATGTTAAAATTCATCTGCCATTTCTCTGACCAAGCTGACAGTTTGTTGAGATCCTCCTGCAATGCTCTAGCATCCTCTCCTGTCCTAATAGTGCGTCCTATTTTGGTGTCATCTGCAAATTTACCTATGTCACTAGTTATCCCATTGTCTATGTCATTGATGTAGATAATGAATAGAAGCGGGCCTAAAACTGAACTTTGAGGAACCCCACTGGTAACATTACCCCATTCGGATTTTTTTCCGTTAATGGTAACCCTCTGTTTCCTGTCGCTAATCCACTCCTTAATCCAATCAAATACCTTCCCTCGTATCCCATGAGCCCTGACTTTATATAACAGTCTCTGGTGAGGTACCTTATCGAAAGCCTTACTAAAATCAAGATAAACCACATCATAGCTCTCATCATTGTCCACTGCCTCGTATACTCTATTGTAAAAGGATATAAGATTAGTGAGGGACGACTTTCCCTTAGTAAACCCATGCTGTGAGTCGTGAATTAAATTATGTCTGTCTATATGGTCTCTAATATTATCAGTTATTATTGAGTCAATCATTTTACCTATAACTGACGTCAAACTAATCGGCCTATAGTTCTCCATAGAATATTTGTCTCCCTTCTTAAATATTGGAATAACGTGTGCCTGCCTCCATGAAAAAGGCACCACCCCTGTGTCTAGTGACTTCCTAAACATTTATGTTAACTGCCCACTTATTTCAGTTTCGCATTTCTTCATTACCCTGGGGAAAAGTTCATCTGGCCCTGGCGCCTTAGTGACTTTAAGTCTATCTATCCGTCTAATCACGAACTCCCTATTTATGTTGATGTCGGTTAATTTTTCTACCTCTTCTCCCCTGTAGATCTGTTCTCCCCGAGGTATATCATCTAATCATTTTAACATTCTCAATCTTAGTTTCATATTCATAGATATATTTGTCAGAATTTTCTTCATTTTAGCAAAAGTTGTTTTGGCAATGTTAATTCTTGTTTTTATATCCTTCTCACAGTCAACTTTTTCAGATATAATGCTTCCTAGATATTTTAATTCTCTCACTTGATGGGTACCTCTCCCTTGAATTTGAATATTAACAACCAGTCTCTCTTGTCTTTTAGTTATTCCCATGACCTCTGTCTTGTTGATGTTTATCCTCAATCCTTTTCTTTCACACGATTCCACAAGCTTGTCAACCAATCTTTGTAATTTCTCCTCAGAGTCTGCTATTAACACGGTGTCATCTGCATACTGCAGGTTGTTCACATTCCTTCCTCCTATTCTAATACCCTCCTCATTTTCCAGTTCTTCAATACATTTTTGTCCATATAATAAAAAGAGATCGGGTGATAAAATGCACCCTTGTCTGACACCTCTGTGTATTTTTATCCAATCAGTCCTATCCTTGCCGACCTTTACAGCTGCATTTTGTTCCCAGTATATATTGCGTAACAATTTGAGGTCCTTACCATCCATTCCAATATCACTTAGCATCCTCATTAATGGTTCGTGTCTCACTGTATCAAAAGCCTTTTCAAAATCGATAAAGCACATAAAAACATCCCTCTGCATCTCTACTGTTCTCTCCATGATCATTCTCAGGGCGAAAATTGCATTAGTCGTTCCTTTACCTTTTCTGAACCCATACTGTTCTTCTTGCACACAGTCATCTATCTTCTGTTTTATTCTGTTGTTAATTACTCTCAGTATTATCTTCCCGAGCTGACTTATAATACTAATCAACCGATATTTCCCGCATTCCAGTGTACCTTTCCTTCTTTGGTATAGGTATGAAAATTGACTCCCTCATCCTTTGTGGTATATAGCCTGTATTGTATATCATATTAGCTAGTCTGGTCACTTTCTCTAAACCATACTCTCCAGTGGCTTCAATCATTTCCACCAAAATTTCATCTTCTCCAACAGCTTTGCCCCTTTTCATGTATTTTATGGCGTTTCTTACCTCTTCTTTAAGAATTGTAGGTCCATTAATTTCCTCCTCCGGTTGTTGTAGGTTAATTCTGATGTCATTGTAAAGTACTGTTATGTATTCTTTCCATCTCGATATAACCTCTTCTTTGTCCTCCCATTAAACTCCTTTATTTTTACATACATCTGTTTCTGGTTCGTCTTTTCTAGTTGTTCTACTTCTCGACACTGTCCATTGATCCATTCTTCTTTCATCTCTCTGTATCTTCTTTTATCTTCCCTGTCTTTCTTTCTATATCTATTTGCATCACCTTTCAGCATCCTCCTTTATTCCATTAAATCTAGGATCTCATCTCTCATCCATTTTTGCTTTGCTCTTCTTCTCTCTTCTGGCACACACTGTTTAACAGCATCTTGCAACGCCCTCTGTATAGAATTCCATTCTCTTTCCACTTCATGGTCACCTACTTCTTCCTGTATTGCCTCTTCCTCTTGTAGTGCCTCGTAGAAGAACCTCGTAGAAGAACCACGGATATAAAAAAGAGGGAATAAACGAGGGAAAGAGTAGAACGAAAAATAAATAAATAAAATGAATCAAGAAGCCAAGGAATTAAAAAAAAAGAGCTGAGAAAGAAAAGCGACGAGAGAGAGAGAGAGAGTCCTCTTCGTTCTCCTTCTAATTCCTCTTTTCTTTTTTATTTCTTTCTCCTCCTTACATCTCTATCCTTCCTCCTCCTTTCTTCTTCTGACTTTCGAAATCTACTTTCTCTGATCCCTCCTCTTAATCTTTCTTCTCCTTCACCCTTTCCATCATCGATCAACGCCTTTTTTTCCCTGTCTCCCTTCTCCCTAGTTCTTTCTTCTTCCTCTCCCTATTCACGTTGCCCTCAACAACACTCTTTCTTCCTCGAATATTCTTCCTTTCCCCTCCTTTACTGACCTTTCCTCCACTTCTCTCTTCCATCTTCCCCTTTTTTCCTTGTACTCCACTTTCTGTCGCACACCTTCGCCTCGCTTGTCTTTCTCTGCCTTTCCTTCTCGTCTTCCCCTCCTGGTTATGTTTCTCTTATTTTCTTCCTTAATTCTTGTCTGTTTTCTCTTGTCTTGCTTTTTCTTCTTCCTCCTCCTTCTGTGCTTTCAATTTCCATTTCTTTTGCTGTCTATTTTTCAACGTCTTCTGAACTTTTTTCTAACTCCTTCCTTCCATTCTTCCATTTTTTCCTTACTCTGTGTCACCTTTACATTCCTTCTTTCTCTTTTCCCTTCATGTTTACTGATTTCTCTTTATACTACTACACAACATTTTCATAGTTTTTTTTTCATTTTATCTTTCTTCTCGTTCTCTTCTTCATTGTTCACAAGAATTCGTTGTTTCTCATCCACTTGTCTTTCACCCATCTCCATATTATTTCCGTTTTCTTTTCGTCTTTCTCTATACTTTCCTTCCCATAAGCGTCCTACATATTCACCAAACTTTCTCTCCCTCCTATTAATTTTTGTCCTTAACTCCTCCTCCTCCTCCTCCTCCTCCTCCCTTTTTTCCTTATATCTTAACCTACAACTGGCCTGCTCGCAGCCGGCGTTTTGATGCCTTTTACTCTGACTTTTTTTTTTCATAACTTCCTTGGCCAGAAGGTGACAACTATTTCTCAACGCCAATTTGGAAAGAAAATTTGACAATGATTGCCACAGGAATGACAGATACCATTAAAGACATGTACATATAACATGACTGATTTGTATATATTTGGGCAGAATGAAGCTATTAACCATGTTATAAGATTCATTACGTAATTGGTTATTCTGCCATTGTGAACCGTAGAGCAAAGGACCTGAGATTTTATAATTTTTCAAGTCCTCTACTCAATACCCCTCCCCCTCCTCTCCACCACACCCCTTTACACCCCTTACACACACTACCTCTTACACCCCACACCTGTCACCCCTCATCTAACTCCTTCCCCCCTCTCCCCCCCAGTCCCCAGCGCGCGCATCACCGGCTCGAGGGAGATCTTCATGAAGGCCGGCAGCGACATCAACATCACGTGCGTGGTGAAGGGCGCCATCAGGGGAGCGCCCGTCACCTGGTACCACGTGCTGCCCCGCGACCCACGTGAGTACACACCGGGGGAAGGGGGAGGGAAGGGAGAGAGATAAGGAAAAGATGATGGGTACGAGAGGAGGGGAAAAGAGATGTGTAAGTTATGAAAGGGATAGGGAAGAGGGGAAAAGAGGAAGGAAGAGATAAGGAGATAAAGGATGGGAAGGGGAGGAGGTGATGCTAGGAAGGTTAAAAGGGGAGAATGGATGCAGGGGAGGAAAGAAAGGTGAGGAGGAGAAAGATTATAAAGAAGAGAAAGAGAGGGAGAAAGAAAGATGAAGAAAAAACGAATGAAAGAGAAACAGAACAGAAGAAAGACAAATAACGAAAGAGAAAAAGCAGAAGTACAAATTACAGATAAATGACAAGGTGTGTGGAAGGGGAGAGAAAGGAGGGGTGAAAAGGGTTTGTGGTGGAGGGGAGTGTGTGGAGCTGGACGAATGTGGAGGAAGAAAGGAAGGAAGGAACGAATGGAGGGATGGAAGGGAGAAAAAAAATGGTTGTGTGTTTTGTTTTAGAGTGTGTTCCCTTTTTTGTTACTTTATTGTTGTTGTTGTTGTTGTTGTTGTTGTTGTTGTTGTTGTTGTTGTTGTTGTTGTTGTTGTTGTTCACTCTGCAAGATTGAATGCTTTGCTCTTGCTTTTTTTTCTTTCTTTTTCTTTGTCGAACGAAGCTTTTGATTTTGCGGATTGTTTCTCTCTCTCTCTCTCTCTCAATCTCTCAATCTCTCTCTCTCTCTCTCTCTCTCTCTCTCTCTCTCTCTCTCTCTCTCTCTCTCTCTCTCTCTCTCTCTCTCTCTCTCTCTCTCTCTCTCTCTCTCTCTCTCTCTCTCTCTCTCTCTCTCTTCTTAATTTGTCTATTTTTACATATATTTACAAGAATAATAAACCTTTTATCTTATCTCATACTCTTACCCGTTCTTTTTTTCCTTGCCTCTTATTCCTCTTTTTTTTTCCTGTTCTACCATTCTTCACTTCATCGGAATCTCAGTCTCCACAGGCAAACATTTTCTTTTCTCTCTCTTATCTCTCGCGTTTTTCTCTCCTTCACTTTTCCCTCCATTTCCTCCGCGTTCTCTCTTCCTCCTTCCATAAAACATTTCATAATACCATTCCCCTTTCTTTCCTCTCCCTCTCATCCACGTCTTCTCTCCACAGGCTGAGAAGATGGAGAGAGAGAGAGAGAGAGAGAGAGAGAGAGAGAGAGAGAATAATAAAATAAAACACCAGCAAACTCCTTCCTTGACCCTAACTTTCCTCATAAGGGATCAAATTAATTCTTAATAGTTTATCACCTTCTTACTCTACCCTCCCCCCCTTTCTCTCCCCTCCCTCCTTCTATGTGTTTTCCTTACCATTTTATTCCTCTTTCTCTTTATCGTTATGTGCCACTGTAGTTTCTCTTACTCTCCCTATCTTCATCTTCTCTAACACAGGATCTACACACAACACAGGATCCTTGCCATGACAACAACTACATAACAACACACAAACATAAACATACCCACACCCATGCACGTATCCCTTCACACACACACACACACACACACACACACACACACACACACACACACACACACACACACCACCAACCCAGCCAGACACTTACTTCCTCCTTCCTTACACCCTCACAAGCCGTTACATATAAGAGGAAAAAAGGCCCTCAACGAGTCCTCAGCAGTCAAGCGCGCTGTTTATGCCTCGGCGCCGCCCCTGTGAGCCACGTGCCCGCAGAGGCCGTTCCGGGGCGCGGGTTGGCCCTCCACCTGTGCCCTTGAGGCCCATCCCCACAATGTACCGCCGACACTCTTTCCGCGACGCCCCGATAATGGAAATAAAGTGTTCACGGCCGACTTGGTGCTTGTTTGGGGGTCCTCGGTGTGAAAAGAGGGTGCTGAGAGGGATATTAGAACCTATTTGTAGTATATTGCTGTATTCAAGCACAATATTCTTAGTAGAGGATAATAATAAAGTGAAGAGGGAATACAGAAAAGAGTTCATGGGGGAGTTAGTGTTTTCTGGGGGGCCCAAGGTGTGAAAAGAGGGTGTTAGGAGGGAGATTCGAACCTGTGTGTAGTATTTTACTGGATTCGTATATTCTTAGTAGAGGGTAATGATAAAGGGAAGAGGGAACACAGAGAAGAGTTCAGGGGGAGTTAGTGTTGTTTTAGGAGACTTAGGTGTGAAAAGGGGTGTTAGGAGGGAGATTCGAGCCTGTGTGTAGTACAGCCTTTGTTATTTTGCCTTATTCACGTTTTTTTCTGTTAACAGCAGAGCGTAATAATAAAAGTAATAGTGTTCACGGGCGACGTATTTTAGGGCCTTAGGTGTGAACAGAGGGTGTGGGGGGGATTCGTGCCTTTGTATAGTGAGGTTTTTATTATTTTGTTGTATTAACGTATTTTCACAACGGGGTGTAATAATAAAAGGAATTAAGTGTTCATAGAGAGGTAACGAGAGGTATTAAGAAGGGGAAATCGAACCGAGTATCCTACACTATAATCTTTGTGTTCAGCTTACTTTTCTGTAAGGGACCAATGCTAATAGAAATACAGAAGAGGATTTGAGACAGTTTGGTGTGAAAGGAGGCTGCTGAAGAAGAGCAAGGAGGTGCTAAGAAGGGAAAGGACGTGTTAGGAGGGGAATCTAAACCAATGAGCTGTTATGATATGCGTTGTTATTTTGTATTCAGTGGCTTTGTTGGGGTGGTAACGGTGGAGGTTGTTAAGATGGAAAGAAGGCTATTAAGATGGGGAAGAAGGTGCTAAGAAGTCAAAGGAGGTGTTAGGAGGGGAATCTGAATCAATGAGCTGTTATGGTATGCGTTGTTACTCTGCACTGAGTGGCTTTGTTGGGGTATATAGTAAGGATAGAGGATAATACGAGGGAATGGAGGTGCTAAAAAGAGAAAGGAGGCGCTAGGAGGGGAATCTGAACCAAAGAGCTGTTGTCATTTTCATTAGTTTTCTATTCAGTAGCTTCCTGAGGGTAGTGATGGGAGAAGTATAGTGTTCAAGGGTGAGTTCGTTCGCCTACAAAGCTTGGGTTGAAAAAAAAAGATCGTTGAGAGAGGAGACTCGAACCTCGGTAACTATTATATACTTTTTTTTCATTGCGCCCTGTAGCATTTTGCAGTAAAATTGAAACTATAGAGAAAAAAAAATGTGTTCAGATAAAAATGCTTGGTATGGAAAGTCTTATTTTTTGTTGTTGTTGTTGCATCCTGTATCTATTTATCAACACCGTAGCTTTTGTCGCATCTTCGGCAAGTTTATTCATCACATGCGCAATGATAACGGGTATAAGAATGTTTATAGATAACTTTCTTGGTGGTTTGAGGTCACTAGGTGTAAAAGAAGGGTGTTGAAAACGAGGGAAAAGTGTCAAAAAGAGAAATCGAACTTGAATTATAGTCTGTCGTCATTCAGCATTTGTTTTACGAGCGCAGTGATAACGGGCATAAGAGTGTTTAGATATAACTTTTCTGGTGGTTTAAGGTCGTTGGGTGTAAGAGGAAGGAGATGAGAGGGAAAAAAGGGTGTCAGGAGGGAAATTCGAGCTCGTGCTATGGTCTTTCTCGTCCATTCAGCAACTTTTTTTTACGAGCTCAGCGATAATGGAAACTAGATTGCTCAGAAGGGAACATTGAAGGTGGCTGAAGCTGCGAGGTGTGAAGAGAGTGTTCAGAGGGTAAAGGTGCACCGCGAGGGGGAACTCAGGCAGAGTAACTCTTACCGTGGTCGTTGTCGTGTATTTAGAGACGACGAGAAAAAAGTGATTGTATAAGTATTTTTTGATATTTTAGAATGTTAGTATTTCGTATTAATATTTATCATAAGAATTTTATCACAAGTATTTTTTCAAGTAATTTTTTTTTATTAGTAGTAGTATTAATATTATTTTTCCAGCAGTAATATTTTTGGGTATTAATATTAGTGTTACTTTCTCTTCACGAGGCGCAGTAATGACAAAAATAAGACTCTTTAGAAGGAGACTTACTAGGTGGAAGATGAAGTCACTAGGTGTGAAAACTGTGTCAGGAGGAGAACAAGAATGGACTAATAAGGGGAATTTAAACATCTTAATATTATTTCGTGTTTCCGTCTTTTGAATAACGCCTGGTAATACTGGAAGTGGAAAGTGCTTAGGGGGACTTGACGGTAGTGGTAGAGGCGTTCAGAGAGGGATTCGAACCGAGGCACTTAGTTAGCACGTTGGGCTTGGTTTATTTTCCAGCCACTTGCTTTCTAATATCCCGGGTTGCATTCTTTGTTTGTGGGTAAATTTTTTTTCGCCATACGCTTTAAGGAATTAGCTTCTCCTCCTCCTCCTCCTCCTCCTCCTCCTCCTCCTCCTTCTCCTGATCCTCCTCAATGCATCAGAACTTTTGCAATCCCCTGAAATCGTTCAGCATATTCCTCCAATCCCTTAAACGAAGGACAAAGAGGAGATAGTGGAAGTCAATTGCCAGGATCGAAACTATAATTCATTCCACTCTTCCTTATCTCCTTCTTTCTCCTTTTCCTCCTCCTTCTGATCCTTCTTCACATGGAGTTCAATCCTATTCTTCTGATCCAAATATTTCTTCGACTTTCCTCGTTCAGCTGTTAAGAAAGAGAGAGTGGAGGGTAACTTTATACTCATCTTCTCTCTCCCTTTTATATTATCTCCTTCTTCCCATCTTCTTTCTCATTTTCTTTCCGTCTCCTCATCCTATATCTCATCTTCATCATTACCCTCTATTTGTTCCTCTATTAGAAGCTTCAAAGGTCATCCCTTTTCAGCACCATCAGTTACACGTTCCTCCCATTCTTCATCCTTATCGACGTTCTCCTCCTCTTATTCTTTCTCCTCAGCGAATCGGGGTCGCACAAACAAGAAGACAGTGGAGATCAATCGCAATTTGTTCCTTTTATTCTTCCTTTGTTCAGCGACAGAGTAAAAGCACTATCAGTTACAACTCCTATTTTCTCCTCTACAGCCAAATCACCATCAATTACAGATCCTATTTTCTTCCCTACAGACAAATCACCATCATTTGCAACTCTTCTCTGCTCCTCTCATTTACAACTTCTCATTTCTCCTCTACACTCCTCTACGTACAAACCACCGTCAATTACTCCTCCTATTTTCTCCTCTGCAAACAGCCACCGTTACCTCCACCTCTTCTCTCCTCCCCGCAGCCAAGGAGGAGCTGGTGGAGATCAACGCCGGGGGTCGGGGCGGCGTGCAGCTGGTGACGGACAAGAACTCGGGCACCAGCTGGCTCCTGGTCACCCACGCCACCTGGAGGGACGCCGGGAACTACACGTGCGCGCCCGTGCACGCCACGCCCGCCTCGGTGTCCGTCCACGTGCTGGACGGTGGGTGTGGGAGGGTGGGGAGAGGGGATGAGCGGGGTAAGGGACGGGGGGACGGGTGGAGGGGGGGATATGGTAAGTGTATGTGTGTGTGTGTGTGTGTGTGTGTGTGAGATAGATAGATAGATGGATGGAGAGAGAGAGAGAGAGAGAGAGAGAGAGAGAGAGAGAGAGAGAGAGAGAGAGAGAGAGAGAGAGAGAGAGAGAGAGAGAGAGATTATCAGACATTATCATTATTTCCAGCCTAGAGGGACGAGCATCAAAACCCGACACACACACACACACACACACACACACACACACAGACGCTCTCCGTGGCGTAGCTGGTTAGAGCGCTGCGCTGCCAGGCTTCACGATCTGACAGGGCGGTGGTTCGAGCCCACTCAGGCCGGATTCTTTCCGTTGTCTAGGAGTAGTTATTGTCCCCCCTTGAGCAAGGGGGATGGGGTCTGTGGTGTGTGAGGTCCTGGCAGTACCCAGAGATCGACGATAATGAGCACTTGCTCATGTCGGGAGGGTACCTGCTGGCGATTACGAGTTCAACACGTGATCAGGCCGTGGTGGTGAATTACACACAGGGTCGGCAGCAACACGCGGCGCTGCACTTGTTGCCTTCGCAAGATTTCCCCTGGGGCCCACTCCTCGCGTGTATGCGGGGGAGGGGGGGGTATTATCTAACCCCAGGCGTGAGTCGAACCCTGGGCCAAGGTTACCGCTAAGTATAGTATTGTGATAGTTTGACAAGGCTTCTGTGCCGTGAAAGTAAGAAACACTCATGGGACCCCGGCTAATCCTCTTTGGAAATATTTCTTGTGAGAGCCGAAAGTGTTTAAGAATACGGGCTAAGAAGGATGGTGTTAGAGAATTACCAAAAACTCGGTAGCTAGTGTACGAAGTGGAGGACCATTTTAGAATTGTTGTGTCTTGGGTTACGACGCGGCCGTCTGTTTTGTTGTACTGCTGACGTGTGAAGGAGCTCGGCTGTACTGCTGAACTCAAAGATGATGTGATGATGGCATGATGTGAGGGCTTTGAAGAGGGAGGTTTGAAGATGCTGATGGTGGTGATGAGGAAGACGTCGTGTTGTTCATGAAAACCTGCCAATGACTTTTAACAAACTTAGGAAACGAGAATCAAGGCAGATCTAGATTTTAGCTTGAATTGGCCATTTTTTCTACTCTAATAACTGTTTTTTTTATTTTTTTTTATTAGCAACCACGAATAAAGGACATTTATTAATAGGTTTGTAAAGCTGTGTCTCGGGCAAAATTTTTATTGTTTCGTAAGGCTATTCTTGTGCAACATTTATTATTGGTTTCACGGGACATTTTCCTCAGCGTTATAACACAAAGGTGACAGCCGAGTCCTCCTGCCACGCCTCAGCCTCCAGGCCACAGAGGACGCGGATGAAAGCCAGACGGAAGACGAGGCGTGGAGGAGAGTTTGCGGCCCATATTCTCAAACATTTCGGGGCTTACACACTCACAGTGAATAAGGCTTTCGTAGAGGCTGTGTTAGTACTTCCATGGGTAGTTGTGTGAGCCTGGTGAGAGTTTGACAAGGCTTCTGCACCATGAACTTGATAAACATTCATGAGAACCCGATTCACCTCCTTTGTGACCTTTTTTTTTTTTTTTTTTTTTTTTTGTAAGAGCCGAAAGCGTCTGAGCGTACGGGCCTGAGTGACTCCGTGAGGTGTTTGGGATTCTGAAAGGGTTATCCGCGTGGCTTTTGTTGGGTCCTTTTATTGACTTTCAGCGGGTCCTTGCAATTATTTTTTTGGTGGGGACCTTTTCGAGGGGTTCGCGTGAATGTAGGAGATTCTGTACTCGGCATTACCTGTGGGCTCTGGGATCTCCTTGCGACTGCCATCAAAGTCGCAATGGTACGTTTAGTGTTGTTGGTCCTGACGAGCAATTTGTTGCTCCTTCCGTTGGGGTTCTGTGAGTGGATGAGGCTCGATATTCATTAGTTCCTGCGTGACTTTTTTAAGATTCTTTTGCATTTAAATTCGCTATAGTACTTTGTGAGTTTTTTATTATTATTTCTCCGTTTCGCTATGCCTGTGATAAGGTAAGGTTCCTGTGTGATTCTCCGGCCTTTTGTGCTGCTGCTGCCATCAAATTCTCTATAGTTCTTGTTTGTTAAATTCGTTCTTGCGAGTTTCTTTTAGCCACTCTTGATGGAATAGTGTGAAGAGATAAGGTTCTTTATTCGGTATTTCCTGTGTATCTCGGTGGCTTCTCCTGCTGCTGCCGTTAAATTCGCTGTATTATTATCAATGAGTCGTTCCCGGCGGGACTCCGGTATTCGAGCACGAAAGAAGGGCCGAGTTGCCTCCCAACTTGAGGAAACGGATCGCCTCATTCCGCAGCATTTTCCATCGGCGGGGGGCTTAATGTTCCTTTGTGCCTAATCTCCGGGAAATGTAAGGCCTGAAAAACACAGCCACATGAGACAAGTTCATTGTTACGGGTCCTGTTCCTCGGCGCGGTTGTTCGCTAACGATAACTTCACCAGAATCACCGTGAACTCGTTATTAACTAACTAACGAGCCAATGATCCTAGTACCATTCTATACTGCCTGACAAGTAACGTTCGAGGAAGGAGGAATCAAGTGTTCCTCCGTCAGTGCCTTCGCCATGTTTACACTTCAGATCAAATATCTAAAACTAAACTAAATTATCCATCCAGTGTAACAATGAACGGAGTGACGAAAGTAATAATAATAATCAAATGATGGAACAAACCATAAAAGAAAAAAAAGAACATGACAAAATAAACACCAATATCTGAACCACTTAATCACCAACTAATAAATAATGAACTAACTAACGATCTAAATACACGAAGCAACGTTAATAATAATAATAATAATAATATTAATTACAACAACAATAATAACCTCGCCTTAATTACACCACACGACGAACACATGTTTATAAGCTCATTGACTGTCACGATGCTTGGAGAGAGATCGAGAGAGAGATCGAAAGAGAGAGAGAGAGAGAGAGAGAGAGAGAGAGAGAGTGAGAGATCGAGATCGAGAGAGAGAGAGTCCATGAACATTAATCGTCTTCGAACGTCGCGATAAGAAAGTCAGGAGGAAGTGTGTGTGTGTAATTCACCTCTTGGTCTGCTGCGGGTCTCTCTCGAGACAGCCAGCCGTTCCCCTCCGGAAGAGCACAGAGCTCGTAGTACCGATTTTTGGGTAGGACTGAGACCACTCACACACAACACACCGCGACAACGAGGTCACAACTCCTTGCCTTACGTCGCGTACCTACTCACTGCTTGGTGAACAGGGGCTACACGTGAAAGAAGATAAACCCAACTTATTTTCACCCGGCCGGGGAATCGAACCCCGGTCCTTCTGATTGTGAGGCAGACGCTCTATCCACTGAGCTACCGGGCCGGTGTAAGCTACCGGGCCGGTGTGTGTGTGTGTGTGTGTGTGTGTGTGTGTGTGTGTGTGTGTGTGTGTGTGTGTGTGTGTGTGTGTGTGTGTGTGTGTGTTTTAGTAGTAAAAGAGGTTATCGTCTTAGTTGTAATGTTTTGTTTTGATGTCTTGTATTCCCTTTTTTTTTTTTTTTTAGTTTTTTCAATTTGTCTTCGTTTGGTTATGCTTTCCTTTAACAATTCTTTTTTTTTGTTTTCTACTTTTGTTCTCATATTCTCTTTTTTTTTTTTTTTTGTTCTATTCAACTCGTATTTTTGTTTGAATACTTTTTCCTTCGTATATTTCTTCTTTCTTCGTAACTGTTTTAATTGTGGTTGTCTTCCTCTTATCTGTTTTAAGTAAATTCCCTCTCTCCTCTCTCCGTCGCTCTGCTTTCTTTCATTTTACTTATAGTCCTCTCGGTCTTCTTTTTATATCCAGTCCTTTATTCTTTTTTTACCTTCCTACGAAAATTCAAATCTTGTTCTTTCTTTTCCCTTGCAATGGAAATCTTCCTCTTAATTCTATTCTTATGATTCTCTCTCTTTATTCCCTATCGCTCTTTTCTCCCTCATTATTTTCCTTCCCTTTTGTCCTTATCCTCTCTTGCTTCCTTCCCTAATCCCCTTGACGGTACTCCTCCTCCTCCTCCTCGTTATCCCATTCCTCTAATCCCTTTTATCCCATCCTATTTGGTCGTGTTGTATCCTCAATCGCCTTCTATTGAATTCCTCTTAGACGGCTCATTCCCAAATCGGTTTTAGGTTATTCCTCTTCGGCGCCTCGTTCCTCTGATCCTCTTTATTTGACTTGACTTCCGCGCCTTCCACCCCTCCTGATCCTCTTTTGTTCTCTGACCTGAGCTTTATCTCTCTCGTCTTCCTTCAGGTTATCATCCTTGTGTGTGCTGCTTCTGCTCTTCCTTCTCTGGTTCTGAATCTCTTGTTCTACTTTTGCTTTTAATATGAAATATTCTTTTTTTCTGAACATTCTTTTACGTTACAAAATCATATTCCCCTTCTCTGCCTTCAGCGCTCTATCTCTTGTCTTTCTTCGAGTTCTTGGCTTTGAGTGTGCTACTTCTCTTACGTTTCTTTCTTCTCTTGTTCTGAGTTCCTTATCCTTTCTTTGCTTTCTTTCTGTTGTTTTCCTTCTTTCATTTTACAGTTTCTACTTTTCTCTCCTTTGCGTGTCTTTCCCGTTTCTTATTTTCAACGTTTGTCTTCTGTTGTTCTCCGTGTGACCTATTTCTACCGCTGTCTTTTTTTTTTTTTTGTTGTTGTTGTTGTTGTTCCTTTTGTTAGAGGAAAGTTGTATAAAGCTGGGCTCACACACACCCGATTTAGCGTCCCGTTCGGTCCCGATCAGTGAGAACGGCACAAAACGTGTGGCATCGTGGCCATGGTCGGCAGTAAAAAGGGCTGGGGCGTGGGATCCCCACCTAGCGGCGGCAGGCGGGGTCAGACACCGCCAAGTGGGGTGAGCCTCCATCTGGCGGCGTCAGGCGGGATGAAAATGGCATGAAATAACCGTAGAAATTGTGCGCCACGTGGCAACGTCGGATCATCGGCGGTCCCCGTCAGACGGGGCTCCGCCTAGGTCCCGTTTGGCCCTGTCAAGCGGGACTGCTCGTGCAATACCGCCGGCGGCGGACCCCTGCCTGATGCAGGCAGACCCACGCCTGACCCCGACGTTTTTTTTGTGGGGAGTCGGGGGTCTGTCGCCGTGGGAACATGTTCAGATCAAAGATGGTATGAGACGGGATGTTGTCGATCAAGACTGACCCCGTTCTTAAAAATTTCTAGGTTGGGACCCAGCGGGACGCTAAATCAGCAATGTGTGACCCCAGCCTAAGATCTTCGCATGAAAATAGAAAATCATAAAATCGATCCTCCATAAATGTTACATCCTCATGATCATTCTTTGTTTGTATTTAAGATCAACCGTATTGCCTTATCAGTTATCTTCAAGCTTTTTCCATTTTGATCGTCTCTATAACTTTAATCCTTCCTTTCCCTATCGCTGCGTGCCCTTGATCCCCGTTCCTTTCCCCCAGAAGAGGCTCCAGCCGAGCTCCAAAACGACCCCCAGCCGAGCCGGGCCCAGACGTCCACCCAAGGAACGCCAGGCCTCCCGCTGCTCCTGCTGGGGCTTCACCGTCTGCTGGGAGGCGAGGGGGCAAGAACCTGGTGCCTCTGGGTACTTCTGGCGGCGTGTCTAGTGCTCCCCAACGCCATCAGGGGGACGAGTGGCCTTCAGGACGCCTCTCAGACTAGTAAAGAAGCCGAGGCATTGTTGAAAGTCGCCGCGAGGGATGAAAACAGAGTCCCTGATGTCACGCTCTTAAGAAAACAGGAGTTGAAAGGTGGTCTGAGAATACCCTTTGGGTCCTATACGGCCTCCTCTTCCTTTGAATCCTTCACTTCCTTATCCTCTTCCTGCTTCGTCTCCTATACCCCATCCTTTTCCTGTTTATCGTTGGAATCCTACATCACCTCCTACTCCTCCTATTCCTCCTCCCGAAGGCACCACCATCGCCCACTCAGTGTTCCGACGTCCACGTGCTTTGATCTATCCTCCTCCTCCTCCTCCTCCTCCTCCTCCTCCTCCTCCTCCTCCTCTTCTTCCTCCTCCTCCTCCTCCTGCCCTTCCCTCACCCACGCCTCCTGCATTTCCCCCGCCCACGCCTTCCACCCTCAGCTCTAGTCCACGGCGGGGCGTGTGGGAAGCGAGGCGCGGAGGACGTAGTGGCGCGGGAGTGTCTTTTTTGTGTTGGTTGTCTGCGGTGGTGTGTTGGTGCGGGTGTGTTGCGGGGCGTGAAGGTGTGTGTTGTCCCTCCTCCCTCATGCATGTGTAAAAATGTGTTGCTCTTTCCTGCTCTCTGGATCACGCCACATACACACACACACACAAACACACACACACACACACACACACACACAAACACCATACACAAACAATGTACATATAATTCTAAGGTCGTGTGTACAGTGTATTCATCAATGTGTACCTTTCCACGCCATCATCCAGTCAGGGAATACATAAACGGTCATGCATAAACGCTCATACATTCATACATACATACATACATACATACATACAATCATACGTAAATTCACTCGCCAGGCAGAGTGAAATAGAGAGGGAGAGAGAATGCAAAATCCCGTCAACTGGATGTGTATTTTTTTTCTTTACGTAAACAACCACTTTATAATGAGACTTAGACCACACGTGTTTTTTTCACTTGCAGCTCTAAAGGTGTGGAAAAAAAAATGAAAGTAAACAAGAAATTTTAAATACAATTGATAAAACTGAATGTTAAGAAACGTTAATGATATGAAATGGAAGAATGTAAGATGACAACGAGAAAAAAAAAGGGAAAACGAGGAAGAAAAGGTGATTGACATAAAAAGTTAGAGAGAAAAGAAATCAAAACAGATGAAAGATTGAAAAGATGCATCAGGGAAAACAAACCCAAAGCGTGGAAGTTAGAATATACAAAATGAAGAATAAAAATAAAAATAAGTGATTGATAATACAGGTTGATGAGAAAAAAATGAGATGGAAGAGAGAAAATAAGATAGAAAAGATTAATACAAAAAATAGTTAGATGATGGAAAAGGAGGACACGCGAATAAAGAAAAAGGTGAACATCTGCAGATGAAAACTGGAAAGGAAACGGAAACTACGCAAATCTAAACTAGAATACCAAAAAAAAAAAAAGAAGAAAAAAAAAGGAAGACACTCAACAGGGGAGAAATGTGCAGGTATGAAATTAAAGTGCAAATGTGACCAATTATTTTTGGTTTTGTGGAAATAGGATAAAGATGCAAACAGTTGAATGGAATATTGGAACTTATGAAAAGAAAGATTTAAAAAAATACTATATGAGAAGAACGTAAACAGCCAATGAGAAGAAAAGAGGAAGAAATTATTGATGTTGAAACTCGTGAAAGATTGGAAAAGATCGAAATTGTAAAAGACTAAGACTCATGAAAAGGAAGCTGTAAAAGATAACTATCCAACGAACGTGAACAAATTATATGAGCAAATAATGGAGAAATTTCGAGGGACAAAAGGACTATAAAGTTCATCTGTTACTGTAAACAATGGGTCTTATCTTAGTGGAAGTGAAATAAAGCTCAGTAATTTAATGAACAATTTGAAGCAATGAAAAAAAGAAATATGTAACGAGATGAATAACATAATGTCTGACTTTCAAATTCTGAAAATTCTGTAGATAAAAACGACTGAAACAAGTAAAAAAGAATGAGCAAAAGAATATCAGGAGGGACTGAAAAATACGTTAGAGAAGAAAAAAATGAAAATTCTCGAGGAAGGATGTGCAGTTATTGAATTAGACTTAACATGGTAAAAGTTTTTCGGATTTGTGGAAATGTGAGAGATAAAAATGTAGGGCTGAAACTCACGCAGGAAAAGAACAGATGTGAAATTAAACTCTGAAGACGATCAATGACTCACTCTCTGGCTGGTGAGGATGAAATAGAGATGATAAAAAAAGAATGTAATTGTTAGCCCAAGAATGAAAGAAATACAAAAAGATAAATAAAAGAAATGAGTAGAGGAGGACTGACACTCGCGGAAAAGAAAGAAAAAAAAAACTTGTGGAATTAAACTAATGTGACGATCAGTGACTCACCCTCTGGTTCGTGGAAATGGGAAACTAAAAAGAAATAAAAACGGTAAGGTAACAACAATAAACGATAAGAAGAAAAAAAGGAAAAGATAAAAGTTCAGACAAAAATAAATTATTAATTCAAGAAGATTGTTAAATCCTTTGCTCTCGATTACGCTTGGAATTAGTGTTATCAATGAAACAAATAAAACAAGAGAAAGAAGTTTAATTAAATGCTTTGTAAATTAAACTTCGACGCTGTAATCCATTATAGAGACACGAGAACGATGAGGAAATAACAAAAGCAAATTAGCAAATGAACGAGTTACTGTTGGCAATAATTCATTTTCTATCAATGAAGTGATTTCTGTGTAAGGTAAAGAGTGAAAGAAAATGAGATACAATAAAATTTCTGAACGTTTGATATTCTCTCTCTCTCTCTCTCTCTCTCTCTCTCTCTCTCTCTCTCTCTCTCGTAACCTGAATATACATACACAGAACATCGTTTTAAAATATACATCTTTCCTCTTTATCTCCCCCACTCCTCCTCCTCCTCCCCCTCCATCATAAGCAGCAAAATCCTCGAAAAGATCGTTAGAGACATACTTGTCAGTTTTCTGGAGGACAATACCCAGCACGGTTTCAGGAATAAGCGTTCCTGCCTAACGAATCTACTGGGCTTCTTCCAAGGTATATAATAAAACTGAGAGTATCACATCCCAAGCGATGTCATATATCTGAACTTCCAAAAGCCTTTGACAAGGTACCACATGAGCGACTCCTAAAGAAAATATAGCCAGCGGGTATAGGAAGCAACCTTTGCGTGGATAAGAGATTGGCTCACCAGTAGAAAACAACGAGTGTTGGTCAACGGGCAGGCTTCTGAGTGGCTTCCAGTCACTAGTGGAGTACCGCAAGGGTCAGTTCACCGACGTTTTCCGAAAATAATTCCATCATTATGGACACAGCCGTGTGAGGAACGACTCAAGCGGCTCAACCTCTTTACGCTGGAAAACGGACGCTTACGAGGAGGTATGATACAAGAGTTCAAGTACCTGAAAGAGTTCAGTAACATCCACTACTCCAAGTTTTTCGAGCAACAAACTAACTTGAAAACTAGAAACAACGGTGTACCTATTCAAGCAAGACGATGTAATACAGCCATTGGCAGGAGTTTCTTTTAAGACCGAGTCATCCGACATTGGAAAAGTTTGAAAGTTTCGTTTAGTCGGCGCAACATCTGTGGTCATATGCCGGAGAGAGACAGAAGGGGAAGGAATTATAGGAGAAGGGAACAGATCCCAGGAGACGGGACACAACCCCGATTAATACCTGGTGCCCATTTACTGCTGGGAAAAGCCGCCCAAATTTTTCCACTCCACCCGGGAATCGAGCCCAGGCTCTCTCGGTTGTGAGCCGAGTGTGCTAACCACTGCACCACGAAGCCCCCTACCGACATTGGAACAACCTCCCTTCAGAAGTAGTAAGTGCGAAAACAATCAACCCCTTTGAAAATCGCACAGACGATTACTTCGTCACAACAGGAGTAAACTGAACGTACGTACCGGGGTGTTGTGGTCCCTCTGCTGGCACGAAGTGACCGTTAAGCAGACCAAATCACCAGAGCGGGCAACCTCGTAACAAGCCAATAGGCTTCTTATTGCCTGCCTTCCCATGTTTCCATGTTTGATGTTTCCTCCTCCTCCTCCTCCTCCTCCTCCTCCTCCTCCTCTTTCTCCTTTTTAACCCACTGCTCTGTCTTTTTCTTTAAGAACATAAGAACAAAAGAACATAGGAGTCTGCAAGAGGCCGGTAGGCCTGTACGAGGCCGCTCCTCTGAACCTAAGCTCCCGTGTAGCTCCCGTGTATCTGACCCCACCTAATATCGCTGTCCATGAATTTATTTAATCTATTTTTGAATGTGACAATTGCATTGGCACTCACCATATGACTGCTAAGCCTATTCCACTCATCCACCACCCTGTTTGTAAACCAATTTTTGCCTATGTCCCTGTTGAATCTTAATTTATCCAGTTTAAACCCATTACTTCGTGTCCTACCCGGTTTTCTTACCAACAAAACCTTATGAATGTCTCCCTTATTAAAGCCCTTCATCCATTTATAAACCTCGATCATGTCTCCACGCACCCTTCGCCTTTCCAGAGAGTGCAAGTTTAACTGTTTGAGTCTTTCCTCGTATGGCAAGTTTCTCAACCCCTGAACCATCTTAGTCATCCTCCTCTGAATCGATTCTAACATTTTGATATCCATTCTATAGTAAGGTGACCAGAACTGAACCGCATAGTCAAGATGAGGTCTAACTAATGCTAAATATAGTTTGAGGAAGACTTCGGGGCTTCTGTTGCTTACGCTACTTGAAATAAATCCCAGTACACTATTTTCTCGATTTCTAGCTTGAATGCATTGTGCACTTGGACGGAGATCAGAGCTCACTAAGACCCCTAAACCCCTCTCTCACCCAGACCTGCTTATGGGAGCGTCATTTAAGCAATAGTTATGAGAGGGGTTGTTCCTACCTACACTCAGAATACTGCACTTCCCTACATTGAACTCCATCTGCCATTTTTCCGCCCAGTCATACAATCTGTTTAGTTCATCCAGGAGGATACTAGCGTCCTGATCCGACTCAATTGCTCTACCGATCTTGGTATCATCTGCAAACTTACTGACATCACTACTAATTCCTGTATCTAAGTCATTGATATAAATAATAAACAAAAGTGGACCTAATACCGAACCTTGTGGGACCCCATGCACTCGTAACACATCCCCAGTCAGGTCTTTTACCATTAATTTGCACTCTTTGCTTCCTATTGCTAAGCCACGCCTTGACCCAGTTCAAAACTTTACCCTCTACTCCGTGAGCCTGTAACTTAAGCAACAGTCGCCCATCCCTTTCTCTACGTCTTTATCATCCGCCTCTTCTTCCCCATCACTCCTTCACTACCTCTTCGTCCTTTCTTTCCCTGTCTCATACTTTTTCCACCATCTCTTCCTCCTCCTGTTGTTTCTCTTTGAAGCTGTGATGTTCAAGGGCTCTTAACACCTTGAAAAGAGGAATTGAGGGAAGAAAGAAGAGAACCAAAGAGGCGGAAAGAAAAGGAAAAGGCTGAAGAGGAGGAAGAGGAGGGGTGAAGGGAACGGGACTGGGAGGGGAAGAGGGGGAAGGAGAGGAGGAGGAGGTGCAAGAAAAGGGCTGCAAGGAGACGGCTGAAGGGAGGTGAAGGAATATATAATGAGTGAGATAAAGGAAAGGCAATCCACAAAACATGACAAAAGTTGAGTAAAAAAAAAATGAATATTGGAGATCCAAAGAGATTCTAATTATTTTCAAATTTATTGTACTGGAATTAGGAGACATGCATCTCGGAATAACATTCATACTACTATACACCATCCTTAAAAGTAAATGCTTAAATGCTGGAATAACGGTACCAGGGGTGTCAAACTCACGGCCCACATGACAAATTTGGCCCTTGGGATGGTCATGAGTGGCCCGCTGAACCTGTTTCGTTGCTAGGGGTCCACAGGTGAAAGAGTGACTAGAAAAGGGGGAACGGGACAAAAAAGGTTGGGAACCACTCGGGTAAAATAAAACACACATTGAGTTTAGGGAACAAAGGAAGGAAAGGAGAGATATAAGGGAAAAGAAAGGAGCGTATGAAAAATCCTAAAATGTCTATGAATCTTCAAGAAAAAGATGAATGATAAAGAAGGAGGAAGGAGAAGAGAAGGAGCAAGAGGAAAAGAGAAAGGAGGGAAAAGGAATCGGAGAGTTGAAAAATCAAATTGAAAAGATGAAAAATAGGAAATGGGACAGATTTACATAGATTTACATAGAAAATCAGACCACACAGACCCCATGGTCCAGACTTGGTGGTCTGTCCTTAAACCTAAGTGATTTTACATTAATCAGAAGACTCCAAAACGTTGCATTTCTGCTCTAGTTGATATTAAGTTGAAGGAAGTGACGGTCGAGCTTATTTTTGAAGGAGTCAATCGTGTTACACTGGACCACTGAAGGTGGAAGCTTATTCCATTCTCGCACTACAACGTTGGTGAAGAAAAATTTGGTGCAATCTGAATTTACTTGTCTACATCTGAGTTTTACGCCATTGTTCCTCGTGCGCAGACTGTCATCGATCATAAACAATGTTGATCTGTCTACATTCGTGAAACCATTAAGTATTTTAAAACATTCGATCAATTTTCCTCGGAGGCGACGTTTCTCAAGAGAGAACATGTTAAGGATAGAAAGCCTTTCTTCGTAGGATTTGTTGCGCAAGGAAGGGATCATTTTCGTTGCCCGACGCTGAACACCTTCTAATTTAGCAATATCCTTTGCATGGTGGGGGGACCAAAACTGTACCGCATATTCCAAGTGGTGTCTGACTAAACTGTTGTAGAGCTGGAGTATTACATCTTTATTCTTGAATACAAAGTTTCTTTTAATGAAGCCCAACATTCTGTTCGCTTTATTTGCTGCATCGATGCATTGCTGTGAGAATTTGAGGTTTGACGCGATTTTGACCCCCAAGTCTTTGACGCATTGAACGCTTTTGAGTTTAACGCCGCGCATTTCGTATTCGAACTTCTTATTCCTCGTTCCAACTTGAAGGACCTGGCACTTGTCTACGTTAAAGGGCATCTCCATCTATCCGACCAAGCTGAAATTTTGTGCAAGTCCTCTTGGAGGCTTTGCCTGTCTTCGTCAGTGAGAACCGAGTTACCAATCTTTGTGTCGTCTGCAAATTTACTAATGCGGTTATTGAGTCCAACATCCACGTCGTTGATGTAAATAATGAAGAGCACTGGGCCAAGGACCGAGCCCTGAGGGACGCCACTAGTGACAGGCGCCCACTCTGAGTTAAATCCGTCAATCACTACTCTTTGTTGTCTGTTGCTCAACCAATTCGCGATCCATTGGTTTACTTGACCGTCAATACCTATTTGCTTTAATTTGTAAAGTAATTTATGAAGAAGGATGAGAAGGAGAAGAAAGAAGAAGAGGAGGAGGAGGAAGAGGAGAAGGAGGAGAAGGAGGAGGAGGATCAGGAAGATTAAGGAGATAGGATTCAATATCACATGAGGAGAGGATCGTGTTACTAAGAGTGTGAGTGTGAATACTTGTGTGTGTGTGTGTGTGTGTGTGTGTGTGTGTGTGTGTGAATTGAGAGAGAGAGAGAGAGAGAGAGAGAGAGAGAGAGAGAGAGAGAGAGAGAGAGAGAGAGAGAGAGAGAGAGAGAGAGAGAGAGATAGAGAGAGAGAGAGAGAGAGAGAGAGAGAGAGAGAGAGAGAGAGAGAGAGAGAGAGAGAGAGAGAGAGAGAGAGAGAGAGAGAGAGAGAGAGAGAGAGAGAGAGAGAGAGAGAGAGAGAGAGAGAGAGAGAGAGAGAGAGAGAGAGAGAGAGATAAAGAAAAAACAAAAAAGAAATTGAGAGAGAGAGAGAGAGAGAGAGAGAGAGAGAGAGAGAGAGAGAGAGAGAGAGAGAGAGAGAGAGAGAGAGAGAGAGAGAGAGAGAGAGAGAGAGAGAGAGAGAGAGAGAGAGAGAGAGAGAGAGAGAGAGAGAGAACTGAATCATGACTTGATCCTTTAAACTGCATAGTGAAGATTATCAAATCTTATGTGAACTCCACCAAAAGGATTCTCAAGCTACACCTGGCCTGGAGTGTGTGTGGGCGTGCAGGTGTGTGAGTGTGTGTGTGTGTGTGAGTGAGAGAGAGAGAGAGAGAGAGAGAGAGAGAGAGAGAGAGAGAGAGAGAGAGAGAGAGAGAGAGAGAGAGAGAGAGAGAGAGAGAGAGAGAGAGAGAGAGAGAGAGAGAGAGAGAGAGAGAGAGAGAGAGAGAGAGAGAGAGATAGAGAGAGAGAGAGAGAGAGAGAGAGAGAGAGAGAGAGAGAGAGAGAGAGAGAGAGAGAGAGAGAGAGAGAGAGGAAGAACGAAAGAGAAAGAGCGATAAAGAAAAAGCGAAAGAGAAATTGAGAGAGAGAGAGAGAGAGAGAGAGAGAGAGAGAGAGAGAGAGAGAGAGAGAGAGAGAGAGAGAGAGAGAGAGAGAGAGAGAGAGAGAGAGAGAGAGAGAGAGAGAGAGAGAGAGAGAGAGAGAGAGAGAGAGAGAGAGAGAGAGAGAAGAGAACTGCGACTTGATCCTTTAAACTGCATAGTGAAGATTATCAAATCTTATGTGAACTCCACCAAAAGGATTCTCAAGCTACACCTGGCCTGGAGTGTGTGTGGGCGTGCAGGTGTGTAGGCGTGCAGGTGTGTAGGCGTGCAGGTATGTGGGCGTGCAGGTGTGTAGGCGTGCAGGTGTGTGGGCGTGCAGGTGTGTAGGCGTGCAGGTGTGTGGGCGTGCACGTGTGTGGGCGTGCAGGTGTGTGGGCGTGCAGGTGTGTGGGCGTGCAGGTTTGTGGGCGTGCACGTGTGGGCTCTTCACACATGGCTGCTCACGGCTCCCCAGGTGGCTCCGACAGGTGAGAAAAAGTTGATTACTATGCCAGGTATGCGAGGCCACGAGGAGGGGAAGAGTGTGCGGAGATAGTGAGAGGAGGAGAAGAAGGTGGAGGAGGAAGAAGAGGAGGAGGAAACATGGATACATGGACGAGCAGGCAGCAGAAAGTCTATTGGCTCATTGCGAGGCTGCCTGCTTTCAGTGATTTAATCAATCCGTCAGCCATAGAAGTGGCTTGCGGGAATGATTAAAGCACTTATGTACGTACTCGTGGATACATTTAGTTCACTTCCGATGCAGCAAAGTGACGGTCAATGCGACTTTTAAAGGAGTTGATTGTTTCCGCACTAACCACCCCTGCAAGAAGGCTGTTCAAGTGGTGGACGACTCTGTTCGAAAAATAATCCCTGCCGATATCCGTACTGCGTCGCTTCGCTTGAATTGTTTTACCGTTGCTTCTAGTTCTCAGGTTTGTTTGTAGCGTGAAGAGTTTGGAGTGATCGACATTGCTGAACTTGTCCAGGTACTTGCAGACTTGTATCTCAGGTCTCCCCGCAGTCGTCTCTTTTTCAACGTGAAGAGGTTGAGTCACTTGAGTCGTTATTCGTATTTTTTTTTTTTACAACAAAGGAGACAGCTCAAGGGCAACAAAAAGAATGTACAGAAAAAATAGCCCGCTAGTCGCTATTCCCACAATAGACAAAAGGAAAAAGTACGCAAAAGAGAGGTCAATTTCGGGTGGAGAGGTGTCTTGATACACTCTTCTTAAAAGAGGTCAAGTCATAGGCAGGAGGAAATACAGACGACGGAAGGCTGTTCCAGAGTTTATCAGTGTAGGGGATGAAAGAATGAAGATGCTGGTTAACTCTTGCATAAAGGGTTTGGACAGTATAGGGATGAGCTAGAGTAGAAAGTCGAGTGCAGCAGGGTCGTGGGAGGGGTGGAGGCATGCAGTGAGCAAGTTCAGAAGAGCAATCAGCATGAAAATATTGATAGAAGATAGAAAGAGAGGCAACATGGCGGCGGAATTTAAGAGGTAGAAGATTGTCAGCATGATGAGGGGAGTTGACTAGACGAAGACTCAATGTCATTAATGGTGGTATCATTTTCGTAGCCCGTCGATGTACCCTCTCGAGTAATTCAATGTCTTTCTTGTAATAAGGGGACCAGAATTGCACGGCGTATCCCAGATGGGGCCTTACCAGCGAATTATACAAGGATAACATATCTCCCGGCGTCTTATATTCGAAGTTCCCCAAAGAGGAGGAGGAGGAGGAGGAGGAGGAGGAGGAGGAGGCGGAGGAGGGGCTGTGGAGGAGGAAGAGGAGGTGGAGTATAAAGGATCGAGAAGAGGATGATAAATATTGGGGAGTAGAATGGGGAGAGGAGTATGTAGAATATATATGAGAAAATGTATAAAAAAGAGGAATGTGAATGACGAAGAGAAAAAACATATATTAGAGGTGTAGGAGAATGAAAGGAGGAGGAGGAAATGGAAAATCAATCGGCAAGCGAGAATGACGAGGAGGCCACGGAGGAGAAAGACGAGGAAACATGGAAACATGGACTAGCAGGCAGCAGAAAGCCTGTTGGCACATTACTAGGCTGCCTGCGTTCAGTGAATAGGAGTGGCTTGCAGGGAAGGATTAAAGCACTTGTTTACCTACTCTTGGGAACGTTCAGTTCACACCCGTTGCAGCAAAGTGGCGATCAATGCGTTTCTTGAAAGAGTTGATGGTTTCTGCGCTAACCACATCTGCAGGAATGCTGTTCCAATGGCGAACAACTCCTGCCGATGTCGGTATTGCATCGCTTTGCTTGAATTGTTTTCCGTTGTTTCTTGTTCTCAGGTTAGTTTGTAGCGCGAAGAGTTTGGAGTGATCAACGTTGCTGAGCTTGTTCAGGTACTTAAAGACTTGTATCATGTCGCCCCGCAGGCGTCTCTTTTCCAACGTGAAGAGGTTGAGTCGCTCGAGTCGTTCTTCATAGGGTTTCGTCCTCAGTGATGGTATCATCTTCGTGGCGCGGCGCTGTACTCTCTCAAGTAATTCAATGTCTTTCCTGTAATTAGGAGACCAGAATTGCACGGCGTATTCCAGGTGGGGCCTTACCAGCGAATTATACAAGGATAACATAAATCCCGGAGTCTTGTATTCGAAGTTCCTCGATATGAACCCAAGCATTCTATTGGCTTTCTTACAGGCGGACTTGCAATGTTTTGTTTGTTTCAAGTCACTGCTGATGGTGACCCCTAGGTCTCTTTCCTCTTGCACAACATGTAGTGGTTCGCCACCCATGTGGTATATGTGGTTGCTATTTCTGGATCCGATATGCATTACTTTACATTTGGTAGTGTTGAAGGACATCTGCCATTTTTCTGACCACCGAGTGATCTGGTCCAGGTCTCTCTGGATAATTTCGCAGTCTGCCGTTGTGAGGGCCTTCCCACCCACCTTTGTGTCGTCGGCAAATTTTGAAAAATTGGATTTTAATCCTGGTTCTAGGTCGTTGATATATATGATGAAAAGTATGGGTCTCAGCACTGACCCCTGTGGCACTCCACTTGTGACCGGGAGCCACTCGGAGGCCTGTCCGTTGAGTACAACTCGTTGTTTTCTTTCAGTGAGCCAGTCTTTCATCCACGCTGTCAGATCGTCGCCTAATCCCGCCGACTTAAGTTTCTTGAGGAGTCTTTCATGTGGCACTTTGTCAAAGGCTTTCTGAAAGTCTAGATATATAACATCACTGGGGATATGATTATCCCAGTTTTCATAGATACCTTGGAAGAAGTCCAATAAATTGGTTAAGCATGAGCGCTTGTTCCTGAAACCATGCTGAGCATCGGAAATGATGTTGTTGTCTTCAAGGAACCTAGCGAGTTTGTCTCTGATGATCTTCTCGAGGGGAGGAGGAGGAGGAGGAGGAGGAGGAGGAGGAGGAGAGGGTTAAGTGGATTAGTGTAAATTGGACTGGAGGAGAGTCAGGTGATGTCGGCAGGTGAGAATGGGAGGATAAGCAGGTGCATAATTTACTCTCACTGTTACGTCCACACATTTATACGTACATTCACCTACATAGACGCACTCCACCAACATACATTTAAACTCTCAGACACAGGTTTATAATTTATTACTTATTTTCATCATTCTCATCCTCAGCCATTATAATGATTGGTCAGTTAGTAAGTCTACAAAATTTGCCTTCTTTTTTACGCGCTGCCTTTACGCCGGTAGGCTGTCTTGAGGGGCCTCTTGGACGACCCAGCCCGTTAGTGGCGCAGGCGAATTTTATCTATAGTGGCTGCCGTGGTATATGACTCTTGCGTGGCCCATGCTGCCCCCCGGTGCTCCACTTGAACGATGTCGCTGAAGTCAGGGTTGATTGAAGATCTGGCCAGCATGTGGTAGTCTTCCGCCACTCGGCGATGGTTTGAAATATCAGCGTGTTTCGGCGGGACTCGAACCCAAGTCAACGGCCTCACCACGCCCGCACGCTGACCACCCGGCCACCGCCTCCGCCTGATTTATGATTATTGAGTTTGGGTTCTGTCTTTCCTTGTACAAATAATGATCCACAGAAAAACTTCAATGTATGATAACATAAACATACTACAGAATTTATCATCATTCAAACATTCAAACATAAACACATACATGCAAAACACAGGCATATGTACATACACATTTACAATCATACACACAAACACATACAAATACAGTAATAACATACACACATACATACAATTATACAAACAAACATACACCCGTTCATTCATACACACAAATACATAAACAAACATACACACATACAAACAATTATACAAACACACAAACATTCTCATTACGGCGGGCACATAATTTTTGGTGGTAATCTGATTCGTATTACTAAAAAAAAGAAAAAAAAGAGCAAAACGCAATCACGCGAAATTACGAAAATGCGATAAAACCGAAACCTAAACACGTCGACAAAGAATGAATATTGCCAAATGATGAAAAACTGGTTTTGAAAAACATAGACGACTGAAGAAAAAAATAGATGAGATTGTTTTTATCCTCTCTCTCTCTCTCTCTCTCTCTCTCCTCCTCCTCCTCCTCCTCCTTTCATATCGCTCAAGAGTAAGGAAAAAAAGCGGAAGAGTACGAGAGAGGGAACGTGCCAAGAAGAAAAGGAAGAGTGGTGACGAACACTGAAGCGAGCCAAATAAAGAATATTCAAGCAAGTTGAAGGAAAGATAAGGTGAAGGAGTGAAGGGAAAAATGGATCAAGAAAATAAGAGGAAGGGAACAACGATGGGAAGGAAGTTATTGAGGCGTTGCTGAGATGGACATCCGACGGTTTGATTTTTGATTTGATTTTTTGATTTATTGATTTATTGGCCACTTTGCAATACATGTAAAAAAAATAAAAATAAACACTACTACATAAACAGGCAAGGTCCATTGAGCCGAAGCTCTATAACGGACCTGAAATAATAATTAGTACTAAAGAAATGTGCTGTGGCCCAGCCGCCACTCATTACCAAGAAATAGAACTATTACTTAATATATACAGTAAGAAAAAAAAAATATCCAATCATATATATACATATACATACATACACACACATACATATACATACACATACATATGCATACATGTACATATATACACATACATGTACACATGTCGTTGTTTACTGCCGACGGGTGACAGATGTCGGGGAGGGCGCCGAGTGTTTTGAAATATCCAAAACTGTCGGCGTGTGGCCTGACGTCGGGAGGCGTCGGGAGTCAAGATCGTGAGTGTGTAACACTGGCCTTGGTTGTCTTTGGTGCATGTGTTCCTCATAACAGATTATACCACACAGTGTTTGGCTGGTGTGTGTCGAGGCTTTGCTCCCTTTTTCCTTACTATGCAAGGAAGAGAAGTTGCTGCTCACCCTCAGCATCAATCCTGTTGGTCAAAGGCAAGAGGAACACAGTGATGATCAAAAGAAAACTGTTTCCCGGTGCTTTCCTGAAGTCATGACCATTTTCACTTCATTTCAAGGTGCTGCCTTTGGCCCCTTATCTGGTGTTCACTGCGTAATGGTTTGTTCTCCAGGAACAGCTGCATTGCATGTATGTATAAACAGGAAGATGGGATAGTTAACAAAATTAGAGTACATAAGAATAATGGAAAATGTTGAATAACTTTCAAGGGCTTTTATAGTTTGGGTTCTATATACTAAAACTTCTGGGAGGCTGTGAAAGTATAAGCTTGAACAGGTTATAATATGTGTGTACTGTTTTAGGGCCCCAAACTGTGTGTGGAGGAAAATATCAACGGCATCCCGAGTAACGACAGCAGCACCCAGCCGGTGGCCACACAAGCTGCACGCATGATGCTCTCAGCCCGCCCCTAGATGCCACCCCGGATGCCGGCCTGGTACACCCCCTTGTACGCCTCCTGGAGAGGGCAGACAAGTGAGTGTGGGCTGAGTGCTGTAACCAGAGGCCAGGGTTCAGGATGTCTATTTATCCTTTTTATAAATGAAACTTTCAAGAGAGGAATACCAAGGCTTCTCAAACTGAAACTGATCATTCTTTTGACATGTATTAAGGCCATAGGAGCAGCAGTTGTGTTCACTTATTAATTTGTTTTGCTCTTTAGCTGCTCCCTTAGTTTATAAGTAAACTGGATTCCTAATGTGCCAATGTGAAGTAAGGAAAATGTTCTAGATACGAATGCCAAATTGTTTGTACAAACTGGCGACCATTACTGTTACGTGTAGGATTACTTCACGACGATCTTGTGCACCTGCGCGTCATCTGATCATTTCTGATGGCTGACAAGCGCCCTGCCGCAGCCCCGCCCTGCACGTTCTACGCTGTTCCATCTGTCCAATTCAGAAATAATAGCAAGGTTAAGCATTCTGTGGCATCCAGCCCTGAGTTGTATTGTTCCTGCTGTTCCTGCTCGGGTTGAAAAACGTGGAGGAGAACAGAAAGTCCTAAGATGAAAAGAAGGAGGTAGAAAAGGGTGTCGCTTCTTGACATAATCTTTGTTTTTATGTTGTATGAACAAGTGTTTTTAGTTTGAAGTTTGTTCCTGCATGTAATCCACGGTGTTTGCCTCCCCAACAGCCTCGGGTGCTGTCGTGTCGTTCGTCAAGCTGCTCCGCTCGCCGCACACCAACGTGGCATGCAGAGCAAGCCGTGTGGGCGCCGGGAAACACTGCTGGCGATGGCCCCAAACTCAGAGACTTCGTCATTAAGGCTGGCATTGTACAACCTCTTCTGGAACTCATTAGACCAGACACAGAGGTAAGTTCATGAGGATGTTTTCTTACATTTTAAAATGGGGTGCTCTACCATTCAGTGATGTATTCTTTCTTCACTTCAAAACTCAAGCACAAAGTGGACAGTAAATTAATGCTTATAAGAGAAAGGAAAAATACATTGATCATCAGAACAAATTGTTTTCAGTATCTTCAGTCCTGTAGCATCACTGCATCATAATGAATGTATTGCTGAGTGTAGATACACAGGTCTTTGTTGAGCAGGCATGAAAAGGCGGCACCAGGTGGAAGACCACAGCCACAGACGGCAGGCCAGTGCTGGTACACAATACGGTGATGGAGGCAGTGGTAGTGAACAGGGTTATAACTTGTTGGCTGCTGGAAGGTGTTTGAAGGATGGGTACTTTGAATTATGAGGAACTAATAAAGTAATGTAAAGGCTAGAGTTCTATTCTCAGGTCTGAGGACATGTATCTTAACATAAATTCCTTAGTCATTCATTCATTATTGTCTTAGAAGACACAATAAGATCCAGTGAGGTGATGCCCCACTCGGACCGCTTCCTGCATGCATGTTATTTGTGTGTCATACCAGTGGGAGTGTAAAACAGTCACCAAAAGTATTGTAGGTTAACATGGCTCATTAATATTCACCCAGCAAAGGGTTATTAATGTGTTCATCTTCTCAGACTGCCGAGATCAACGAGGTGGACCGCCTGGGCCACTGAGGAGTGTGGCGGACTGGACAAGACTGAGGACTGCAGCACCACGACAACGAGGCCGTGTACGAGAAGGCCCTGGATGGATATCATCAAGAAGTGTTCCGGCGAGGAGGAGGGCCCCGAGGTGAGCAGCCCCACCAGTGGCCAGGCGTACGACTTCTCTGCCGTGAACAACGTGCCTGAGGGTAGATTTTCTTTCTAGGACTTCAGTGTGTGTGTCTGGCAAGGGAGGAGCAGCAGCAGGCAGGGTGTGTGTGATCCACGGCGGAATAATGTGATAAAGTATCTAACCGTCGATCTCACTTGTCTAAGTGGCCTCTGCAGCATGTTTTACTGGGCCTTCAGTGGACCCGCTGGTGCCTCAGTGTTTTACTGGGCCTTCAGTGGACCCGCTGGTGCCTCAATGTTTTACTGGGCCTTCAGTGGACCCGCTGGTGCCTCAGTGTTTTACTGGGCCTTCAGTGGACCCGCTGGTGCCTCAATGTTTTACTGGGCCTTCAGTGGACCCGCTGGTGCCTCAATGTTTTACTGGGCCTTCAGTGGACCCGCTGGTGCCTCAATGTTTTACTGGGCCTTCAGTGGACCCGCTGGTGCCTCAATGTTTTACTGGCCCTTGAGTGGACCCGCTGGTGCCTCAATGTTTTACTGGGCCTTCAGTGGACCTGCTGGTGCCTCAGTGTTTTACTGGGCCTTCAGTGGACCTGCTGGTGCCTCAGTGTTTTACTGGGCCTTCAGTGGACCCGCTGGTGCCTCAGTGTTTTACTGGGCCTTCAGTGGACCTACTGGTGCCTCAGTGTTTTATTGGGCCTTCAGTGGGCCCGCTGGTGCCTCAATGTTTTACTGGGCCTTCAGTGGACCCGCTGGTGCCTCAGTGTTTTACTGGGCCTTCAGTGGACCCGCTGGTGCCTCAATGTTTTACTGGGCCTTCAGTGGACCCGCTGGTGCCTCAATGTTTTACTGGGCCTTCAGTGGACCCGCTGGTGCCTCAATGTTTTACTGGGCCTTCAGTGGACCCGCTGGTGCCTCAATGTTTTACTGGGCCTTCAGTGGACCTGCTGGTGCCTCAATGTTTTACAGGGCCTTTTTGGACCCGCTGGTGCCTCAATGTTTTACTGGGCCTTCAGTGGACCCGCTGGTGCCTCAATGTTTTACTGGGCCTTCAGTGGACCCGCTGGTGCCTCTGTGTGTGTTTCAAAATTGTTTGCTTGATAGGCTGAAGCTTGAGGAATTATATGGACTACTTTTCATATTAGGTAATGGCTTTTTTACCTCTTTTTATTCATCCAATAAATTTAACTTTATAAACTGCCTAACGCATTTGACTCAAATGTTATTTTGTAATAAGGGACCAAATAAATTCCTGCCAGATGATGAAAAATCTGATCATCCAGCTCAATGTATCCTTCTCAACCTGTCAAAGATATTTTCCTATATCAATAAAGTTAAAATAAGTTGTCTTGGTGCAAATTATTCTCCAAATGTTATAAAAAGTTTCTTCACTCCTTTTATAGAAAAGGGATTTTTTTTTTTTATGTTAGGCTGAGGACACTTGTGAAGTACTGTGGGTTATCAAGTGTACAGAGTAGTGTTGAGGGTTGGGTTTACTTTCCTTTGAGTTTTCATTCTCACATACAGACACCCTGGCAGACCTGAACGCTGAAGACTGCGTCGCGGGCCTTGCCAGTTGACTTAAGTCCAAATTTCGTATCGGCAAGTCTGGGACCACCTCCTATATCTCAACAACTACAGCAGCCACTGGGAAGACCATTGCGCTATAGTTTGAGCGTCTATAGACAATAGGTTAGGTGTGGTTAGCACTTTAATCCGACGTATAAGTAACAAAATAACAAAAGACGGTGCAAACTCAGACGGTCCGAACTTTTATTTCCCAATTGTGCAAAAACTAAGCAACCTAGAACAACGGAACTCAATTAATTATGATGTCGCAAGCACTGCGCGTTTGATGATTACCGAGTGCGCGTCGCTGTTCTTACTTCCGCCACTCTTCACTTTCCTTCCCGTTACGTTTGTTACTACAACCCTCCAATGTTCCTGCACATCGGATGTAAATGCCGATATCAATTACCACAAGCTTCTCTCTCTCTCTCTCTCTCTCTCTCTCTCTCCAACACACAAACACCGACGGGAGCTTCAGGAAATATAAAATGTTCGTGACAATAAAACAACAACACCACCAATAATATTTACAACAACAAAAATGGCAAGAACCAAAAATCTGCACACACAGAGAGAACAAATGATATGAGCGATAGGGGTTCCAATACTACTACTACTAATACTACTAATACTGATGCTAATACCACTAATACTATTCTACTTATGGAACTGTAATATATAAACAGAGTGAACGTGCAATCAAATTTAAGT
>NC_066509.1:28278804-28289621 GCF_024679095.1 Eriocheir sinensis | reverse complement strand
ACCTGGCGCAATTAGTAGCAACATTAGTCTTAAGAAATATGAGATTGCCTGCGTGATGAATGAATGGGAGGATTATGCAAGGGGGAAGGGAGGGGGGGAAGGGGGGAAGGAGACGGGAAGAGAGGCATGTTTATCTGGGGTGTGAGGGAGGAGGAGGAAAAGGAGGGAGTAGGAAGGAGAGCAAAGGAGGAGAGGTCAAGGATGCAGAGGGAAAAAGGAGGGAGAAGGAATGAGATGGAAAGAGGGAGAGGTTCTGTTGATGGAAGAGTTGGAGAGAAACGGAGGAGTAGAGGAAGGAAGAAAGAGAGAATATCTAAAGTGGAGAAAAGGGAAGGGAAGGAAGAGGAGATAGAAAGAACGAGAGATAAGTAATAATATCTACAGTGGAGAACAGAGGGGGGAGGAGGGAGAAGAGAGGAGAGAAGAAAGGGAGAGTTGCAGAGAAAATAAAGGATGAGATGAACAGAGGGAGGGGCGTACAGAAAGTGAAGAAAAGGGAGAGGGGAGAGAAGAAGAAGAGGAAAGGAGGGAGAAGGAAATCATATAATGGAAAAGTTGCAAGGAAATGAAGGATGAAGAGAAGTGAGAAAGACGAAGTATCAAAAGTAGAAACATGGAAACATGGACTAGCAGGCAGCAGAAAGCCTGTTGGCTCATTACTAGGCTGCCTGCGTTCAGTGATTCAATCAATCCGTTTGCCATAGGAGTGGCTTGCACGGAAGGATTAAAGCACTTGTGTATCTACTCTTGGGAGCGTTCAGTTCACTCCCGATGCAGCAAAGTGGCGATCAATGCGTTTCTTGAAGGAGTTGATGGTCTCTGCGCTAACCACTTCAGCAGGAAGGCTGTTCCAGTGGCGAACAACTCTATTCGAGAAATAACTCCTGCCGATGTCGGTATTGCATCGCCTTGCTTGAATTGTTTTTCCGTTGTTTCTTGTTCTCAGGTTGGTTTGTAGCGTGAAGAGTTTGGAGTGATCAACGTTGCTGAGCTTGTTCAGGTACTTAAAGACTTGTATCATGTCTCCCCGCAGGCGTCTCTTTTCCAACGTGAAGAGGTTGAGTCGCTCGAGTCGCTCTTCATAGGGCTTCGTCCTCAGTGATGGTATCATCTTCGTGGCGCGGCGCTGTACTCTCTCAAGTAATTCAATGTCTTTCCTGTAATTAGGGAGACCAGAATTGCACGGCGTATTCCAGGTGGGGCCTTACCAGCGAATTGTACAAGGATAACATAACTCCCGGCGTCTTGTATTCGAAGTTCCTCGATATGAACCCAAGCATTGTATTGGCTTTCTTACAGGCGGACTTGCAGTGTTTTATTTGTTTCAAGTCACTGCTGATGGTGACCCCGAGGTCTCTTTCCTCTTGCACAACATGTAGTGGTTCGCCACCCATGTGGTATGTGTGGTTGCTGTTTCTGGATCCGATATGCATTACTTTACATTTGGCAGTGTTGAAGGACATCTGCCATTTTTTGACCACCGAGTGATCTGGTCCAGGTCTCTCTGGATAATTACGCAGTCTGCCCATGTGAGGGCCTTACCACCCCCCTTTGTGACGTCGGCAATTATTGAAATATTGGATTTCAATCCTAGTTCTAGGTCGTTGATATATATGATGATAAGTCTGGGTCCCAGCACTGACCCCTGTGGCACTCCACTTGTGACCGGGAGCCACTCGGAGGCCTGTCCGTTGAGTACAACTCGTTGTTTTCTTCCAGTGAGCCAGTCCTTGATCCACGCTGTCAGATTGCCGCCTAATCCCGCCGACTTGAGTTTCGTGAGGAGTCTTTCGTGTGGCACTTTGTCAAAGGCTTTCTGAAAGTCTAGATATATAACATCGCTGGGGATATGATTATCCCAGTTTTCATAGATACCTTGGAAGAAGTCCAATAAATTGGTTAAGCATGAGCGCTTGTTCCTGAAACCGTGCTGAGCATCGGAAATGATGTTGTTGTCTTCAAGGAACCTAACGAGTTTGTCTCTGATGATCTTCTCGAGGATTTTTCCGCCACAGAGGTCAGGCTGATTGGTCTGTAGTTTAGGGCCACACTTTTGTCTCCCTTTTTGTAGATCGGAGTTACATTCGCTTGTTTCCAGTCTTTTGGGACTTTGTTTTGTTGTAGTGACAGATTGTAGATGGTGGTGAGTGGCTTGAGGATTTGCTGCTTGAGTTCCTTGAGCAGCCTGGGTGACAAGTCGTCGGGTCCGGTGGACTTGTTTGTCTCGAGTTTGTCTAGGTACTTTTCACATCCCGTTCTTCGATTGTGCCAATTTCTAGGGGAGTGATTCCCATCGGTGGGGTAGGGCTCTCGGGTACGGACTGGGTATTCTCGACCGTGAACACAGACGCGAAGTTTCTGTTTAGGATTTCGACCATTTGTCTACTGTCCTGTGTTAGTACGTCACTTTCATCTTTTAGGGGACCGATATTGGTTTTTGTCTTCTTTTTGGTTCTTATATACGTGAAGAACTTTTTCGGGTTGGACTTGGCTTCGCGTGCAATTTGCTTTTCATAGTCGCGTTTACGCTGGCGAATGAGTGTTCTGCAAGCTCTGAGGCTTTGATGGTATTGTTCGCGTGCCTCGTCAGTGCCGTTTTCTTTGAGCGAGTTGTATTTTCTCTTCTTTAAATTAATCGCCCGTCGAACCTGGGTAGTCATCCATGGTGGGCTTGTAGCATTATTTGTTCTTCTTGTCTTCATGGGAACAGTTGTTCTCTCTACCTCCAGGAGTTTGTTCTTGAAGCCATTCCACGCTCCGTCCACAGGAGTGTAAGTCATGGGTTCCCAAGTTGTCTGGGTTAGCAGCTCACGAGCGAAATTAAAATTGGCTCTTTTGTAGTCTGGAATCTTGGACGTGTTTTCGGTGAGTTCATGGTCTGTTCTGATATTTAGGCGGATTAGGTGATGGTCGCAACCATCCAGCTTTTCGCCGACTTGACATTCACGTGTGAGATCTGAATCACTCACGAGTACTAGGTCTAATATGTTATTTTCCCTCGTCGGTTGGGTAACAATCTGAGTAAGAAAAGTGTCTTCTAACATTTCGACCAATCTGTTACCCTCCCGATCTCCAATCATCGTGGTCCAGTCAATGTTGGCACAGTTAAAGTCCCCGATAATGACTGATTGTTTGTTTTGCGTTACGGTGTGGATTTCTTCGTACAGCGCTTCGTCGTCCGCTTCTTGTTGCTTTGGAGGTCTGTAAACGGTTCCAATCGTTATTTTGTTGTGCTTGCTAGTCTCCAGTTCAACATATACTGTGTCATATTTCTCTGAGTCCCTTTTGGTTACTTCCACGGCAGGGTATTTGTTCTTGACGTAACAGATAACACCTCCTCCTTTCTTGTGAAGTCTGTTTTTGTAGAAGCTCTCGTAGCCTGGAATTGAGAATTCGGTCATTAGGTGGTCAGAGGTGGCCCACGTTTCGGTGATGGCAATCACGTCCGGACTTTCTACGTCAACGTAGGCAAGTAACTCATCCCGTTTGGGTATTAAGCTCCGCGCGTTGGTGTATAGGACAGAAATGTCCTTCTTGACTTCAGTGCTTCGAGGCACAGTAGTCCGGTGTCTGCGTGTGTTTTCTGTTGGGGGCGTTGGTGTATGATGGGCGGGCTCTACTGGTTGGTTGTTTACGATACTTTGGTGCCCCTCCGCGCTCGGAGTTTTTTGAGTACAAAAGTACTTCCTCGTTCAGCAGCCTACCAAGCCGTGCTGAGACAATCACATTGAGGTTAATACCGTCAGGACGGAAAATGTCGGGGTTGTCAAAGAAATGATCCCACGAATTTGCGAACGAAACTTCCTCGTCCTGACAGAGGTGCTTCAGTCTGTTGTTGATGTTTGACGCCTTTCTGTGGAAGCCTGTGAAGGCGTTGATTCTCGGAAGAATCCCGGAGACAATGATGTGGCGTGACTTCTCCTTGTAGCGGCGGATTACTCGTCGGTAGTCGGCTAAAATTTCCTCCGTGCGCGTTGTTTGAACGTTGTTCGTGCCAGCGTGCAAAACAAAGAGTGTGTCCTGTTCCGTGCGGTCTGAGACGAGGTCTGCCGCTTCTTCTATATCTTGTAGTTTTGCACCAGGAATACAGTAGCGTCACCTGTTCTTGATACTTCGTCCACAGAACTCAGTCAGTTGTTCTCTAACAATGCAGTCACCCACCAGTTTTATGTTAACCTTGGTGTTGATCCTTGATCCGTTGAAGTGTGATCCGTCTTCACAGGAGACGGCTGGGAGGTTTGTCTTCCGTCTGCGCCTGTACGCTAGCGAGGAGGAGGAGGAGGAGGAGGAGGAGGAGGAGGGGGACGAGGAGGAGGAGGAGGGGGAGGAGGAGGTGGAGGGGGAGGGGGACGAGGAGGAGGAGGAGGAGGAGGAGGAGGAGGAGGAGGAGGAGGTGGAGGAGGTTGAGGAGGAGGAGAAGACGGAGGAGGGGGAGGGGGAGGAGGAGGAGGGGGAGGAGGAATATGAGGAGGAGGAGGAGGAGGGGGAGGGGGAGGAGGAGGAGGAGGAGGAGGAGGAGGAGGGAGGTGAAGAGAATGAAGAAGAAGAAGATGGAGAAGAAGCAGAAGAAGATGATGATGATGATAGCGATGATGATGATGATGATGATGATGATGATGATGATGAGGAGGAGGAGGAGGAGGAGGAAGTGTAGGAGGAGGACGAGGGGGACGGGGAGATGGACGTGCGGGCAGCGTAGGTGGAAGCTGAAGAGGAGGAAGAAGAAGAAGAAGAAGAAGAAGAAGAAGAAGAAGAAGAAGAAGAAGAAGAAGAAGAAGAAGAAGAAGAAGAAGAAGAAGAAGAAGAAGAAGAAGAAGAAGAACGAGAGGGGAAGCAAGCAGGGTGGGTGAGGGAGAGGGTTTGGGAAGGGGTGGGTCTATCTTTCAGAGAGCGCGCCTTGGAGCGGGTCAGAACAGTGGTAGGGGTGGAGAAGGAGGTGGAAGAGGACGAAGCGGAAGTGGAGACAGATGTACTAAGAGACGAGGGAGGAGAAGAAGAAGAAGAAGAAGAAGAAGAAGCGGCGGTGGCGGGCAGCGGCGTGTTTAGGTGCATGAGAGCAAGACACTTCGACAAGCCCTGCTCTAAATCTGAAATCCTAATCTCCATGAGACAGTGTCTGCATGACTCCGCACTCTTGTCATAATATTGTTGAGCAAATCGCCCCTCGCACCGGGAGCATTTGCGTAGTGGTGGGGAAGGCATACCGTTATCTTTGGTTTATTTGTTACTTTTTGACTTGAGTCAGCGAGAATGAGTGGCGAAGGGTCAGGTGGAAACCATTAACCGCGTCGGCTCGGCCAGGTGTTCAGATTAAAGCTAATCTCCAGGGAATATTCGCGGCCGGGTCGGGAGGACTCGGAGTATTTATGGCCCTGAAGGAAACAAAGCGAGGGGCTGGACAATGGAAAACGTGGCGCTAAATACTAGGAAAAGCCTAGGAAAAGTCAAGGAAAGTCTAGGGCAAGCTCTATAAGGTATGTAAGGTCAAGCTAGTGCAGTGATTATATCAGTAGACTTAGCGTTCGTTGGGTTGTAGGGTAGCAGTGGTCGAGGTGCCCCGGCCGTTCCACGCGGTGTCCTGGTTTCCTTTGTGTGTGTCTCCGCGGCACTGCACTACTCTACACTACACTAGCACAACGACGTAATTAGCGCGATGTTGTAATAGCACAACGATGTTAACACAACAATGGGCAAGACTGTTAACGGTAGGTCTCCATATAATGCAGGGAAGCAGTGTGTTGTGGAGGCGGCTGGCTGAGCAGCAGCGAATGTCGATGACCTGACCTCAAGGAAGGCTGGGTCACGACGAGAGAGGAAGGGAGAGAAGGACAAAGGAGGAGGAAGAGGAAAGCAGGGTGAGTGAGGAGGAGATAGTTTTGATACCAGGCCACGAAAAATGGAGAGAAAAACAGCAATATTGGAGAGGGACGGAGGAAAGCAGGGAGGGACGATAGGAACACGTGTGTGGAGGCGAGAGTAAGGAGGAAAAATTACTGAAGATATATTGTGATGAGAGGAAAAAAGATATGCCTGTAATAAAATCGATATATATATATATATATATATATATATATATATATATATATATATATATATATATATATATATATATATCTATATATATATATATATATATATATATATATATATATATATATATATATAAATATAAAATATATAGTGATAATTTATGCAAATAACTGAAAAAATATATATTAGATAAAGAAGAGGTAGAAAAAAAGAATGCAAAGAAATCCAAGGAAGGAAGGAAGGAAGGAGGGATGGAGGGAAGGAAGGAAAGGAGGGTGAGAGGTAGGAAAGGGTTAAGTTAAATATTGGAAGAGAGGGAGGGAGAGAAGGAAGAGAGGGAAACATGCAAAGACCGAAAAGGAAAGTGCGAAAAATGCACAAAGGAAAGATGATCGCTGAGGAGAAATGGAGGGAAGAGAAATGATTCATAGAGAAAAATGGAAAAGAAAACTGAATGATAATGGAAAGAAAAAGTGAAAGGATGAGAAAAGAAAAAAAGGTTGAGGAGGAGGAAAAGGAGAGGAAGCGAAGAAGAAATGATAAACGAAAGGCTGGAAAGGAGAAAAACTAATTACAGAGGAATACAAAATGAAGAAAATGTAAAAATAAAAAAGGAAGCGAGGAAAAGTGGAAAAGATCGTACCAGCAAAAATAAAATTAAGAAAATGGCGGAAAGAAGCCTAAGAAAACAAGAAGAAAAAAAGATAAAAAGAAATGAAAGGAAATCGAATGAAAAAAGGAAACGAAAAGAATGAAAAAACAATGACGAAGAGAAAGAGAAAAGGGTGAAGAGAAGGAGGGCGGGGAGAAGAGAAGGAAAGAAGGAGAACGAGGTAATAAAAGCGGTCATTCGGGATATCCTGCAGGAATTTCAGAACCCCAACAGGAATCCTGCAGCAAAAGTAGAGTCCTGGAATACCCGCAGGAATATTTGAGCTACGGGAACAGGGCGGGAACTCACGTGTCAGGGGAAATATGTGCAAGGTGCTACACCGAAAGAACCACTGAAATGAGAGAAAGCGGAAGAAAAGAAAGAGAAAGAGAAATACAGATGGACACAGAAAAGGAAGAGAAAGAAGGAAAGAAAAGGAAAAAAAAGAAAAGTTCAAATATTGGAATAAAATAAATTACTGAAGCAGAAAATAATGAGGGGATTAAAACTATATCAATCACTGAAGACTTTGGTGAAAAAGAGACAAAAACGCGGAAATGATGAAACATTTACTTAGAAAACTGGATGAAAAATCTGGAATACTCGAAACAAAAAAACACCACGAGATCCAAAGGAAAAAAAACTCATTACGAAATAAAACTACAAAAGCAAAACACAATAAAAGATGATGAAGGAAGATAAAACGTGTACTTGACATAAGACTGAACTAATAAACGAAAAAAAAAAAAACTAAGCACTGATATTTCTACAGAATGTAAAAAAAAAATGACGGTAAAGATTCGTTTTAATGACGTTACTAATTTCGAAATGCTGACTGCTTATTTTTGGACAAAATATAATGCTGTTTATCATGGAGGCAGTATTTTTCTACGGAAATGGCTAAAAAGATTGACTTGCCTTTTGTGGGCCCGCCGCCGCAGCCGCAAAATAGCTCGCAATGAGGTTCAACTTGGGGGACCCGTGAGAAATCGGGGGTTTTGGGTGCGGGAGCATATTTAAACTACTGCAACCGCACTTACGACCTGACATCCATCGGGAGGGCTTCGCCCCCATCGCCCCCCTTCTAACCAGGGGGGGCCCCTGGTCATGCTGCAAGTGGTAATGATGTCGATGATGATGGTGGTGGCGGTGGTGGTGGTGATGATGATGATGATTGTGGTGGTGGTGGTGATGATGATGTTGATGATTGTGATGGTGGTGGTGATGATGATGTTGATGATTGTGGTGGTGGTGGTGGTGATGATGTTGATGATTGTGGTGGTGGTGGTGGTGATGATGATGTTGATGATTGTGGTGGTGGTGGTGATGCTGCAAGTGGTAATGATGTCGATGATGGTGGTGGTGGTGGTGGTGATGCTGCAAGTGGTAATGATGTCGATGATGATGGTGGTGGTGGTGGTGATGATGATTGTGGTGGTGGTGGTGGTGGTGATGATGCTGCAAGTGGTAATGATATCGATGATGATGGTGGTGGTGGTGGTGATGCTGCAAGTGGTAATGATGTCGATGATGATGGTGGTGGTGGTGGTGGTGGTGGTGATGTTGATGATTGTGGTGGTGGTGGTGATGTTGCTGCAAGTGGTAATGATATCGATGATGATGGTGGTGGTGGTGGTGATGATGATGTTGATTGTGGTGGTGGTGGTGTGGTGGTGATGTTGCAAGTGGTAATGATGTCGATGGTGGTGGTGGTAATGGTGGTGACGCTGCAAGTGGTAATGATGTCGATGATTGTGGTGATGGTGGTGGTGGTGGTGGTGGTGATGATGTTGATGATTGTGGTGGTGGTGGTGATGATGGTGTTGATGATTGTGGTGGTGGTGGTGATGATGATGTTGATGATTGTGGTGGTGGTGGTGATGATGATGTCGATGATGATGGTGATGGTGGTGGTGGTGGTGATGCTGCAAGTGGTAATGATGTCGATGATGATGGTGGTGGCGGTGGTGGTGGTGGTGATGATGATGTTGATGATTGTGGTGGTGGTGGTGATGCTGCAAGTGGTAATGATGTCGATGATGATGGTGGTGGTGGTGGTGGTGGTGGTGATGTCGATGATTGTGGTGGTGGTTGTGATGCTGCAAGTGGTAATGATGACGATGATGATGGGGTGGTGATGATGTTGATGATTGTGGTGGTGGTGGTGGTGGTGGTGGTGGTGATGATGTTGATGATTGTGGTGGTGGTGGTGATGATGTTGATGATTGTGGTGGTGGTGGTGATGATGATTGTGGTGGTGGTGGTGGTGGCTGGCTGGTAGATCGTCCCCTTTGACATTGACTTTTTATACTATTAGTTTTGCGCACCACCGAAAATATAATAATTTGTTTTATAATGGTGAAAATTTGTTCGTCCATCTGGCGCCGCGTCGCACGTTTGTGTCATGTATGACTGTGTTGCAGTGTACAGTGTTTCAAATACCACTGTTTTTATTATTATTATTGTTATCATCATCATCAGTATTATTATTGCTGTCATTATCATTACCATTATTATTATCACTATTATTATCATTATTATTATCATTATTATTATTATTATTATTATTATTATTATTATCATTATTATCATTATTATTATTATTATTATTATTATAATTATCATTATTATTATTATTATTATTATTATTATTATTATTATTATTATTATTATTATTATTATTATTATTATTATTATTATTATTTTCATTGAATTCATTATTATTATCATTATTATTATCATTATCATTATTATCAATATTATTATTATTATTATTATTATTATTATTATTATTATTATTATTATTATTATTATTATTATTATTATTATTATCTTTATTATTATTATCATTATTATCAATATTATTATTATTATTATTATTATTATTATTATTATTATTATTATTATTATTTTTGTTATCATTATTATCAATATTATTATTATTATTATTATTATTATTATTATTATTATTATTATTTATTATTATTATTATTATTATTATTATCATTATTATCATTATTATCATTATTGTCATTATCATTTTCATCATCATACTTCACGTCGCAGAACAGGTATTATGAGAACATAAACACAATGAGTCTGCGAGAGGTTGGTAGTATCTAGTTGTAGTAGTAGTAGTAGTCGTAGAGGTAGTAGAGGCTATCTAGGGCAACTCCTGTGAACCCAACCTTACCTAACCCCAGTATCCGTGAATTTATATAACTTTTTTTCTGAAGTGTTTATCGTATTGGCACTCCCAGCGTGACTGCCAAACCTGTCCCACTGATCCACCACGGTATTAATAAGCCCATTCTTGCTAACGGTATTAGTATTAGTATTTTTAGTAGTAGTAGTAGTAGTTGTAGTGGAAGTAGTAGTAGTAGTAGCTGCAATTTCTCCTTCCTCAGTCTATCCCTCGGTTCTATCTTTCCTTTCTCCTTTTCCGTTGTGTATCGTGTTCTTAAGTATTTTTACCATCGCTATTATCATCTTTTATTACATTATCATTAGTACTATCATATCACATAAAACTTATCATAATTCTTAGTATTCTCATCCATATTCCTATACCCCTCTTCGCTTCTCTAATATCTAAATCAACTCAGAACGAAATTTATCATCCATTCCAGCACCTTTATTCATCTATTCCAGTACCTTTTATTATCCATTCTAGTACCCTTTACTGTCCATTCTTGTATTAATCACCTGAAGTCCCCCTCTCTACCATTCACAAGTACTGCGGTGTGTTGCTTTTCTCTCCATTTTGTATTCCATTAACTCTGTATCGGCGTCCCCTTCACCATGTCACCCTTACTAACACACTCATAGCGAGCACCGCGCGCCGCTCCCCGCCTCTACCTCTCTAAAGCCCCGTCACGGGACCATTATTTGTAGACACGGCGGGCGTTTTTCTCTCGGGTTAGTCCAGGCACCAAATTGTATGTGCTGCAGTCTGGGTGAGCAATGGTGGTGGTGACGATTGTGATGGTGGTGATGGTGATGGCTGTGGAGGTAGTGGTGGTGGTGATGGTGGTTATGGAGGTAGTGGATGTGGCGGTGATGGTAGTGTGTGGTGGTGGTGGTGGAGGTGGTAGTAGTAGTAGTAGTAGTTAGTAGTAGTAGTAGCATCAGTAGT
>NC_066509.1:28163804-28276304 GCF_024679095.1 Eriocheir sinensis | reverse complement strand
ACACACACTAAACGCGTTGTCCGCCTTAATAACTATGAAGACTGACAAAAAATATTAAAACAAGCAGGACTATAAATATCAACTACTGTTGCCAGATGATCCCCGAAAGTGACATAGGCGAAAACTACATATTAAAAAAGAAACTACAAACTAACTAGATACCGTGATTAACTAACGAGAAAATTAAGCCTCACGTAGCTCGTGTTGGTAAAGGAAGAAACTCGCCTCCGTAAATCCCAAAACAAAATACTCATCCGCAGCAGATGATTATCATCCCCGTATTACAAGCCGTCCCTTCCTCGGCCATTCATCATGAAGGGAGGAAGGAGGAAGCAGGAGGAGCACCGGAGAGAGAGAGAGAGAGAGAGAGAGAGAGAGAGAGAGAGAGAGAGAGAGAGAGAGGGGGGGTGAGGAGGGGAAGAGGGAGGAGAGGAAGAGAGGAGGAGAGAGGAGAGAGGAAAAAAATGAACTGGTGGGGGATATGGAGGGAGAAGCAGGAATTTTTGGGGAGCAGTTACGGGGATGGAGGGGAAGTGGGGGGGGTGGTTATGGAAAGGGATTGGCTGGGGGAGGTTGGAAGGTGGGAAGATGATAATACTAATGATGGGGGGGGGGAGGATAAGACGGGCAGAGGGTGGGGGAAGGGATGACAGGGGGTAAGGCAAGCTAGTTAAAGGGTGTGGGATATCGCTAATCATATCAATACCTTGTTAAAACTTAAAGCAGTCCTTCCCTTTATTCTTCTCTAATCCCCACACTCTAGACTGGGTTAGCGTTAATGGTTTGTCATGGGTGTGTGTATTCTTCTAGAGTTCCGTTCCCGATCGTCATGTCCTAAGTAATCGGTCAAGCTGCGAGTATAAAAACCTTTTATAGTCCCTTGTATGATGGCGTGATTCAGAGTACCTACAATACCTGGTGACTGGTTAGCCTTAGTCATATTTAGGTGGAATCCTGGAATACCCTCAAGAATAAGACGGGAATTCAAGTGTCAGAAAATAAGAGAAACAAAGACCACCAAAATTAAAGCAGAGAGAGAGAGAGAGAGAGAGAGAGAGAGAGTACTGTACATGTTGAATAAAACACCGAAACAAATAAAAGAGGGATTTCAAAGGTTGCGTTAGGTGAAGTATACGAGTTTCAGAGCTTTGGTTAGGCTTAATGTGTCGTGATGAGACTACGCGCCGGGCAGCTTCATTTGGACCCGCAGGGAACGACACTCGGCTCGAAACACCAGCACGGAACCTTGACGAGCTCAGGATACTTCGCTCGTTACATCATTACCGGAAGCCTTATGGACGAGCTAAAGATAAAGAACACCAAGTATAGGTTACATGCACAACCTTAGTGTAATAAAAGATGCATTACGTAAAATTAACACACTATCGAGACTTGCTGCGGCTTGTCTTGCTGACCCTAAGACCCTCCTCTCCTAACTTCCCCTCCCTCCTTCCCTCCCAGCAGCCTGAGGTGCGACGATTATCTCCTCATCACTCCCTCACACTCACGCTCACCGGTTCCTTCACACTCATTCCTCAGCACTGTGTCAGAATGAGGCCCCGTTCATGCTACACACACGCCCGCCGCCCCGTCCCTCTCGCCGGGGCGGGGCAGAGCGCGACTCAGACACCGATCACCGCCGCGGCGTCAGCATCACCGGCCAGGCACCGATGACGTCACGGCCTGCAGCCAATCACAGCGCGGTACAACTTCCTTCAAATATTACTAATTATACGCATTTAAATACCTTGAATTCACTCCCCAGGCGATTCTCAACATGGACAAGCTTCATAATCACTGTAATTTTCAAGAATAGTCGCACGGGAAGGAGCAAACTGACAGGACAAGGCTTCAGGCGGCAGGGCGCTCACTCCATCCTGCCCACCGGCCTCCCCTGCCTCAACCATTGTCTGTACGCCGCGTCCCTTCCTGCAACAAGCACCACACCGTTTCTCACCTGATCCTCGCCTCGCCTCGCCTCAGCACGCCGCCGCCCGCCTTGCACACGCGCGACACACCCACCGGGGACCTTAACACGCACGGCACATGGATACACCCTCACTCTGACACTTTCCGCAGCACACTGGCTCGGAGTGACGTCACCGATGCGCCTTTGTTTTACCCACACTGCCCAGATGGTTTTGTCGACATGGTTACATTGACAGCTGGAGTACTTTGGTCGCTTTCCATCGAATAATAAGGATTGCTATTGAAGTTTGCGATTAAATAAATAATTTCTTCCATTGCTTAGTTAAATAATAATACTAAAATATAATGGCATTCCTTACGTTACCCCTGAGAGTTGGCAACACAAGGCGCCTTCCCTCTCCGTCAGTGCCTCGCTACTCGCTTGTTACTGCCTGAATATTTCACTAGAAACGAAGGACTCTATGCTGTAAATCATTCCTCTGCGTGAGGCGGCGCAGGGATCACTGTACACCCCTCTTTTTCCAACCCTGAGTCGTGACCTCAAGTGGGGTCAAGTGTTTTTCCTGGAGTCGCCAAGACCTCAAAATATCAATCATGGTGTTATGATAATAACACATATACAACTAAACTAAAGGGGTCGCAGTCATGTCTAGAGGTGCATGATTGGGGTCGCCTTAAAATAAAGGTTAGGAACCTCTGCCAGTGTACGCCATCATGATGACTTGTACGCCCCACGCCTGCATGATCACTGCCACCAGGGAAATACATAATTCACAAGCTTGCCAACACAACTGACATATATAAAAATGCGGCCCTTGTAACCAAAAAAACATTTCAAACAAAATTACTCCCCTCGTACACACAACCAGGTTTTCTTCCTTCCCAGGTGTCGTGGATCAGGCGCCAGGACCTGCACGTGCTGACCACAGGTAACTTCACGTACACGACGGAAACGAGGTTCCGCGCGCTGCACCTGCCCGGCTCGCCCTTCTGGAGCCTGGAGGTGGACCGGCCCGCCATCACCGACTCCGGCCTCTACGAGTGCCAGGTGTCCACGCAGCCCAAGATATTCCGCCGCTTCAGGCTCAGCGTTGTGGGTGAGTGGAGGGGGGGAGGGGGTATAGGGTGTGTGGGTGTGTTTCGGGTGGAGGAAGGGTGGGTATAAGGTGATGAAGGTGGGTATAGGGTGTGTGGGTGTGCTTCGGGTGGAGGAAGGGTGGGTATAAGGTGATGAAGGTGGGTATAGGGTGTGTGGGTGTGCTTCGGGTGGAGGAACGGTGGGTATAAGGTGATGTGGGTGGGTACATTTTTTTTTTTTTTTTTTTTTTTTTGTTTGGGCCATCATCCCTGGCTGGGCTATTAGGCCATGGGTAAAGGGTGAGTGGGTGTATTTGGGGAGGGAGGGATGGGTACGGCGTTGCAATGGAGAAAGGGTGGGTACAGGGTGTAAGGGTGTGTTGGAGGTGGAGGAAGGGTGAGTGAGGTGTGTGTGTGTGTGTGTGTGTGTGTGTGACACACACACACACACTGGTGGGGTGCCTCCTAGTGGGAAGACGGGAGGGGAGGGGAAAGCGCTTAACTCACGTGAACTGAACGTGTACAAATTACAAGTGTAGCCAGTCTTCGCTCTGGAGGTGGCGGCTCCGGGGGAAGGAACATGTAAAAATGGTCCTCTTGTATTACAATCGGATTTTATTGCATTTTGTCAGAATTCCCACAAAATTCCCACAAAATATTTTAATTCCCCTACTTTTCCCTCGTAGCCTCGTTTCTCACAAATTTGTGGGAAATTCCCATGAAGTGGCAACACTGGACTGTGTGTGTATGTGTGTATGTGTGTGTGTGTGTGATGAATGTATATGGATGACTGAGGGCTAAGAGGATGAGACGGTGAGATACAGACAGGAAATGAGGGAGGAGGAGGAGGAGAAATTTAAGTAGGAAGTACAGTGAGAAAGGGATATGGAAACAGAGGAGAGAAAAAAGGAAGGATACAGAGAGGAATGAAAGGAGAGGGAGAAAGTGAACGATGACGAATGTGATTAAATGAAGGAAGGAAACAGAAAGGGGGATTTGGAAACAAAAGGAGAGAAAAAGGAAAGAAAAAGGAAGACAGCGAATACGAGGAAATGAAACAAGGAAACAGAAAGGAGAAATAGACGAAACAAGACGGAAAGGAAAGAATAAATGAGAAACGCAATGAAACAGGAGAGAGAGAGAGAGAGAGAGAGAGAGAGAGAGAGAGAGAGAGAGAAGGGCACAAACAATATATGCGAGAGACACGGAAGGAAGGAAGGAAGGAAGGAAAGGGAGGGACGAAGGAGGGAGGGGTGGACCGTGGTAATTAAATAACTATTCCAATTTACTTAAATTAGCCATTAAATATATTTACGTTTTCTTTATTTATCTTTTTGTAACTTTTTTTTAACTTTTTTTCACTATTGTAAATGTTATACTAATTTTTTTCTTTTTTTTTCTTATTTGCACAATTTCTCAAATTATATAAAAAAAATTGTTTTGATTGTTGTAGGAATTTTTTTCACTTTTCCTACACGATCTCTTCTAGTTTTCATTATTTTTTTTCTTCAAAAAAATCGTCTATTTACAATTTTAAGTACATCAACTCGTTTCAATATTTTCTTTTATTATCATTATTATTATTATTACTATTATTACTATTATTATTATTATTATTATTATTATTATTATTATTATTATTATTACTATTATTATTTAGCCTAACACCACATCCACCACCAACAACAACATATCTTGAGCGCCAGTCACAAGGGTGTCACGGGCACCAAATCCCTCCAGTGTTTCTCTAACTCATCCCCAGCCTTTTCTCCCCTCGCCGAATGATCAAGTCATTCCTCTTCATCTCTTCCCTCGCCCTTCCCGCCGCCTCCTTTCCCTTGGCCTATGTTTCTCCTGCAATTTCCTTTACTCTTCCCTATCTCAGTTTTCAGTCTCTCTCTCTCTCTCTCTCTCTCTCTCTCTCTCTCTCTCTCTCTCTCTCTCTCTCTCTCTCTCTCTTGGTTCTATATAATCTGATTTGCTATTACGAAATCTTAATTGTTATTCTCTCTCTCTCTCTCTCTCTCTCTCTCTCTCTCTCTCTCTCTCTCTCTCTCTCTCTCTCTCTCTCTCCAGTTCCCTAGTTTGGTTGTTATCTTCTTCCCCTTCCTCCCTCATTTGTTCATTGCCTTATCTTCGTTCCATTTCCTTATTAATAACCACACACTCGCCTTTATTCTCTCTCTCTTCGTGCTTCTTCTGTTTCTCCAATGTCTATATTTCTTTGCTTTGTTTCTTTTCTTCTGCGTTTATCCTTATTTTGTATCATCATAACCTCTCATTGATTGTAATATTTCCCTTTTCCTTTTTCGTCTCACTCTTTTTTTACTTAATTCCCTTCTAAAACACCTCCTCTTTGCATCATTCTTCTCTTTTGTTTTCTTCTTTTTTGTAACTTTTCCTTTCGTAGCTCTACTGCCAATTATTTTTTTATATATATTTTTTTTCTTTCATTCTCATAGTCTTTTAAGCACCTGGATTTTTTTTCCCATTCTCCTCGTCCTCTTCGCTCTCCGTCTATTTCTCCTTTCCTTTTTTATTTATTTCTCTTCCTTACATCTCTAGTCTTCCTCCTTTCCTTCGTCTTACATTCAAAATATACTTTCTCTGACCTCACCTATTAGTCTGTCTTCTCCTTCCCCCTTTGTCCATCATCCATCAACGCCTTTTTTCCCTATCTCCCTTCCTCCTAGTTCCTTCTTCTTCCTCTCCCTATTCACGCTACCCTCACCAACACTCCCTCTTCCTCCATTCTTCTTCCTCTCCCCTCCTTTATTGTCCTTTCCTCCATTTCCCTCTTCCGTCTTTCCCATTTTTCTTACCCTCTACTCTTTGTCGCACACCTTCGCCTCGCTTGTCTTTCTTTGCTTTTCCTTCTCGTCTTCTTCCCCTCCTGGTTATGTTTCTCTTATTTTCTTCCTTAATTCCTCTCTGTTTTCTTTTGTCTGGCTTCTTCCTCTTTCTCTTTCGTTCTGTGTTTTCAACTCCCACTTCTTTTGCTGTTTATTTTTCTCTCTTTTCAATGTCCTCCTAACTTTTTATAGTTTCTTCTTCCTTCCATTTTACTGTTCTTTCTTTCCATTCTTTCCCCTATACGTACTTTTTTTCTATCTCATTTTTCATCATATTTACATTTTTTTTTCTTTCTAGTCGATAGCGATTTCATATTTTTTCGTTTTATCTTTCGTCTCATCTTTTTTCATTATTTTCATTCTTACCAAATTCAATAATTATTTCTCATCTACTTGTCTTTCGTCACCCATGCATTCCATTTTCCATTTTCTCTTCCTATTCCTCAATAGTTTATTTATCTCCACTTTCACGTTCTATAGATTCACCAACCTTCTCTCCTACCTATTAACCTTTGTCTTTCCTCCTCCTCCTCCACCTTCTCTTCTCTTTTTTTACTCTATTTTAACCTCCATTTGGCCTGTTCGCATCCGGACGTTTTGATGCCTAGTACCACAAGATTTTTTTGTTTTCCTAACTTCCTTGGCCAGAGGGGTGACAGATATTTTCCAACGCCAATTTGCAAAGAAAACTTTACCCTGCCATAGGAATGACATAGCATTAAAGACGTGTCAATATAACATGATTAATTGGAATATATTTGGGCATAACGAAGCTATTTCCCATGCTATAGGATAAAAACCCTCATTACGTTATTGATTTTTTCTGCCAGTGTAAACCGTAGAGCGAAGGACCTAAGATTTTATAATTTTTCAAGTCCTCTACTCAATATTCCCGCCCTCCTCTCCACCACACCCCTTTACACCCTTACACACACTACCTCCTACACCTCACACCTGTCACCCCTAATCTAACCCCTCCCCGCCTCTCCCTCCCAGTCCCCAGCGCACGCATCACCGGCTCGAGGGAGATCTTCATGAAGGCGGGCAGCGACATCAACATCACGTGCGTGGTGAAGGGCGCCATCAGGGGAGCGCCCGTCACCTGGTACCACGTGCTGCCCCGCGACCCACGTGAGTACACACCGGGGGAAGGGGAGGAATGGGTGAGAAGGAGGGAAAAGATGATGAGCTCAAGTGGAGAGGAAAGGGATGCTGTGAAAGTTACGCAATGGATAGGGAAGAGGAGAGAAGGAGAAGGAAAGGAGGTAACGAAATAGATGGGAAGGGGAAAAAGGGAAAAGTGATGCTGGGAGGACTACAAGGGGAGAGTAGATGCAGGGAAGGAAAGAAAGGTGAGGAGAAGAAAGATTATACAGAAGAGAGAGAGAGAAAGACAGATGAGGAACGAATGAAAGAGAAACAGAACAGAACAAAGACAAATAACGAAAGAGAAGATAATACTAACAGGAAAAGCAGGAGTACAAATTGCAGGTAAATAACAAGGTGTGTGGAAGGGGAGAGAAAGGAGGGAGGAAGAGGGTTTGTGGTGGAGGGGAGTGTGTGGAGTTGGATGAAGGTGGAGAGGAAGGAAGGAAGGAAGGAGGAAAGGAAGGGAAAAAAAAGTGGTGTATTTTGTTTTAGACTGTGTTACCTTTTTGTTACTTGTTGTTGTTATTGTTGTTGTTGTTGTTGTTGTTGTTGTTGTTCACTCTGCAAGACTGAATGCTTTGCTCTTGCATTTTTTTTCTTTCTTTTTCTTCGTCGAACGAAGCTTTTGATATTGCGGATTGTTTCTCTCCCCCCCTCTCTCTCTCTCTCTCTCTCTCTCTCTCTCTCTCTCTCTCTCTCTCTCTCTCTCTCTCTCTCTCTCTCTCTCTCTCTTGTCTGTCTTTCCACGCGTGTAGATTCATGTATTCGTATTGACTGTCTGCCTGTCTGTGTGTTTTCTGTCTTTTCTACGTATTTCCTTCTCTGTCTCTTCGTTTCATTCTTAATCAATTTTATTTTTCCCATTTTTTTAATTAATTTTCCTTGTGTTTCACATTTTAATATATTGATGTTATTATTTTCCTCTTTGTAGCCGTTCATTTCTATCACTTTATCGGAAAATCTCTCTCCCTTTCTTTTACGTAATCCACAGTCTGCTTTTCTTAATAATCTACATTAAGTTTCTTTCATAGTTTTATTTTTTTTCCAGTCATTCTTTTTGCAATATTCCAGCCTGTTTAAAATCAAATATTCCTCATCTTCATGTTTTCCGCCTGCTCCTCCTTCCTCGCGGCCTCTCCCCAGCGCCACTAAGTCACTCTCGCCTCATGCATATCATTTTCCTTTATGCGGTTCCTTTACGTGCCTCCGCCGAGCCGCCTCCTTTGCCTTAGAAATCAGACCCTGAGACCCCTATTCTTGTATTTTTTTTCATCAACCACCACCACCACTACCACCACAACCCCCACCACCTCCAGCAAAACCCAGTCGCATACTGGATTAATGATGCGTAGGGCACCCGTACAGGTGCATAACACGCATATATACCATCTGGACAACATTATCAATCCATACCACACCACACACCACCACCATCACCTCATCAGTAATTTACATCACCACCTCTATAACCTCCACCACCACTACCAGCACCACACTCACACACACACACACACACACACACACACACACACACACCTCTTTCTCGAACACCATCAGTCCACACTACCAACACCACCACCACCACCACCACTGTTTTCACTTGTAGCACACTCCATACACTTGTTTTCCCCTCCTCGTCCTCCCCAACAGTTTTTCGACCCCTGTTTTCACCACAGGGTTGAGGGAAAAAAAAGGACATGTAAGGGAGAGAAGGAGGGAAGGACAGGTGTGAAGGAGAAGGTGAAGGGAACTGAAGGAAGAGGAGGAGGAGGGGGAGGAGGAGTACAAAGGAAAGGAAAAGCAAACAGCAACAGACCTCTTGGTCGTAACTAGGCTGTTTGTTGTTGCTACCATCTACTCTAATCTACGAGTCAGAGACACAGGATAGCAAAGGTGAAGGCTCCTCCCCTCCCACCAGTCCCTCCAGCCGAGGCTGGCATGAAAAGAAAGAATACCATGTAGTATAGAAAAACTATAATATGGATAGAAGGAAGATCATACACGACAACTAAGCCAACACTACTTTCTGTTAGACCGGAACAAAATAGCGGATGTTCGGGTTAGCTACTAAATATTTGTCTAGTCGGTTTTTCAACGTGCAAATAGTTTCGCTTTCGACGACGTTTTGATGCAAACCATTCCACACATTGATGACACGGTTGAAGAAGAAGTGTTTTGATTCATTTGAGTTGAAACGCTTCCTCGTTATTTTGTATCCATTGTTTCTTGTTACACTTGATTGAGAGACTAAAATAATCATGAACATTAACGTTGTCGAATCCCTTGAACATTTTAAACACTTCTATAAGGTCACCTCTTAGCCTGCGCTGTGATAAGCTGAATAAGTTAAGTTCTTTAAGTCTGTCTTCGTACGGTTTATTTCGCAGCCTAGGGATCATTTTAGTAGCTCGGCGCTGCACCCTCTCGAGTTTATCTATATCTTTTCTGTAATAGGGAGACCAAAACTGAACGCAATACTCAAGATGTGGGCGAACTAACGAATTGTACAGTGTCAATATTACTTTTTCTGATTTATGTTCAAATGTACGACCAATAAATCCGATCAGTTTGTTGGCAGTTTTTACTACTTCTGTGCATTGTTGACTCGGTTAAGATCGTTCGAAATTATTTCTCCAGGAGGAGGAGGAGGAGGAGAGGAACATAGTAAGGGTTCAATATGCAAGGGAAGGAAAAATAAGAGGAGGAAAGGAAGGGGTTTTAAAGGAAGAAAGGGAAAGAATAAGAAAACAAGGGGAAGGGACGGAGGAAGATGGAATTAAGTATATGTTTGAAGGGAGGAAAAGGAGGAGGAGGACGAGGAGAAGGAAAAAGAGATTTGGAAGCGAGAGGTAAGGGAGAGATGGAGGAGGAGGAGGGTCGGGGAAAGGAAGGCAGCTAAGTACGAATACAAAGAAAAAGAATAGTAAAAATATAGCCTTGGTTGTGAGAAAGACAAATAAAAATAGCAAAAAGTTACAGAGAGGAGGAAAAATATTGGAATTCTATTATAATATATTCAGTTTTTGGGGGGAGTGCGAATGTGATATTCTCTCTCTCTCTCTCTCTCTCTCTCTCTCTCTCTCTCTCTCTCTCTCTCTCTCTCTCTCTCTCTCTCTTCCATTATTCCCTTCCTCCCCGCTTTTCGTTTTTCTTCCTTTTCATTCTTACGCTGCATCCAAAATTCTCCCTGTCTACCTTTCCCTCTTTTCGCTCCCCATTCCATTCCTCTCCCCTTCCTTTCCCCCGTCTTTCCTTCTTATTTTCCTTCTAACCTTACCTAAGAAAATTGTTTACATTTCATTGTTTTCTTTTCTGTCTTGTTTTTCTTTTAATAGTTCAACCACAAAATGTTTTCCTTACTTCTTCCCATTTTCTTCCATTTACAGTTTATATATATATATATATATATATATATATATATATATATATATATATATATATATATCTATCTATATATATATATATATATATATAGATATATATATATATATATATATATATATATATATATATATATATATATATATATATATATATATATATATATATATATATATACCGGGTATATCCAATGCCGTAGTATCCTTTTCCTCAGTGCAGCAAATAACACTTTCGTACAGCAAAACATTGTCCATCTATTCCAATTTTCATTCATTTCCCAGTTGTTTCTTGTTTTTCCTTTTCCTCTTTTCCTTCCCCCAATGAACTTTAATCACAGTTTTCGTTGAGCTATATATTTTCCTCGTTTTTTTGGTGTTCATCCTTTTCCAGCTGTTTTGTTCTTACAGTTTCCTCTTTGTGAGGAGCTCAACCATACTTTTGTACAACACCCGTTTACTGCATTCTCCATTTGATTCCTTTTAACACTTGTTTTCCCCTTCCGTCTCTTTTTCTCTTCCTCGCTTTCATTTTTATTTTAGCAATTCAGCTACACATTTATTTTCTTCTTCAATAAGTGGCTGCTCCCCGACACACTAAACCCATGAATCCGCCCCATAACTTTTGTACGAGGAAGTATGGGCCAAACTATTTTGTGGTAGAGGCCTATAGAAGGTTGCTGAGTCCTGCCAAACCTCTAAAATTATGAAGCTAATAGTTGTACCGACTCTCCTCTGTCTCCCCTCTGCCTTCTTCCCTTCCCCATCCCCCCTGTCGATTTTATTTTCATTTTTTTTTCTTTCCTTCTCTCTCTCTCTCTCTCTCTCTCTCTCTCTCTCTCTCTCTCTCTCTCTCTCTCTCTCATCCACCCCTCCCTTCCTCTTCCCTTCCTCCCAAATCCTGCTCCTCTATCTCCCCTCCTCTTTTTATCCTCCCTGAAATCATCCTCCATTCCCTCAGCCTCTTTTCTTCCTCTCTCCAACAATTTGTTTTTAATGTTCTCTCTCTCTCTCTCTCTCTCTCTCTCTCTCTCTCTCTCTCTCTCTCTCTCTCTCTCTCTCTCTCTCTCTCTGTGTTATTTCCCTTAATAATATTAACACGGCATTTAACAGAAGTAAACGAAACAATTACTGCAAACGCAATAACAAAAAAACATACTTACATAAAAAATACACCAAAATTACATAAGAAATAATTACACAAAAAATCTCAATAATTACAAAATGACAAAACGAAAAGATGAAAAAAATAACAAAAAATAGAAGAGAAAAAACTTCACAGTCATTAAGCTTTGAAACTATAAATATAAAAAGTTTAATAATGAAGATAACATGTATTAAAAACATTAAAAGAATATAATAACCTACCCCGTCCACACACACACACACACACACACACACACACACACACACACCATGAGGAGCAGATTAATGTAATCAGTTGTTATTACTGTTGACCCATGTGGCAGGAATTGTTATATTGTTTAAATGGTTCAGGAGGAGGAGGTGGAGGGGGAAAAAGAGAAAACCCACAACGAGAGAAAGACGGTGATACAGCTGATGGAAATGAAGGATGAGGATGAGGAAGAGGAAGAGGAGGAGGAAAAGGAAAAAGGAGAGAAGGAGGAAGAGGAAACGAAAAATGAAGATCAAGGAGATGAAGAGGAAAGCAAGACGAAGATGAAAAGGAAAGAGGAGAACAGATGGAGAGGAATACGGAGTGACTAAAAGAGTTGGAGATGAACAGGAGGCGGGAGACGAACTGGACGAGGACGAGGAGAGAATGATGCAGCAGGAAACATGGAACGACAGGCAACAGAAAGCCTATTGGCTCATTATGAGGTTGCCTGCTGTAGAGCGGTGATTTGCCTGACAGTCACTGGGTGCCTGCAGAGCAGTTCAAGGCATTTCGGTGCGTATTTTCAGTTTACTCCTGTTGTCACAAAGTGACGGTCGATGCGATTTTTGAAAGAGTTGGTTTCCGCACTTACTACTTCAGCAGGGAGGTCGTTCCAATGACGTATGCATGACTCGGTTAGAAAAGAAACTCCTACCTACCAATGTCTGTATTGCATCGCTTCGCGTGAATGGGCAAGCCGTTGTTTTTAGTTCTTGAGTTGGTCTATAGCTCAAAGAGCTTGGAGGAGGAGGAGGAGGAGGAGCCTATTTCCCTGCTGACACATTTACGGCCCTTGAGTACATTCATAATACGACTGCATGGTGTTATAAATGGCTTGGGATTAGAGGGAAAGACAACGACTCAGTAAGGCGGGGTTCCCACTATTCCGTTTTCATGGACCCGTCGACCGTCAGTGACGTCATCAATGGAGCCCGGGGAGGGGGGGGGGGGGGCGGCGCCCGTCCAGAGATGAATTCAAGTTAACTTTTGGATCCGGGGTAGGGGTGGTGGTGCTAGTCCAGTGATGTTGAATATTCTACATATCATGAAAATATGAGATAGAAGTACTTAGCTACAAAATAACATATACAAGAAGTCGTTGTGGTTAATGCTGTCCATATGTTTGTCAACAAATGATGAGCGATGGACTGACGGAGCGGATCATCCGTGCCGAGCGGCCGCTGTTTCGGCGACGTCATTTTGACGTCATTAACGTCGACGGATCCGTTAAATCGGAATTCTGGGAACCCCGCCTAAACCTTCCATATCACTTGGCAACGTGGCTCATGCGACCATGCCGCCTGACGGACCTTGGCAACAGGCGCCAGGCCGCACCATTCAGCGTTACTCCACAACGGAAAACTCAGGAGATCTCACTCTCACGCCCCGCACAGCCATGCAAAAGAGAGAGAGAGAGAGAGAGAGAGAGAGAGAGAGAGAGAGAGGTAGCGACCTTCTCGGAGGGGAGTAATGGAGTGATGTGGCACCAGCGCGGTTTCATGTGGAATCCGAGTCGCGCCCAAGGGCTCAGTTAAAATCTATAACTATTATCGCCTACTCCTGAAAAAAAATTGTTAAAACGTATTTGTGGAGTTTACATACCTGTCACACTGCACACAGTCGTGGGCAGAGTGGTAGTGTTGTAACACACTGGGGGGTGACCGGGGGGTCGGAAGGGCAGCGGCGCCAGGGTGCAGCGGTGCGGCGAGTCAGGGAAGGGCCGCTCCCTGCTGTGCCTTACGATGAACACTCAACGTTGACACTCCTCTTTCACCACACACCTGACCACAGTGCACAGCCTCACGTGTGTCAAGGCGGCCACACCATTTTCCTCATCTTGGACAGCCGCTTGGCGAGGAAAAGCTAAAGTGGGCAAATTATCCACTCCATGCGGGTGTCGCCGTGCACACCCTTATCGTTCACTTGCTCTAAAGACACTGACGCCGCGCGCAGCCAGGGCCGGGCAGCCGGGCATGTTCACTACATGGCCGCACTTCTCGTATCATGGCAACAGCGTTCACCTTTGTAAATGTAGGTGTGTGTATATAATATATATATATATATATATATATATATATATATATATATATATATATATATATATATATATATATATATATATATATATATGTATATATATATACGCTGTACACATCAGTGAAATGCCAGACTTTTCTATTTTCTACACTCCCACACGACCACAGCGTGTAACGAAACACACGAGAAGTTAATCTAAACAAGGAAAAGTTTCCCGGCACCGGGGATCGAATCCGCGACCAGCGTAACGGGAGAGCCACTCCTTTAAGCCTCAGTCACACATTCACGATCTTGGCTCCCGGCGCCGTCCCGACGTCAGAAAATGTAGCCCTCCACGGTGATCGCCATCCTCCGGCAGGCCATCTTTGGGGATCGTTGCGGCTCCGCCACATCTCACCGGCCGCTGCGGCGAGGGAGGCCGCACGCCGACAGTTTTGGAAATGTTCAAAACAATCGGCGCCCTCCACGACATCTGTCATCTGCCAGCAAGGAACCACGAACGTCGGATGTCCACGCAACAACGTCCTTTCGCAGTCGGCAATAGGGGTGGGCAGGTACCGGTACCAGTACCGGTACTAACGGTACCAGCTAAACGGTACGGTACCGGTACCAGATTGCTCGGTACCGGTACCAGTTGCTCGGATTTATTTATTGGATTTATTGATAATTTTTCATGTCCGATTTTTTTTTTAGGTTGCTAATAAATATTGTTATTGTTATTAGACTATGATCGAGTACATCCATAATAACTATACATTCTATTTTTTTATCGAAAAAATAAATATTCACTTCATTCAGAGAGAGAGAGATCACCACTTAGTAAGTGGATATCTCGGTGATATGGGTAGTGGGTACTCGATCATAGTCTAATAACAATAACAATATATATTAGCGTTTTCTAAAGACTCGTGGGACTCACTAACTTTTAACCCAAGACTTCGTTTTCTTTTTACTTGCCACTGTTAAATTCGTATGACTCGTAAACTTTTAGAGAGAGAGAGATCATATTTATCCAATAAAGCATTAACGAAAAAAGAGTTTGAATCCCTTGGCGAGAGTTTTTGGCTATAAAGAATTGCACGATGGATTATATAAGATGATTAAATATTGGAGGTGAGTAGGCGAGAGAGAGAGAGAGAGAGAGAGAGAGAGAGAGAGAGAGAGAGAGAGATTTATCCAATAAAGCATTAACGAAAAAAGTTTGAATCCCTTGGCGAGAGTTTCTGGCTATAAAGAATTGCATGATGAATTATATAAGATGATTAAATATTGGAGGTGTAGCAGGCGAGAGAGAGAGAGAGAGAGAGAGAGAGAGAGAGAGAGAGAGAGAGAGAGAGAGAGAGAGAGAGAGAGAGAGAGAGAGAGAGAGAGAGAGAGAGAGAGAGAGAGAGAGAGAGAGAGATCACCACTTAGTGAGTGGATATCTCGGTGATATGGGTAGTGGGTACTCGATCATAGTCTAATAACAATAACAATATTTATTAGCAACCTAAAAAAGAAAAAGAATCGGACATGAAAAATTATCCAGTAACTCCAATAAATAAATAAAATAATGGAAACGGGAGCTGTGATGGAAACGGAAAGCAGGACAAAATGGTGGGAACTTGGGGAGACGGTCAGCGGGGCAGTGACTCAGCGTCTACACACAGGGCTCATACCACATGGAGGCGGGCGAGCACAGAGCGTCACTAAGATCCTAACGGTACCGGTACTAGCGGCAATGCGCAGTGCCGAGTGATCATTAAGCTTCCCGGAACCCAAGTGATCATGATGCTTCGCGGTACCAGTACCGATACCAGTTATCGGTACCAGGTACCGGTACCTGGTACCGATACCTGGTATCGGTACTGGTACCGCGAAGCATCATGATCACTTGGGTTCCGGGAAGCTTAATGATCACTCGCCGGTACCTGGTATCGATAACTGGTATCGGTACTGGTACCGCGAAGCATCATGATCACTTAGGTTCCAGGAAGCTTAATGATCACTCGGCACTGCGCATTGCCGCTACCAGTACCGTTTTGGATCTTAGTGATGCTCGGCGCTCGCCGCCCGCCTCCTTGTGGTATCACGCGGTATGGGCCCTGTGTGTGACGCTGAGTCACTGCCCGCCCACTGACTGTCTACTATGCTATTTTTTTCGAAAAATAAATATTCACTTCATTCAGAGAGAGAGAGAGAGAGAGAGAGAGAGAGAGAGAGATTTACATAGAAAATTAGACCACACAGACCCCATGGTACAGACTAGGTGGTCTGTCCTTAAACCTAAGGGATTTTACATTAATCAGAAGGCTCCTAAACGCTGCATTTCTACTCTAGTTGATATTAAGTTGAAGGAAGAGAGAGAGAGTTTTCTTTACAGGAAATTTGTTTGGGAATTTCATCAGAAGTCATTAAGAAAAAAAATCTCCTTTGGGTACCGATACCGGTACCGGTACTAACGGTACTTGAGTTTTCGGTACCGGTACTACCGGTACTCAAATTAACGGTACTTGCCCATCCCTAGTCGGCAATGGTCGGCACTGAAGGGGACCTCCTAACGGTGGTCGTAACGTACGTCTGGCAGCGTTGTCACCCAACCGACTGCATACAGATTTGTCAACGGCGCCACGCCGAGCACCTGTTCGGTGCGGAGATGGGGTGGCGGCCGCCGGTTGTATATAAACAGGTGTTTCCGGTTCTCGTTCCCTCTTTCGCTCCAGTTTTTTTCCTGCATTAACCATTGATACAGACAAAGGAGCCAACATCGAACACGTGCCCACCAGTTCACCACTATCACATTGCCATGGCCCTGCCACCACCAACACCGCTTGTCCATCAACCCTTGACCCTGCCGCCCACGCCTTCCAGTATCAAGACACGGAGGAGGAGGAGGAGGAGGTGGGCAGTCAGGTCAAGGGTAAGCCCAGCAGGAGCAAGAAACAGGTGTCACCGGGCGTGCCTCTTTTTGCTTCTTCCACTGACAATACAACAGCAGCAGTCGGGTTGAATCTATTGTCTTTAGCATGTTGGCCTGGTGGCGGTATTGGAGGAAGGCAATGACATAATTCTGGGTTGTAACCTCCATCATGCAGTCTGTGGGTGGTGTTGGTCTTCTGGAAGAGCGGGGCAAAGTGTGGTCAATGGTGGACACGCCCCTTTTTTATTGTCATCTGGACACAGGTGAAGGTCTCAAGATGATCGCCAGCAGTGCTAATAACGTCCTAATAATGTCGTTATCACCCCCAGATGGTGTTACGATCGTCCTTTTCCGGTCGGTGTCAGTTAGGACTATCGTCAACAGCCGTGGCCATTATGTCGGGAGGTCATCGCTCCCCTCACGACGGTCGGAACACCGTCCGCACCCATCGAGATGTCGTCTTAATAACGTCGTTACTTGGCGTAACGCCGTCGCAGCAGCACACCCATCGGTCAAGCAGCCAGGATTATCGGCATATCGAACGTCGGGACGGCGCCGGGAGTCATTGTCGTGAATGTGCCAAAGAGGTACCCCCCTGGCAGAGGGAGTTATGGGAGGCTCACCCATCAGGCTAGTCGTGTCACTACATCAGTATGTGAAACGGCGACGGTGTTATCAAACAACTTTTGTCAACTGCTTAATTCCACGTACTGCAACTCGTGATAACATCTATCTTCAAAAATATCGATATCTCGAAATTAATATTTTTAAAACCTGACTTATCGCATTATATATGCAGTGTATCAGTGTGGTGCTTTGATAAACAGTAGCACTGCCTATCATGGCCTGAACTCGTAAGCCCACCAAACATATGTTAGGCTAAGTCTAATGAAGGGCATACATTTGCAATTGTATACCTTGCCGCTTGACTGAAAGAGGTAGTGGTGAGGTTAAGGGAATTTTAACTCGAGTGTTTAGAGATAACTTTTCATGTGGTTTATGTCACCGGGCGTAAAAGGAGGGTGTTGAATGGGAGGAAAAGGTAAAAGCAGAAGGCGAACACAGAGAGTTATAATAGTTTTTGTCGCATCGCCAGAATTTTTTTTCTTTTTTTTCATTACGAGCGCATGATGACGGGTACAAGTGTTTGGGGAGAACTTTTCTGGTGGTATAAGGTCACTGGGTGTAAAAGGAGAATGTTTAGAGGGGAGAGAAGGTGTCTCAAGTAGAATTTGTCGACGTTTAGCATCTTCTTTTATGAGCACAGCGATAATGGCAACCAGATTGCTCAGAAGGGAACTTTGAAGGTGACTTGGCCGGGTTCTAGCAGTATCATTACCATTATAATGTATAAGCGTCCAGTTCCATAATTTGATGATAAATCGTAATGTGTAATATATGGTTTTGAAATTTCATCTTTCTTTAAACTTTCTATCAAGAGAAAAATGTCTTTTTTTAAGTTAAATATTTTTGCATATTTTTTGAAAAAAATAGATAAAGAGCATTTTTTAAAAATTACTAAAAATATGAAAATAATAAAAAAAGACATTTTTCTCTTGATAGAAAGTTTAAAGAAAGATGAAATTTCAAAACCATATATTACACATTACGATTTATCATCAAATTATGGAACTGGACGCTTATACATTATAATGGTAATGATACTGCTAGAACCCAGCCTTGAGCTGCGAGGTGTGCAAAGCGTTAAGAGGATAAGATGCACTGTGAGGGGGAGCTCAAGCAGAGGTATTCTTGCCACAGCCGTTGTCGTGTACTGAGAGACGGTGAGGTGCTGAGAGGTTAAGAAAATACGTTGATGAGAAGGAGAAAAGACGTGCGGGAAGGGGAGTTGAGGGAAAAGATATTTGTATTATTTTTCTAGGATTGATATTAGAATTATGATATTTTCAAGGTAATTATTTTTTTTATTGTTATAGGGTGTTGGTATTTAGTATTAGTATATTAGTATCAGTATTTTTCAGGAGTATGATGTTTTCAGTATTTGTATTACCACTAGTATTTTCAAACGTATCATTTTTGGTATGGTATTAGTATTAGCATTAGTTTACTTTTTAAAGAGAAGAGAAATCCTAGAAGGGGGATCGAGGGAGGAGATATTCGTGTTATTTCTGTTAGTATAAATATTAGTATTTTTTCAAGAGATTTTTAGTAGCCTATAGTATTAGCATTATTAGGATGAAGTTACTATAAATACAGTGTGCGAAGTGGGCTGGAGGAGAAGAGATGAACCACGGGAAAGGGGAATTCCTGCCTCGCGTCACTGTCTTTTGAACGACGCCTGTACAGTAATGACGGAAGTGGAATGTACTTAGGGACACGTGTGGCATTTTAAGAGGTGCTCGGAGATGGGTTCGAACAGAGATAGTTAATGTCTGTCTTGATATATTCCTCAGACACTTGCATTCAAATATTACAAACGCCATGCCTTGTTTGTGGATAAATCTTTTGTATTGTACGCTGTATGCAATTAACTCCTCCCCCTCCTCTTCTTCATTATCTTCTTTTCTTTCTCTACTTTCCTCCTCCTCCTCCTCCTCCCCCGCGCCCTAATAGTCTCTTTCCCACACATTCTCATTACATTCTCTTCACCCTACTTACATAACTTTCGCCTCTTCCTCCAGGTCCTTCTTTTAAACTGTCCTTATTGGCTACTTTATTCTTTCCAGCTTTATTTTTTCTACTTTAATAATTTATATTTTCCTGTTCTTCATTATCATTCTGGGTTTTTTTCATTGATTGTTCCTTCAGCAACGTTTTTCGGTCGATCATCTAATATTTCTATTTTAACCTATTTTTTCATGTTCTTTACTCCTATATTTTCGTTCATATATTTTACCTTTAGCTAATTTAGTCTTACTGTTATTCTTTTTTGCTTGCACCATTTTTTTTCTTTTTTCTTCTTTGTCTTCTTCCTTTTTTGCTACCTACTTAATCTTCTCCCTCTTCGTTATCTTCGCATTCTTGTTCCTTGTACCTGGCTCCTTTACTTTCTATACTTTTATCACTATCATTTTCTCAGTTACTTTCTTCGTCTGTCTCTTCCTTTTTTTTTTTTTTGCCATCTACTCCATCAGCTTCCTCTTTGTTATCTCAACATCTCTTTTCCGTGTTACAAATTCCTTTACTTCCTTCATAATCTCATTGACTACCAGATAAGGAAGACAGAAAAAGATCAATCCCTTACGACCCTTTTTCCTACTCTTCCTCCTCCTCCTCCTCCTCCTCCTCACTGCATCAGAACTTTTGCAATTCTCTCAAATCTTTCAACGTATTCCTCCAATCCCTTAAACGACGGACAAAGAGGAGGTAGTGGAAGTCAATAGACAGGATCGAAACTGTTATTCATTCCACCCTTCCTCCTCGTCTTCCTGTCTCACTCTTCTTCCTTCTTCTCCTCCTGATCCTTCTTCATGTAGCGTTGAATCCTGTTCTGCTGATCCTAATGTTTCTTCGATTCTCCTAGTTCGGCAGATGAGAGAGAGAGAGAGAGAGAGAGAGAGAGAGAGAGAGAGAGAGAGAGAGAGAGAGAGAGAGAGAGAGAGAGAGAGAGAGAGAGAGAGAGAGAGAGAGAGAGAGAGAGAGAGAGAGAGAGAGAGGTCAACTTTGTATTCCTCATCTTCTTTCTCCTTCTCTTCGTCTTCTTTTTCTCCTGCTTCTAAAATCACGAGTTAATCATTTCTTTCCTGGCTAACACGTTCTACTCGTCCCCTTAACAAAAAGATGGTTACAAATAATTGATGTACATTTTCTACTTTTTATCCGCCCTTTATTCCCTTATCATCCTGGCTTCACATTTATCAGTACTTCTAATTTCAGTTCTACCGACTAAATGATTATTTTCTGCTTTTCTCATTTTCTCAGCCTCTTTTCAGCCACTGTCATTACCCTCATTAACTCCTCGTTTGATCTCCTTTTTTAAAGCATCAAAACCCATCCATTTCAACTCGTTCCTTTTATTCCTCATCTTTCTCAAAGTTTTCCTCCTTTTGCTCGTCATCTTTCTTCTCCTCAACAGATCGGAGCCTCACCAATCCCTTCCAATTACTATTTTTTTTTTATATAGCAATCACGCCTTTCCCTATTCCCTCGCCCTACAAACAAGACAGTGGAGACTGGAACCAATCCCCATTACAGCTCCTCTTCCGTCCTTCTCTCTCATCAAACCCTCCGTATCCTTAGTAGCCTCTCAGTACCCTCCTCAGCAATCACGCCTGTTTTTTCTCCCTCGCCCTATAAACAAGAAGACAAGTATAATGTCTACCACAGCTCCATCTCCTCTCTCCTCCCCGCAGCCAAGGAGGAGCTGGTGGAGATCAACGCCGGGGGTCGGGGCGGCGTGCAGCTGGTGACGGACAAGAACTCGGGCACCAGCTGGCTCCTGGTCACCCACGCCACCTGGAGGGACGCCGGGAACTACACGTGCGCGCCCGTGCACGCCACGCCCGCCTCGGTGTCCGTCCACGTGCTCGACGGTGGGTGGGCGTGGGCGTGGAAGGAAGAGGGGGAGTATGTGTGTGTAAGGAGGGGGGGGGGGCGTAGTGTGTTGAAAGGTGAGGAAGGTGTGTGTGAGGGGGGAGGGGAGGTCTTAGGGGAGATGAAGGGCGTTTTTGTGTAGTGGAAGGAGGATGGGTGTGTGCAGGGGTGCTGGTTTGTGTGTCAAGGGGGAGAGTAGATAAATAAATAGATAGAAAGAGAGAGAAACATTATCAGACTACATTACTATTATTTTCAATCTTGCGGGACAAACATCAAAACTACACACACACACACACACACACACACAGCTGCTTCGCTGATGAGGTTTCAGACGTTCCCAAGAGTTCCTCATTTACTCCTCCCCCCCACCTGGCTGCCCTCCTCTCTCTCTCTCTCTCTCTCTCTCTCTCTCTCTCTCTCTCTCTCTCTCTATATCTATATATAAATATATATATATATATATATATATAGATATATATATATATATCTATATATATATATATATATATATAGATATATATATATATATATATATATATATATATATATATATATATATATATATATATATATATATATATATATATATATATATATACATAAAGAAATAGCTTAGTATGAAAAAGTCGGATAAGTGATGGAGATAATGAAAACTGGTGAAGGTCATGGATAATACAAACACAGTTCCTATCAAAACGTTATATATATTAATTCACACAAGCTGTACAGGTGTATGTGTCTCCACACAGAACCAACAAATGTTAAGCCATAAACGGTTTGAAGGAGGCTGGCCATGTGTGTGCACGTGACACGTTCAAACTTGTCCTTTCCGTCACAGTACTTTACCCAGGCCGCTGCCACTGCAAGCATTCGGCTGCTGCAGCGCCTGCCATGAAGCAGCCAAGTGCAGGTCCAGTGTGAGTCCAATCGTGTCAGGTGAAGCACCAAAACCAAACCAATCTCCATCACGGTCACTTTGTTCCACACATGATACTTAATAGGTTTCCAGTATGGCTTCCTTGTAGCGTCCTACGTTCGGTCTGTGAGCGAACAAATTTGTTGTGTTGAAGTGTGTAATGGACCGAAGTTCAGAGACGCGTTGCCATGCACAAAACAAACGGTAACACACACACACACACACACACACACACAGGGGCCGCACGGGGTCACCTTAGAGAGTTAAGCTTCGTCAGGTGTGTGTAAAGGTGCACCGGGTAGTGTCCTGCCGGCCTCACCGCGCCTCCAGGGCCTGCAAGCGGCGGGACACGCCCGCCACGTCCTCCTCACTGATGCCGCTGCTCGACAGGGAGGCCAGAAGAGCCGGGGAGATCCCCGCGCTGTTGTCGCCGCCACCTGCACTCCACGCCTCCCCGTCGCCTGCAGTTGCCTCCTGTACCGTCAGCCCGCCGCTGTGCCCCTTCACTGCCTGCCGCATCTCCTTCGGTAGCTCATCTACCTTGAGAACTCTTTCTCCCTGAATCTTCAAGCCGTGCAGAGCTCTGAAGGCATCCGTGCCTCTGTCCTGCGGGAGGCCGTGCACCGCCGCCATCCCCGCCACCGCCGCCACGACCATCAGGAGAGTCGTGGTGGCCATCTCGCTGCCGCCTTGCCGGTGCGCGGGCTGTGACGGGCCAACGGCTTGCCTTAGGGTGTGTGGGCCTGCCTCGGGGTGTGCCGGCCTGCCTGCTTGAGCCGCGTGTGTGCCGGGGGCTGGCGAAGACGAAGGGACACTGAGCGGCTGTGTGCGCGGCCTCATCACGTCCACTCAAAACTGGCGGACACCGGACAGTGTCAGCCCCTCGGGCCGCGGACCTCCCCAGGCAGGTGGCGAGGGCGGGGCGGCGCCGTGGCGGGAGGGAGGGACGGAGGGGGTCAGGTAGGGAACGGGAGGAGCACCGACCGCATCAAGTGATGACAGCCACTCCCGCCACACCTGTGTGTGTGTGTGTGTGTGTGTGTGTGTGTGTGTGTGTGTAATTCACCACGTCCTGATCACGAGCTGGACTCGTCATCGCCAGAACCCTCCCGATCAGAGCTCATTAATCGATCTTTGGCTACTACCGGGACCTTCACACACCCCATCCCCCTTGCTCGAAGGGGGACTTGTCAGTTAAAAAAGCCCGGGATAATAAACTATTTTTGCTTTGTGTTCAAGTTGTTTTGTTTTCCTTCAGTTTTTTTTTGTTTGTTTGTTTGCTTCGCTCTTTATTTACCTTTCTTATCCTTCTTCTTGCATATAAGTTCTGGCCTTGTTTCCATCGTTCTGCTTTCTTTCATTATTTATAATCTGCCTTTTTTCATTTTACTGATACTCTTCTTGGTCCACTTTTATGTTTATTACTCTTTTATCTTGCTTCAAATATTCGAGTCTTGTTCTTTCATTTGTCTCCCTATGAAAATCTTATTCTTGATTCCATTCTTACGATTCTTTTCTTATAATCTTTTTGTCTCTTTCCCCTTTTGCCCTTTCTCTTCTCTGGCTTCCTTCCTTAATTAATCCCCTCTGAATGTACAACTCCTCCTCCCCCTCGTTATCCCATTCCTCTAATCCCTTAATCCATTCCATCTGGTCGTGTTGTATCCTCAATCGCCTTTTCTTCATTTCCTCTTAGGACTTAGACGGATGTTCCCAAATCCGTTTTAGGTTATTCCTCTTCGGCGCTTCGTTCCTCTAATCCTCTTTGTTTGACTTGACTTCCGCGCTCTCCACCCTCCTGATCCTCTTGTTTTATCTTGTATCTCTCTCCTTCCTTCGGGTTCCGTTCCTTGTGTGTGCTGCTGCTGCTCTTCCTTCTCTTGTTCTGAATCTCTTGTTCATAATTTTGTTTTCCATCTGTTTCATTTTTTTTTTTTTTACCATTGGTTAATGTTATATATTTCTCCCTCCTTAATATTTCTTCCCTTATCATATTTCCAAGGCCATCTTTCTTTTGTTCTCTGTGTGACCTACTACTGCTACTACTGCCTTACTTTCATATATTATTACTATTTTTCCCCACTCTTCTATCTTAGTTAGGTTGTTTGTATGGCTGCATCGTGGTGTGAGACCTTGCTACGGGAAGAGAATATCATAAAATCCTTCCTTCCCGAACGTTATGTATTCCATATCGTTTTTTATTCCATTTATCTTAGTTCTTTTTATTTCGTTCACTATTAGTTTTTCGTTCTCTTTTCAATATTAGTTCTCTTTCTCATGACCACTATTTGTTCTCTTTCTTTCACTCTTCGTTGTACTACTGGCCACTTGCAGACTCCTCACGTTCTTATGTTATCTCCTTTTTGGTCTTTAAAACACTAATTCTTCCTTTCCTCATCAGTCAGACTCATTACCGGCCACTTGCAGACTCCTTATGTTGTTATGGAGTCTCCTTTTGGTCTTTAAAATAATAACTTTGCCTTTCCCGCCGCTGCGTGCCCTTGATCCCGTTGCTTTCCCCCAGAAGAGGCTCCAGCCGAGCTCCAAAACGACCCCCAGCCGAGCCGGGCCCAGACATCCACCCAAGGAACGCCAGGCCTCCTGCTGCTCCTGCTGGGGCTTCACCGTCTGCTGGGACGCGACGGGGCGAGAACGTGGTGCCTCTGGGCTCTCCTGGCGGCTTGTCTAGTGCTCCCCAGCGCCGTCAGGAGTACGAGTGGCCTTCAGCACACCTCTCAGACTAATAATGAAACAGAAGGATCGGTAACAGTCGCCGCGAGGCATGGGAGCAGAGTCCTTGGCGTCACACTCTTAAGAAACCCGGAACTGGAAGGTGATTTGGGGATATCCTTGGGTTCCTATACTTCCTCTTCTCTCTTTGCATCCTCTTCCTCGTCTCCTATACTCCACCCTTCTCATCATCGTTGGAATCCTATACTATTTCCTCTTCCTCCTCCTCCTCCTCCTCCTCCTTCATCTTCTATCCTTCATTTTCCACCATTGATTAGGTAGTTAGTGTAGCATGTCACAAACAGCCTCGTAAGGACCATCAGGTCTGCTGTTGTTTGTTCTTTCTTTGTGTTTCTGTGTTCCTTCTCCTCCTCCTCCCGAAGTCACCATCACAAACCATTCAAGGTTCCGACGCCCACGTGCTTTGATCTAACCCCGTCTTCCTCCTCCTCCTCCTCCTCCTCCTCCCCTTCCCTCATCCACGCCCTCCCACGTCTTCCGCCCTCAGCTGTCCAAGGCGGTGAGTGTGGGAAGCGAGGCGCGGGGGACGTAGCGGCGTGGGAGTGTCTTTTTGTTTGGGTTGTCAGCGGTGGTGCGTTGTGGCGGGTGTTTTGCGACGGTGTGTTGCGGCGGTGGTATTGGTGCGGGTGTGTGTTGCGGTGATGTGTTGCGGTGGTGTGTTGCGGCGGTGGTATTGGTGCGGGTGTGTGTTGCGGCGGTGGTGTTGGTGCGGGTGTGTGTTGCGGTGGTGTGTTGCGGCGGTGGTGTTGGTGCGGGTGTGTGTTGTGGCGGTGGTGTTGGTGCGGGTGTGTGTTGGTGCGGGTGTGTGTTGCGGTGATGTCTTACGGCGGTAGTGTTGGTGCGGGTGTGTGTTGCGGTGGTGTGTTGGTGCGGGTGTGTGTTGCGGCGGTGGTGTTGTTGCGGGTGTGTGTTGGTGCGGGTGTGTGTTGCGGTGGTGTGTTGCGGCGATGGTGTTGGTGCGGGTGTGTGTTGCGGTGGTTGTGTTGCGACGGTGGTGTTGGTGTGGGTGTATGTTGGTGCGGGTGTGTGTTGGTGTGGGTGTGTGTTGCGGTGGTGTGTTGCGGCGGTGGTGTTGGTGCGGGTGTGTTGCGGCGGTGTGTTGGTGCGGGTGTGTGTTGCGGCGGTGTGTTGCGGCGGTGTGTTGGTGCGGGGGTGTGTTGCGGCGGTGGTATTGGTGCGGGTGTGTGTTGCGGCGGTGTTGGTGCGGGTGTGTGTTGCGGCGGTGGTGTTGGTGCGGTGGGGTGTTGCGGCGGTGGTGGTGCGGGGGTGTGTTGCGGCGGTGTGTTGGTGCGGTGTGCTGCGGCGGTGGTATTGGTGCGGGTGTGTGTTGCGGCGGTGTTGGTGCGGATGTGTGTTACGGCGGTGGTGGTGGTGCGGGGGGGTGTTGCGGCGGTGGTGTTGGTGCGGGTGTATTGCGGCGGTGTGTTGGTGCGGGTGTGTGTTGTGGCGGTGTTGGTGCTGGTGTGTGTTGCGGTGGTGTGTTGCGGCGGTGGTGTTGGTGCGGGTGTGTTGCGGTGGTGTGTTGATGCGGGTGTGTGTTGCGGTGGTGTGCTGCGGCGGTGGTGTTGGTGCGGGGGTGTGTTGCGGTGGTGTGTTGCGGCGGTGGTATTGGTGCGGGTGTGTGTTGCGGTGGTGTGTTGCGGCGGATGTGTGTTGCGGTGGTATGTTGGTGCTGGTGTGTTGCGGCGGTGTGTTGGTGCGGGTGTGTTGCGGCGGTGTGTTGGTGCGGGTGTGTGTTGCGGTGGGTGTGTTGCGGCGGTGTGTTGGTGCGGTGTGTTGCGTCGGTGTGTTGGTGAGGGTGTGTGTTGCGGTGTGTTGTTGTGGTGTGTTGCGGGGCTTGAAGAGGAAAACTTTGCATCTATCGTGTGTGTTGTCCCTCCTCCCTCATGCATGTGTAAAAATGTGTTGCCCTTTCCTGCTCTCTTGATCACGCTACACACACATACGCACACACTAACTAACTAACTAACTAATTATATAACTAACTATGTACAAATTTTAAGGTCGTGTGTACAGTAAATTCATCAGTGTGTACCTTTCCAATCCATCACCAAGTCACGTGAATACAGAAACGTTCATACATACATACATACATACATACATACATACATAAAGTCCCTAGCCAGGCAGAGCGAAATAGACGGAAAGAGAGAACGGAAAATCACGTAATCTGGTTATGATGTTTTTTTTTTTTTTTTTGTAAACATACACTAGATAATGAGACGCAGATCTCACGGTTTTTTTTTCCACATGTCACTCTAAAAGTGTGGAAAAAAGTGGACGTAAACATGAGATTTGAAATTTAAATGATAAAACGGTGAATGTCAAGAAACGTTAATAATAAAGAGTGGACGAGGAAAAGGTTATGAAAGAGAAAAAAAGCGAGAACGATAAAAAAGTGTTTGACAAATAAAAGGTTAATGATAAGTAGAGAATAAGAGAAAAGAAATGTGTGGAAACTGATGAATGATTGAAAAGATGCTTAAGGGAAAAGATGATGTGAAAGGTAAAATATACAAAACAATGAATAAAGAAGAAAACTTAGTGATTGATGAAAAGATTTATGAGAAAAAGATGGACGATGAAACAGGTGACGGAGTGATAGAAAAGACTGATAGAAAAAAATAGACAAATGAGGGAAAAGGTGAACGAGAAAAAAAAATGAAACAGCAGAGGAAAATTGAAAGGCAACAGAAAAATTCGAGAATATAATCGAGAATGCCCAAGTAAAAAGTGAAAAAAAAGGAATAAAAGTGGAAACTAAAAGGGGAGACTGTGCTGGGATGAAATTAAAGAGCAAATGTGATCAAGTATTCTCTGTTTTGTGGAAATGCGATAAAGATGGAAAAAGTGCAAAAAAAGGATACTGAAACTCATAAAAATGTAGGATGTGAGTATCAGAAGAACGTAAACATCGAATAAGGAAAAGGAAGGAATCACCGAGAATGACTCCCGTAAGGTTGAAATAAAACTGAAGAATGGAAAAAGATGGAAAAAAAGTAAAAGACTGGAAATATTGAAAAAAATGGAATGACTGAAAGTAATCGAAAAATTGCAACTTGAGAAAAGAAGGTGTGAGCGATAATTGTCAGGACAACGTATAAAACTCAACGAGAAAAAAATGAAGAATTCATTGAGGAAAAATGTACATATATATAATTCAGTTGTCTCTGTGACCAATAATTCTTAACTTTGTGGAAATGTGATAAAGATGAACAATGTAATGAACGATTTAAAGTTATAAATTGAGAATTAGTAAAAAAAAAGTGGTATTGTTAGGAGTGACTCGATTTCTGAAACTTCGACAAACAAAAATATGTAAAAAAAAAAAAAGACAGGAAACTTACGGAAAAGGAAAGTGAAAAGCATATATGAAGACATTTTAAAGAAATTAAAAGAAGAAAAAGATAAAATTATCAAGGGGAAAAATGTGCAAATATTGAATTGGGCTTAATAATGTGTAAAAAGTATCTCGGCTTTGTGGCAGTGCGAGAGATGAAAAAAAGAGGACTGACACTCACACAGAAAAAAAAGAACAGATTAAGTTAAACTGTTAAGACGATCAGTGACTCACTCTCTGTTGGTGGAGATGCGATAAAGATAAAAAAAAAGAATGAAGTTGTTAGTCGGAGTATGCTGACGAATTCCTTGTTCTCGGATACTTCGTGATTTATGATAAACAATGAAATAAAACAGGAGGAAAAAGATTAATCAAGTGCTTTGTATATTAATCGTCGACGCTGTGATCCATTAGAGAGTAAAACCAAAACGGCGAGATAATAATAAAATTACCAAATGGATGAGTTACCGTTAGCAATTATTCATTTTCTATTAATTAAGTGATTTCTGTGGGAGGGAAAATGTAAAAGAAAAATAGCGGGTTGCTCTCTCTCTCTCTCTCTCTCTCTCTCTCTCTCTCTCTCTCTCTCTCTCTCTCTCTCTCTCTCGTGACCTGAATACACATAGGCTACACACAATATCGTTTTAAAATATGCATCCTTCCTCCCTATCTCCTCCTCCTCCTCGTGCTCCTCCTTCTCCTCGTGCTCCTCCTCCTCCTCCTCCTACACCCGCTCCCCAAAACTACCATTCTCTCCTTCCCTCTCCTCATGTTCCTACTTTTCTACATACTGACTCTTCTTCCTCCCTCTTCCCTTTCTCTACGTCTCTATCTTCCTCTCCTTTTTCTCCGTCACTCCGTCCCTACTTCTTCTCTTTTTGTCTTTCCTCCTCCTCTTCTTCCTCCTCTTGTTCCTCCTTGAAACTGTGGTGTTCAAGGACTCTCAATGCCATGGAAAGAGGAACCGTTGGAAGAAAGAAGAAAACCAAAGAGGGAGACAGAAAAGGAGGGAGAGGAGGAGGAGGAGGAGGAGAGAGGGAGGGTGGTAAAGGGAATGGGGCGAAGGAAAAAGGCAGTGAAGAGAAAGCTGGAGAGATGGAGAGAGAGAAGAGGGGTAGATGTAGAGGAGTAGAAGGGAGGAGAAACTGGAGAAAAGTTGGAGGAAGAGAGAGAGAGAGAGAGAGAGAGAGAGAGAGAGAGAGAGAGAGAGAGAGAGAGAGAGAGAGAGAGAGAGAGAGAGAGAGAGAGAGAGAGAGAGAAGAGAGAGAGAATGAGAGAGAGAGAGGAGAGAGAGAGAAGGAGCCAGAAGGAATAACCAAAGTGAAAAGAAGGAAAAAACAGGAAGAAATGAACAAGAGGACAAGAATACAGACTGAAAAAAAAAAAGATTAAACTCGAAAGAAAAACAAACTAATTAGGAAAAGAACTGGAGTGTGAAAACAAAACAATTAAGTTAGTGAGAAGGTATTAGAAAAAAAGAAAAACTAAACAAAATACAAAACACAGAAGAGTGAGAAGAAGAGAATGGAATAACGATGATAGAAATAAAAGCCAAAACCGTGAACAGATATACACAGAGAAAAGAAGGGCAACGGCGACAAAAAGATAAACAAGGCAAAATGTGAAGAAAAAAAATGAGGAAGAAGAAGAGGAGGAAGAGGTTGAGGATGAGAAGGAAAAAGACAGTAAGGAGGTGGATTAAGGTAAAGGAACACAGAAGGAGCGAGATACTGAGAAAAAGCTAACCAATAGAATATAAAGAAAGTTAGGAAAAAGAAAAGGATATATGGTAAAGGAATAACACGTACAAAGAAATTCAGAAAATAATGGAAAGAAGTAGGGAGACATAGAAAAAGAAAAGAGCGTGTGAAAGAAATCCTGAAATACCTGTGAATCCCTGAGGAAAAGATCAATGATGTGGAAGCGGAGGAGGGGAAAGAAGAGAAAGGAGAGGAGGTCAAGGAGGGGAATCGGAAAGGAGGTGGAAGAAGAGTGCAAGAGACGCGTAAAAAAAAACCCCCCAAAAAACGATATGGGGATACTGGAAAAAGGAAGAGGCAAAGAAGAAGAAGAAGATAAAGAGGAGAAGGAAGAGGAGGAGGTGGAGGAGGAGGAGGAAGAGGAAGATTAAAGAGACAAAATTTGATATCACGTGAGGAGAGGAATGTGTTAGTATGTAAATATGTGTGTATGTGTGTGTGTGTGTCTCTCTCTCTCTCTCTCTCTCTCTCTCTCTCTCTCTCTCTCTCTCTCTCTCTCTCTCTCTCTCTCTCTCTCTCTCTTTTAAATGCGCTCAAGAGGAAGAAAAGAAAGCGGAAGAGTAAAGGAGAGAAGGAATATGCCAATGAGAAAAGGAAGAGTGGTGACGAACACTGAAGCGAGACAAATAAAGAATATTCACGCAACTTGAAGGAAAAGGTGAAGGAGTGAAGGGAAAATGATTAAGAAAATAAGAGGAAGGAGAAACAACAATAAGGAAATATTGAAAGGTGTCAAATAAATGAAAAAAATATGAAAGCAACTCAAAATGAATAATAGATTTAAAAAGTCAGAAAGGTTAGGAAAAAAGAAAGTAATGGCCGGAACGAAAAATGGGAACGTGTCACTTGAACAAAAGAACAGACATGTGAACAACTCAACATGAAACTTAATTAGAAGAGTGAAAGTCAAAAACACTAAGAGGAAAAAGAGGAAAAAATGATAAGAATGAAATCAGAAAAGAGTCAATAAGTGTATGAATAATTAAACAAAGAAACGGAATAATGAAATATAAATAAATACAAGATGAACACACACAAAAAAATGTTAGGGAGATGTGAAAACGAGGGAATATTTTCAGGTCCAGCGTCATTACATACTCGTTTTGTTATAATTATTTTTTCTCCATATTGTTAGGCTAATGTCACACATTCACGATATATATATATATATATATATATATATATATATATATATATATATATATATATATATATATATATATATATATATATATATATATATATATATATATATATATATATATATATATATTACTTAATTTTCTAGGAGGCTGTGATATTTTAAGCCTGAATAAGTTATATTATATGTGTACTCTTTTAGGGATCCACACTGTGTGTGGAGGAAATTATCAACGGCATCCCGAGTAACGGCAGCAGCACCCAGCCGGTGGCCACACAAGCTGCACGCAAGATGCTCTCAGCCCGCCCCTAGATGCCACCCCGGATGCCGGCCTGGTGCACCCCCTTGTACGCCTCCTGGAGAGGGCAGACAAGTGAGTGTGGGCTGAGTGCTGTAACCAGAGGCCAGGGTTCAGGATGTCTAATTATCCTCTTTTAAAATGAAACTTTCAAGAGAGGAATACCAAGGCTTCTCAAACTGAAACTGATCATTCTTTTGACATGTATTATGTCCATAAGAGCAGCAGTTGTGTTCACTTATTAATTTGTTTTGCCCTTTGACTGACACCTTTAGTTTATAAGTAAACTGACTTACTCCTGTGCCAATGTGAAGTAAGGAAAATGTTCTAGATACGAATACCAAATGGTTTGCACAAATTGGCGACCATTACTGTTACATCTGATGGTGGACAAGCGCCCTGCCGCAGCCCCGCCCTACACGTTCTACATTGTTATTTCTGACCCATTCATAAATAAGAGCAAGGTTAAGCATTCTGTGGCATCCAGCCCTGAGCTATATCGTTCCTGCTGTGAGGGTCTCGCGTTGAAAAACGTGAAGGGGAACATGAAGTCTTAAGATGAAGAGAAAGAGGTAGAAAAGGGTGTTGCTTCTTGATAGAATCTTCCTGCTTTGTTTTTATGTTGTATGAACAAATGATTAGTTTGAAGTTTGTTCCTCCATGTAATCCACGGTGTTTGCCTCCCCAACAGCCTCGGGTGCTGTCGTGTTGTTCGTCAAGCTGCTCCGCTCGCCGCACACCAACGTAACATGCAGAGCAAGCCGTGTGGGCGCCGGGAAACACTGCTGGCGATGGCCCCAAACTCAGAGACTTCGTCATTAAGGCTGGCATTGTACAACCTCCTCTGGAACTCATTAGACCAGACACAGAGTTAAGTTCATGAGGATGATTTCTTACATTTTGTAATGGGATGCTCTACCATTCAGTGATGTATTCTTTCTTCACTTCAAAACGCAAGCACAAAGTGGAACAGTAAACTAATGTTTATAAGAGAAAGAAAAAAAAGAATAAACTGTCTTCAGTATCTTCAGTCCTGTAGCATCACTGCATCATAATGAATGTATTGCTGAGTGTAGATACACAGGTCTTTGTTGAGCAGGCATGAAAAGGTGGCACCAGGTGGAAGGCCACAGTCACAGACGGCAGCCAGTGCTGGTACACAATACGGTGATGGAGGCAGTGGTAGTGAACAGGGTTATAACTTGTTGGCTGCTGGAATGTGTTTCAAGGATGGGTACTTTGAATTATGAGGAACTAATAGAGTAATGTAAAGACTAGATCTCAATTCTCAGGTCTGAGGATATGTATCTTAACATAAATTCCTTAGTTATTCATTCATTATTGTCTTAGAAGACACAACAAAACCCAGTGAGGTGATGCCCCACCCGGACCGCTTCCTGCATGCATCAGTTATTTGTGTGTCAATGTCATGTAGCGGCAGCCTAGGCCGCTACAGCGAAAACCAAACATTTCTGTTTGTATGTTTTCGAGGCAGCATACGTTGTAGCTGGTACAACGCCGTTTGGATCCGCTAAGGCCGCCTTGTAGGTTAAAAGACACAACTAATAACCAGTGGTGACTCCATCGACAAGCGAATTTATTTCCTAGAATATACATGTTTTTACGAACGGCGATTGGTAATTTACAGAAGTTCGTATGCGCTAATATTTACAGTAATGGCTTTATGGTGATGCAGTTTCAGTATTTTAATGTTTGTAATAATAGGAGTGATTGTATACATATATTTACATGTAGTGACTTGCAGTCTGATGAATATAAAGACAAGATATTACAGTGTGATGAGAGTGGAAGAAGTGAAAGAGGACAAGGTGATTTCAGGGCAGACTGAAGAAATAAAGGTGGAGGAAACGAGAAAGAAAATGGTATGTTTAATGGGTCACTACATAACTCTCCCCCTAGTGACGAGGTAGGAGGAACGTTACGTGTTTTTTCTTGTGGGACTGGAGTTTGTATGCAATCACTGGACTGGGGGACACTGACACGGTGTTGGTGGGTGAAGGATCCGGCTGCAGGAGGTACGCGGGCTTGACCCGGTCAATGGCGATGACATCGGATTTGCCGTGGCGGTCAATGGTGACATTCTTCCGCGTCCTCTTGATGACGGTGAAGGGGCCATCGTATGGTTGCTGCAGAGGCTTCTTTGTGGCGTCCACTCGCACGAACACGTGTGTGCAGGTGTCGAGGTCCTGGCTCACGAACGTTTTGGATGGTGATGTACGTGGCGGCACTGGCTGGAGTCTCTGCATTGCGTTCTTGCGGTTCCTGGCGTAGTCCTGTATGTCGCAGGGAGGGCCAGGGGTGGGCGAGAGAACCTCTCCTGGGAGGCGGAGAGTGGTGCCGTACAGGAGCTCTGCAGAGGAGTGGCCAAAGTCTTCTTTGAGGGACGTCCGTATGCCGAGGAGGGCTAGAGGCAGAGTCGTAGTCCAGTCGCTGCGGTCCTTGACTGTCGCTGCCAGCGAGGCCTTGAGTTGGCGGTGGAAGCGTTCGACAAGGCCATTTGACTGAGGATGGTAGCTGGCGGTTCTGATCCGCTTAACTCCCAGTATGGACATGACCTTGTCCCACAGGTTCGACTCGAACTGGCTTCCACGGTCGGATGTGAGGCGTACCAAAGCGCGACACCCAGGTGTTGACGAAGGTTCTGGCGATGGTGTCCGTCGTTATGTCTTCGACCGGGACAGCTTCGGGCCAGCGTGTGAACCTGTCAACGCAGGTGAGGAGGTACTTGTAGCCGTTGGAGTGTGGAAGTGGGCCAACGAGGTCGACGTGGACGTGTTCGAGTCTGGAGGAACGGGGCGTGAACGCTGCTGGAGGCGAGGTGGCGCGGGCGAGGGCAGGAACTGGCCGGCGGCAGGAGAGGTCACGTTGGGAGGGCCGGGGGCGGAGCGCGACCTGCTGCGGGCCGGTGGATCCTCCGGGGGCGGTAGCTTGGGCCAGGGTTGCCAGATGTCCGACAGCAGTTGACGGCCAAATCTCACCCAAAGTCACGGCCAAATCGGCCAATTTTTTTCAGTTTCCTGCCAAATTTCAGGTAAATTCTGCCAAATGCGAAAATATTATATGCAGAAAATACTTCGTCGCAAAACAAATGTAAAATAAATGCGCGGACGGAGTACATGACCCAACATGGTTATAAACAATGTAGTTTTAGCACCATAGACAAATTAATAAGGTAACAAATTTTAAAACTTACCATTTGTAAGGCACTGACGTTGTTAGTTGAAGTATTCCAGTATATCCTCTATTTCTTCCTCTTGGTTTGGAGTGGCATACATGTTCGCAGCGTTGAATAGTTGCAGCATGCGAGCTGTAACCTTGAAGTCCTTACAGCATTTATTTTGGAACTGAAGGTGCGAGCGAATTCGTATGATGGAATCCAACATGTCAGTATGAAGGCGATTTCTTGACTTTGTTTTTACGTTAGTCACCGTTGAAAATATTCTTTCAACCACTGCGTTGCTGACTGGGGTTGTTAGGCAAGCCAGGACATAATTGGATAATTCTTTGAAGACGTACTTCCCTGATGACGTCTTGTACGGACGGAGCGGGCGAAGCATGGCCAGCAGCGACAGCAGCAAATACCCGAGGTGTACCTCGTAATTCAGGTCCGGAGGTCACCAATTGTAGCGGCAGCCTAGGGCCCTAGGCCGCTACAGCGAAAACCAAACATTTCTGTTTGTATGTTTTCGAGGCAGCATACGTTGTAGCTGGTACAACGCCGTTTGGATCCGCTAAGGCCGCCTTGTAGGTTAAAAGACACAACTAATAACCAGTGGTGATTCCATCGACAAGCGAATTTATTTCCTAGAATATACATGTTTTTACGAACGGCGATTGGTAATTTACAGAAGTTCGTATGCGCTAATATTTACAGTAATGGCTTTATGGTGATGCAGTTTCAGTATGTTAATGTTTGTAATAATAGGAGTGATTGTATACATATATTTACATGTAGTGACTTGCAGTCTGATGAATATAAAGACAAGATATTACAGTGTGATGAGAGTGGAAGAAGTGAAAGAGGACAAGGTGATTTCAGGGCAGACTGAAGAAATAAAGGTGGAGGAAACGAGAAAGAAAATGGTATGTTTAATGGGTCACTACAGTCATACCAGTGGGAGTGTAAAACAGTCACCAAAAGTATTGTAGGTTAACATGGCTCGTTAATATTCACCCAGCAAAGGGTTATAAATGTGTTCATCTTCTCAGACTGCCGAGATCAACGAGGTGGACCGCCTGGGCCAGATGACTGAGGAGTGCGGCGGACTGGACAAGACTGAGGACTGCAGCACCACGACAACGAGGCCGTGTACGAGAAGGCCCTGGATGGATATCATCGAGAAGTGTTCCGGCGAGGAGGAGGGCCCCGAGGTGAGCAGCACCACCAGTGGCCAGGCGTACGACTTCTCTGCCGTGAACAACGTGCCTGAGGGTGGATTCTCTTTCTAGGACTTCAGTGTGTGTCTGGCAAGGGAGGAGCAGCAGCAGGCAGGGTGTGTGTGTTCCACGGCGGAATAATGTGATAATGTATCTAACCGTCAATCTCACTTGTCTAAGTGGCCTCTGCAGCATGTTTTACTGGGCCTTCAGTGGACCCGCTGGTGCCTCAATGTTTTACTGGGCCTTCAGTGGACCCGCTGGTGCCTCAGTGTTTTACTGGGCCTTCAGTGGACCCGCTGGTGCCTCAATGTTTTACTGGGCCTTCAGTGGACCCGCTGTGCCTCAATGTTTTACTGGGCCTTCAGTGGACCCGCTGGTGCCTCAATGTTTTACTGGGCCTTCAGTGGACCCGCTGTGCCACAATGTTTTACTGGGCCTTCAGTGGACCCGCTGGTGCCTCAATGTTTTACTGGCCCTTCAGTGGACCCGCTGGTGCCTCAATGTTTTACTGGGCCTTCAGTGGACCCGCTGGTGCCTCAATGTTTTACTGGGCCTTCAGTGGACCCGCTGGTGCCCCAATGTTTTACTGGGCCTTCAGTGGACCCGCTGGTGCCTCAATGTTTTACTGGGCCTTCAGTGGACCCGCTGGTGCCTCAATGTTTTACTGGGCCTTCAGTGGACCCGCTGGTGCCTCAGTGTTTTACTGGGCCTTCAGTGGACCCGCTGGTGCCTCAATGTTTTACTGGGCCTTCAGTGGACCCGCTGGTGCCTCAGTGTTTTACTGGGCCTTCAGTGGACCCGCTGGTGCCTCAATGTTTTACTGGGCCTTCAGTAGACCCGCTGGTGCCTCAGTGTTTTACTGGGCCTTCAGTGGACCCGCTGGTGCCTCTGTGTGCGTTTCAAAATTGTTTGCTTGATAGGCTGAAGCTTGAGGAATTCTGTAGATTACTTTTCATATCAGGTAATCCTGGTAATGGCTTTTTACCTGTTTTTTTTTATTCATCCAATAAATTTATCTTAATAAACTGCCTAATGCATTTGACGCAAATGATATTTTGTAATAAGGGACCAAATAAATTCGTGCCAGATGATGAAAAATTTGATCATCCAGCACAATGTATCCTTCTCAACCTGTCAAAGATATTTTCCTACATCAATAAAGTTAAAATAAGGTGTCTTGGTGCAAATTATCCTACAAATGTTATAAAAAGTTTCTTCACGCCCTTTATAGATTTTTTTTTCATGTTAGGTTAGCTAAGGGCACTCTTGAAGTACTGTGGGTTACTAACTATACAGAGTAGTGTTGAGGGTTGGGTTTACTTTCCTTCGAGTTTTCATTCACACGTAGTCACGTACAGACACACTGGCAGGCCTGGACGCTGAAGGCTGCGTAGTGTGACTGGCCACTCAACACTGACATGTCCTGCTTTCCTGACTAAGACTGTGACTGGTTACATAGGCATCATTATTATATATATATATATATATATATATATATATATATATATATATATATATATATATATATATATATATATATATATATATATATATATATATATATATATATATATATATATATATATATATATATATATATATATATATATATATATATATATATATATATATATATATATATATATATATATATATATATATATATATATATATATATATATATATATATATATATATATATATATATATATATATATATATATATATATATATATATATATATATATATATATATATATTTATATTTATATATATATATATTAAAACTACCCACATGCTGTCCAGAAGACCACCTATCAACCTGGACTCTAGATTCTAGGATCAAAGATGAGCTCCGGGAGGGCAGCTTGAGCCAATGCAAGATGGCGCCACTATAAACACTCGCCTGCGCCAGAACGGGCTGGGCAGACCATCAGGACCCACTGGAAGAAGCCTTGGAGCGACCAACAGGATCCGCCGGGAAGAAGCCTACCGGCGCAAGAGGCCAAGACATAAAATATATATATATATATATATATATATATATATATATATATATATATATATATATATATATATATATATATATATATATATATATATATATATATATATATATATATATATATATATATATATATATCTATATATATATATATGTATATGTATATATATATATATATATATATATATATATATATATATATATATATATATATATATATATATATATATATATATATAGTTTATTCGTTTATCACATTGGCATATTGTTTAATCTGTTCAGCGACTTCGTTCAAGTGGAGCTCCGGGGGGCAGCATGTGCCAAGCAATAGTCGTATATCACGGAATCAATCAATAGGGGCATACGCCGGGAGGCGCGTCGCCTCGCCCACCCTATGACGCCAAGCCCGGGGGTCTCTCCGAGCGAGTCTCCATGCAGGCCCCCTTCCCAACCCGAGTGCCTCCCGGCAGGATCTATCGACTTGTTCAAGCCACGAACTCCGTGGGCGTCCCCTTGGCCTCCTCCACTCAGGATTGTCATTTACAGAGACAACCCGATTAGCAGGATCAGCTTCCGGAAAACGTGCTACGTGCCCATATAGCCGGAGTTGGCGTTGACGGATTATGCAGGTAATATATGTCGAATCAGTCTCACGGAGTAGTCGCTGATTTGACGCAAAGTCATCACGGAAGCCATTCTTAGGGCGGCTTTCACAATTATTTTGTTTGTTTTGATCGTTACCAATGGCGGCGATCGCCGCTATAGTATTTTCACGTAAAACTGGCCGATGGGGTAGTGGCGGCTGCGGGGTTAGCCTGGCACCGCACCTTGGCACACACTTTCAACACCTTTCGCTTCCTCTGCAGCCGCCATTACCCCATCGGCCAGTTTCACGTAGAAAACTGTAGCGTCGATCGCCGCCATTGGTAACGATCAAAACAAATAAAACGACTGTGAAAGCGGCCCTAAATAAAATTCGCCTGCGCCACTAACGGGCTGTCCCTTTAGACCAGTGGTTCCCAAAGCGCCGGTAGACTGTCTAGAGTCTAGACTCTAGACAGTCTACCGGCGCCGTAGTCAGCACATAATAAACAGACAAAACGCCACTGCCCAGTGGTTGGGATAACGCTGGGAATCCTGTTACTGTAAGGAATTTGTGCCGTTCCTGTCTGGCACTACGCTGTGTATAGATGCTGCCGCTAAGTCCCTGGTTGACTGAGTCTCCCATGAAAATTATGCCCTCCACCCTTGACTTTGCCACTCTGCTCAATGCTTGGAGGAACTTTGTCTCTACTTCCTCTCCACCCTCCCACTGATAGCAAGTTGGCCCTGGACAACCCTCCTGTTTCCTCGTAGTAACTCCCTCCCTCCTCTCTAGGGGTGGGCAGGTACCGTTAATTTGAGTACCGGTAATACCGGTATCAAAAAACTTCATACCTGGTAGTACCGATTCGTTACCCGTACCGGCAAGGTACCGGTACTGATACCTTAGGTGCTAAAGGCACTTTACCGGTACCTTAGCGGTATTAACGGTACCGGTACCTTAGCGGTACTAACGATACCGGTAACCAGTTCCGGAACTTAGTACCTGTCTTGCTAGTGCCGTTAACGAGTCGGTGCTGGTTTGGTTTCGGAATCGCTAGTGCAGCCAGGAGTACGCACTCGGCATCTCTTGTCGCCTCATGAGGGCGGCTGCCCATCGTGTGGTCCACGCCGGAGTCAGTGTGTGTCAGGAGAGCGGAGCTGCCTGGGTTCGCTGCCCTCCACCCACGATGTGTATTCACCCCAAGGCCACGCCACAGCTAAGCAGCCTTCCTCTCGCATCCCAGCGCCGCCAAGTTAGCCTTAGTTAGGTTAGAGCTTAGTGCTGCAGCGTGCTTGGTGTGTGAATGGGCTTCTGCTGTGTGGTGCGAGTGTTTTAGATTTCCTGTAATAAAGTGTACCGAGGTGTGCACGTGTCTGCTGCCCCATGTGAACTCCTGAGCTCTGGAGGTCCCTCAAGTGGGTGTGGGCGCTGCCACCCCCACGAGAGGTCTTCAAGAAGTACCCTCAAGGTGAGGTAAGTCTTTATAAAAAATATAAAAAATCTGCCCTAACATACATCTTCGTCAAAAGTTTTGTTAGTGCCGCAACAGGTTAATTATTCAGTCTCATACCATGCCCACTGCTGCTTTGGGTGAGTCGGGGTTGCTGGAATGGCTGGCTGGGCTGTATTGAACTCCATCCCTTTCATGATCCTTCGGCGAACAGACAGAGACAGACAGACGGATATGAGAGAGACAGACAGAGACAGACAGACAGAGACATGAGACAGACAGACAGACAGAGACATGAGAGAGAGACAGACAGACAGAGACATGAGAGAGAGACAGACAGACAGAGACATGAGAGAGACAGACAGACAGAGACATGAGAGAGAGAGACAAACAGATCGACAGAGACATGATAAAAACAGACAGAGAAATGAGAGAGAGACAGAGACATGAGAGAGAGAGAGAGAGAGAGAGAGAGAGAGAGAGAGAGAGAGAGAGAGAGAGAGAGAGAGAGAGAGAGAGAGAGAGAGAGAGAGATAGAGAGAGAGAGAGATAGAGAGAGAGAGAGAGAGAGAGAGAGAGAGAGAGAGAGAGAGAGAGAGAGAGAGAGAGAGAGAGAGAGAGAGAGAGAGAGAGAGAGAGAGAGAGAGAGAGAGAGAGAGAGAGAGAGAGAGAGAGAGAGAGAGAGAGAGAGAGAGAGAGAGAGAGAGAGAGAGAGAGAGAGAGAGAGAGAGAGAGAGAGAGAGAGAGAGAAGAGAGAGAGAGAGAGAGAGAGAGAGAGAGAAGAGAGAGAGAGAAGAGAGAGGAGAGAGAGAGAGGAGAGAGAGACTTGTCCTAAGCCTAAGTGACAGTTGTTATGCGGCCACCATGGCGTTGAAACTGACCTAGTGAACATTTCGATGGAGGAGATAGCGGTTAAGATTATTATTATTATTATTTTTTTTTTTTTACAGTAAAGGAGACAGTTCAAGGGCACAAAAAAAGTAAACATTAATAAAAAAAAAGCCCGCTACTTGCTGCTCCTAAAAAGAATCCAAAGAGGTGGCCGAAAGATAGGTCAGTTTCGGGAGGAGAGGTGTCCTGATACCCTCCTCTTGAAAGAGTTCAAGTCGTAGGCAGGAGGAAATACAGATGAAGGAAGATTGTTCCAGAGTTTACCAGCGTGAGGGATGAAAGAGTGAAGATGCTGGTTAACTCTTGCATAAGGGTGTGGACAGTATAGGGATGAGCATGAGAAGAAAGTCGAGTGCAGCGGGGCCGCGGGAGGGGGGGAGGCATGCAGTTAGCAAGTTCAGAAGAGCAGTCAGCGTGGAAATATCGATAGAAGATAGAAAGAGAGGCAACATTGCGGCGGAATTTAAGAGGTAGAAGACTATCAGTATGAGGAGGAGAGCTGATGAGACGAAGAGCCTTAGCCTCCACTCTGTCCAGAAGAGCTGTGTGAGTGGAGCCCCCCCACACATGAGATGCGTACTCCATACGAGGGCGGACAAGGCCCCTGTATATGGACAGCAACTGTGCAGGGGAGAAGAACTGGCGGAGACGGTACAGAACGCCCAGCCATTCTTAAACGATGCAATCGAGTTACACTGCACCACTGATGGTGGTAATCTGTTCCAATCTCGAACGACAGCATTAGTGAAGAAGAATTTTGTGCAATCTTAATGAACTTGTCTACATTTGAGACTAGCGCCATTATCTCTCGTTCGCGTCGAATCATCCACCACAAACAGCATGGTCGGATCCACGTTGGTAAAACCGTTAAGTATTTTAGAGCACTCGATCAGTTTTCCTCTGAGGCGGCGTTTTTCAAGAGAAAACAGGTTTAGATGTGACAGCCTTTCCTCGTAGGGTTTGTTTCGTAATGAAGAAATCATCTTGGTTGCTCTACGCTGAACACCTTCTAATTTAGCAAGGTCTTTCGCATGGTGGGGAGACCAAAACTGCACGGCATACTCCAAATGAGGTCTGACGAAACTATTATACAAAGGTAGTATAACATCTTTATTCTTGAATGAAAAATTTCTCTTAATCAAACCGATCATCCTGTTTACTTTTTTAACGGACTCGTTGCACTGCTGGGAAAACTTGAGGTTAGACGCGACTGTGACGCCAAGACCTTTGACCGAGTGAACGCCTTTAACTTTAACGCCGCACATTTCATAGTCCTTCTTTATATTTCTAGATCCAACCTGCAGAATCTGGCATTTCTTTATATTAAAAGGCATTTCCCATTTTGATGACCAATCTGATATTTTACGCAAATCTTCTTGTAGGCTCCGCCTGTCACATTCCGTAAGTACCGCATTGCCGATTTTCGTGTCGTCCACAAATTTACTTATGAAATTATTGAGACCAAGGTCAATGTCGTTGATGTAAATGACGAAGAGAACGGGTCCAAGGACAGAGCCTTGGGGGACACCACTAGTGACTGGCATCCACTCAGAGGTCACTCCATTTATTACAACTTTTTGCTTTCTATTGCTTAGCCAGTGCTTGACCCATTCGTGAAGCTTACCCCGATACCTATTTCCTTGATTTTATGGAGCAACTTGTAGTGTGGGACTTTATCAAACGCCTTCTGGAAGTCCAAATAAATAATATCAAGTGATTTAGAAACATCATAGACTGCAAACAGCTCGTTATAGAACGTTAATAGATTCGACAAACAAGATCTGTTGTTACGGAAACCATGTTGCGAGTCCAGGATTAGCGATTTACACTCTAGGTAGTTAACTACTTTATCTCGAATAATTGTCTCAAATAATTTACCAATAATTGAAGTTAAGCTGATTGGCCTGTAATTATCCGGTAATTTTCGGTTGCCTTTTTTGAAAATGGGTGTTACGTTAGCCATTTTCCAATCACTAGGAACGATACCATGGTGCAAAGACATATTAAACAGCATTGTTATAGGTCTAAGTATCTCTCTTGATATTTCTTTAAGTAATTTTGGATATATTTTATCAGGTCCTGGACTTTTGTTAGTTTTAAGTGACTATAGCGCTTTGAGAACCTCATCTGTACTGATTTCAAAGTCAGGGAGGTTATGACTGGGATTTTCAATAGTGTTAGGAACAGCAACAGTATCGATATAATTACTATTAAAAACCGGGGCGAAATAAGAATTTAACGTGTTCGCTATGTGTTGTCTGTCTGTCTGTCACGATATTGCCCGAATTATCTGTTAATGGGCCAATCCCACTTCGAATCTCTCTTTTGTTGTTTATATATCTAAAAAAACTTTTAGGATCTGACTTGCAATTTACCGCAATGCTTACTTCGTACCTCCGTTTCGCCTGTTTGATTAAACTTTTGACTTGTCGTCTTGTTTCGTAGTACCGTGTACTATTTTCGGTAGAGTTATCGGTTTTCTTTTGCCTATATAACAAGTTCCTCTTTTGGAGAGCAAGTTTGATTTCATTATTAAACCACGGAGGATTTTTAACTTTTCGGCGCTTTTCACAAGATTGCACGGATGTATTTTGTTCAGTTAGTAATCAGGCTTTAAAGTCTTGCCAAGATTCTTCGACGTCGATGTTGGATACTAATTGAAAGTTCGTTAATGACTGTTTTATTCTTTCAAAATCCGCTCTTTTAAAACTGGGAACCAATACCTTATTCTCTGCAATCCTTGTTTGAGCTCTTATATCGAGACGCACCAGTCTATGATCGCATGATCCGAGGTGTTCGCCAACGCTAACATTGTCAACTAAGTTCTCTTGGGTTACTAATACAAGATCAAGAATATTATTATCGCGCGTTCGTTCACTAACCATTTGGCTAAGGCAGTTATTTTCAAAGAAGTCTAACATCCTGTGCGATTCCCCCTCGGATCCTGTGAGTGTCTGCCAGTCTATATGCGGTAGATTAAAATCGCCCAAAATCAATGCATCACTGTTTCGGAGAGTTCTTTGCAAAACGCTATACATTATTTCACCATCCTCGCGTGATTGGAGAGAGAGAGAGAGAGAGAGAGAGAGAGAGAGAGAGAGAGAGAGAGAGAGAGAGAGAGAGAGAGAGAGAGAGAGAGAGAGAGAGAGAGAGAGAGACTGTAGTAGCACTGTGATTGACGAGGTTCATACCGTCAATCATGACGTCACGCGTGGGGGAGGAGCCTCGGGCCTGGGAGAGCGGGGTAGACTTTTGAATAGGCAGATCGGAAATATGCTGCCCGGTTGGCCGGACGCGCGACACCCACACACCTCGACATTTTGCCTTCATGCCGGCTTACTCTGCCTATGGTTGCGCCCACAGAGGCGGGGATGGTAGCATAACGTTTCATCGGTAAGACAAAATTATATTTGTGGTGAAACATTATATAGGAGGGGAGAAAACTGAGCTTGAAAAAGAGCGACAGGAAAGAATGCGAATCCCATGGCTTTTACACACAAACAGGTCACATTACTGGAATTTAGAGGTCTTTGGGTACTATCAGAAGTACAATGAACACGTATAGTTTTTTTTTTTTTTTCAAAACATGTTAAATAAGAGTGTAAACCTGGGCAAGTTACCGAGTCGAGTCAGCCCACGGGCACTCATTTGCCTGACAATGTTAATTCTCATTCTCTCAGTCTTATTCTCTCATTCTCATTCTCTCTCATTCTTATTATCTAATTCTCATTATCTCTCTCTTTCTCATTCTCTTTCTCTTTCTCATTCCCATTCTTTCTCATTCTCATTCTCTCTCTCTTATTATCATTATCATTCCCCCTCATTTTCAATTTCTCATTCTCTCTCTCTCTCTCTCTCTCTCTCTCTCTCTCTCTCTCTCTCTCTCTTACACACATTCTTCCTTTCTCATTCTTTCTTTCACATTCTCTCATTCTCATTACCTCTCTCTCATAACGAGTCTCTCTCATTCTCATTCTCTCATTCTTATTGTTCTCTAATTCTCATTATCTCTCTCTCATTCTCTTTCTCATTCTCATTCTCTCTCTCATTGTCGTTCTTTCTCTCTCTTTCTCATTATCATTCTCATTACCTCTCTCACATTCTCATTCTCATTCTCATTGTCATTCCCCCTCATTTTTAATCTCTCTCTCTCTCTCTCTCTCTCTCTCTCTCTCTCTCTCTCTCTCTCTCTCTCTCTCTCTCTCTCTCTCTCTCTCTCTCTCTCTCTTAAAGGAGTTATCTTGTATCATTTGTTCCACTCTTGTTAGTCGTTTTTTTCATCTCTGGTGATCAAGACATCTCCACCACTCCACAACCATTTTTCTCCCTAAAAACATGGAACCAAAACCCCTCTCAGTAATTGGTGCCTGACCTGTATGTTGCATTTTCTCCATCTACTGATTAATATACCTCTAACAATGACATGCATGATTGTGTAACACGGTTGGTTGACGTCAAGTCAAATATATACTATTATATGGGCATGGGTAGGCTTTTCTCCTTCCTGCCCCAATACTTCCTTCTGTTTTCTCGTAGTGAGTTTTGATCACATCTGAAACGCTCTACATAGAAGGCTGTACATCCTTCTACATTAAAAGTAAGGCCATGGTCAATGTATATTGAATACTATACAGAGGAAGTGTGAGGGATCAAGGCGGGTGTGGAACATTTCATCTCGATCAGCTTCTACGGAATAAAGACAAGGAAATGCTGGTGTTTTTTTTCTATGAAAACCTGTACATACATCCTTAGTGCATATACTGCAGCAGTTGAATAAGTAAAACCATATGATATGTGGAAGAAATAAGGCAGACAAGCTCATTTACTCCGACGATCTGGGAGCGATAATGTTTTGAGTGGACTTACTGGCTCAAGGCCACCGGCTAAGCTTCGCCCACCCCTACCCCCCATGATTCACCTCACAGTGAAGAGCGGAGCCCGCTGAGGGCCATTCCATGTATTCTTCCTCCATGATTCTGCCGGTGCAGCGAAATTTTCCGGTGTAGCGAAATTTTCCGGCTGGCCCAGATCTTTTGTAAAAAACATTGAAATGGTAACACTCTCAATCTGACTGTTTCTTTTTCTTCAATTGATTTTAGAGACACATTACTATAAATCAATCTTCATCACATTTTCACAAAGTTTTCGTACATTACATTCAATGTGCACTGCCTCTCCAACCCACCTTTCATTTTAAAGAAAAATCTGTTTGATCTTTCCTATTGAAAAATAATTATTCACTCTGGCCAGGGGACAAATTGAAAAAAATGTATATAATGATCTACGGGACTTTTTACCCAAGAGATATGGACATTATCAGTAAGAAACTGAAGAAACCATAGCCTACTCTCGCCAGAAGACTATTGAACCACGTACAGAGCTTCAGAGATTACGGAAGAACGTGATAAACTGCGACACCAAATTAGAAGAGACAAAAGAGCTAAGAAGCAATACGAGAAAGATGTCTGGAAGAAAAAAGAGCCCCGGGGGGTTGGCGCGAGCCCCGTCGGGAGGCGGCAAGACAAGATTGATTCACTATAAATACTATAGCGCCATTGAAAAGCAAAGTGTGTAAAGAAGCAGAAGAGAGGATCCAGAGGGGGACCTATATAAGTAGCGATACAGGTAATAGAAAAACAGCAGCGTATTATTGCAGTGTCCTCATGCAAGGTGACTGTTCGCCGAAGGATCATCAAAGGGATGCCATCAATAGAGCCCAGCCAGCCATTCCAGCAACCCCGACTCACCCAAAGCAGCAGTGGGCATGGTATGAGAGTGAATAATTAACCTGTTGCAGCACTAACAAAATTTTTGACGAAGATGTATGTTGGGGCAGTTTTTTTTTCATGAAGACTTACCTTGGGGGTACTTCTTGAAGACCTCTCGTGGGGGTGGCAGCGCCCACACCCGCGTGAAGGACCTCCAGGGCTCAGGAGTTCACATGGGGCAGCAATCTAAAACACTCGCACCACACAGCAGAAGCCCATTCACACACCAAGCACGCTGCAGCACTAAGCTCTAACCTAACTAAAGCTAACTTGGCGGCGCTGGGATGCGAGAGGAAGGCTACTTAGCGTCGGGGTGAAGACACGTCCAGGGTGGAGGGCAGCGAACCAAGGCAGCTCCGCTCTCCTGACGCACACTGACTCCGGCGTGAGCCACACGATGAGCAGCCGCCCTCTTGAGGCGACAAGAGATGCCGAGTGCGTACTCGTGGCTGCGCTAGCGATTCCGAAACCAAAGCAGCACCGACTCCTTAGCGGCACTAGGGAGACAGGTACTAAGTTCCGGAACTAGTTACAGGTATCGTTAGTACCGCTAAGGTACCGGTACCGTTAATACCGCTAAAGTACCGATAAAGTACCTTTAGCACCTAAGATACCAGTACCGGTACCTTGCAGATACGGGTAACGGATCGCTACTACCAGGAATGGAGTTTTTAGTAGCGGTATTACCGGTACACAAATTAACGGTACCTGCCCACCCCTAGATAGGAGGGAGGGAGGTACTACGAGGAAACAGGAGGGTTGTCCAGGGCCAACATGCTATCAGTGGGAGGGTGGAGAGGAGGTAGAGACAAAGTTCCCCCAAGCACTGAGCAGTGTGGCAAAGTCAAGGGTGGAGAGCACAATTATCATGGGGAACTCAGTCAACCAGGGACTTAGCGGCAGCATCTATACACAGCGTCGTGTCAAACAGGAACAGCACAAATTCCTTTCAGTTAGTGGTGGATCCAGGCGGGGGGCGTGGCCCCCCCCCCCTGTAGAACCTAAATTGTGCCCTTTCAAAGATTCACTGAGATCTGGGGGATATCATTCCTGTGAACACTACTACTAGCCTACTAATTATAATGACAATAATAATAACAATACTACTACTACTACTATTACTATTACTACTACTAATATGTACTACTACTACGACTACTACTACTACTACTACTACTACTACTACTACTACTACTACTACTACTACTAATAATAATAATAATAATAATAATAATAATAATAATAATAATAATAATAATAATAATAATAATAATAATAATAATAATAATAATAATAATAATAAAAGAAATATAAAAATAAAAAACAAATAAACGAAATAGCTAAAATTATCGTATTTATATTTGTAAAAAAAAAAAGCGTAGTAGCGACAGATGGATATGGCAACGTTATATATATATATATATATATATATATATATATATATATATATATATATATATATATATATATATATATATATATATATATATATATATATATATATATATATATATATATATATATGGTGGTATATATATATATATATATATATATTCACCTGGAGCTGGATCCGCCACTGCTTACAGTAACAGGATTCCTAGCGTTGTCCCAACCACTGGGCAGTGGCGTTTTGTCTTTTTTTGATATTGCTGACTATGGCGCCGGTAGACTGTCTAGACTCTAGACTCTAGACAGTCTACCGGCGCTTTGGAAACCACTGGTCTAAAGGGACCTCTTGGGTGACCCCAGCCCGTTAGTGGCACAGGCGAATTTTATTTAGAGAGGCTTCCGTGATTTAAGACTATTGCTTGGCCCATGCTGGCCCCCGGAGCTCCACTTGAACGAAGTCATTGCACAGATTAAACAATATGCCAGTGTGAGAAACGAACAAACTATATGCTGCCTATAAGACTATATATATATATATATATATATATATATATATATATATATATATATATATATATATATATATATATATATATATATATATATATATATATATATATATATATATATATATATATATATATATATATATATATATATATATATATATATATATGAGATTGTAACAATGATGCCTATGTTACCAGTCACAGTCTTAGTCAGGAAAGCAGGACATGTCAGTGTTGAGTGGCCAGTCACACTACGCAGCCTTCAGCGTCCAGGCCTGCCAGGGTGTCTGTACGTGACTACGTGTGAATGAAAACTCGAAGGAAAGTAGACCAAACCCTCAACACTACTCTGTATAGTTAGTAACCCACAGTACTTCTCAAGTACCCTTAACTAACCTAACATGAAAAAAAAATCTATAAAAGGCGTGAAGAGACTTTTTATAACATTTGTAGGATAATTTGCACCAAGACAACTTATTTTAACTTTATTGATGTAGGAAAATATCTTTGACAGGTTGAGAAGGATACATTGTGCTGGATGATCAGATTTCTCATCATCTGGCACGAATTTATTTGGTCCCTTATTACAAAATATCATTTGCGTCAAATGCATTAGGCAGTTTATAAAGATAAATTTATTGGATGAATAAAAAAAAAAAACAGGTAAAAAGCCATTACCTGATATGAAAAGTAATCCACAGAATTCCTCAAGCTTCAGCCTATCAAGCAAACAATTTTGAGACACACACAGAGGCACCAGCGGGTCCACTGAAGGCCCAGTAAAACACTGAGGCACCAGCGGGTCTACTGAAGGCCCAGTAAAACATTGAGGCACCAGCGGGTCCACTGAAGGCCCAGTAAAACACTGAGGCACCAGCGGGTCCACTGAAGGCCCAGTAAAACATTGAGGCACCAGCGGGTCCACTGAAGGCCCAGTAAAACACTGAGGCACCAGCGGGTCCACTGAAGGCCCAGTAAAACATTGAGGCACCAGCGGGTCTACTGAAGGCCCAGTAAAACACTGAGGCACCAGCGGGTCCACTGAAGGCCCAGTAAAACATTGGGGCACCAGCGGGTCCACTGAAGGCCCAGTAAAACATTGAGGCACCAGCGGGTCCACTGAAGGCCCAGTAAACCACTGAGGCACCAGCGGGTCCACTGAAGGCCCAGTAAAACATTGAGGCACCAGCGGGTCCACTGAAGGGCCAGTAAAACATTGAGGCACCAGCGGGTCCACTGAAGGCCCAGTAAAACATTGAGGCACAGCGGGTCCACTGAAGGCCCAGTAAAACATTGAGGCACCAGCGGGTCCACTGAAGGCCCAGTAAAACACTGAGGCACCAGCGGGTCCACTGAAGGCCCAGTAAAACATTGAGGCACCAGCGGGTCCACTGAAGGCCCAGTAAAACATGCTGCAGAGGCCACTTAGACAAGTGAGATTGACGGTTAAATACATTATCACATTATTCCGCCGTGGAACACACACACCCTGCCTGCTGCTGCTCCTCCCTTGCCAGACACACACACTGAAGTCCTAGAAAGAGAATCCACCCTCAGGCACGTTGTTCACGGCAGAGAAGTCGTACGCCTGGCCACTGGTGGTGCTGCTCACCTCGGGGCCCTCCTCCTCGCCGGAACACTTCTCCAGGGCCTTCTCGTACACGGCCTCGTTGTCGTGGTGCTGCAGTCCTCAGTCTTGTCCAGTCCGCCGCACTCCTCAGTCATCTGGCCCAGGCGGTCCACCTCGTTGATCTCGGCAGTCTGAGAAGATGAACACATTTAAACCCTTTGTTGGGTGAATATTAACGAGCCATGTTAACCTATAATACTCCCACTGGTATGACATACAAATAATTGATGCATGCAGGAAGCGGTCCGGGTGGGGCATCACCTCACTGGGTTTTGTTGTGTCTTCTAAGACAATAATGAATGAATGACTAAGGAATTTATGTTAAGATACATGTCCTCAGACCTGAGAATTGAGATCTAGTCTTTACATTACCCTATTAGTTCCTCATAATTGAAAGTACCCATCCTTGAAACACATTCCAGCAGCCAACAAGTTATATCCCTGTTCACTACCACTGCCTCCATCACCGTATTGTGTACCAGCACTGGCTGCCGTCTGTGGCTGTGGCCTTCCACCTGGTGCCACCTTTTCATGCCTGCTCAACAAAGACCTGTGTATCTACACTCAGCAATACATTCATTATGATGCAGTGATGCTACAGGACTGAAGATACTGAAGACAGTTTATTCTTTTTATTCTTTCTCTTATAAACATTAGTTTACTGTTGCACTTTGTGCTTGCATTTTGAAGTGAAGAAAGAATACATCACTGAATGGTAGAGCATCCCATTACAAAATGTAAGAAATCATCCTCATGAACTTAACTCTGTGTCTGGTCTAATGAGTTCCAGAAGAGGTTGTACAATGCCAGCCTTAATGACGAAGTCTCTGAGTTTGGGGCCATCGCCAGCAGTGTTTCCCGGCGCCCACACGGCTTGCTCTGCATGTTACGTTGGTGTGCGGCGAGCGGAGCAGCTTGACGAACGACACGACAGCACCCGAGGCTGTTGGGGAGGCAAACACCGTGGATTACATGGAGGAACAAACTTCAAACTAATCATTTGTTCATACGACATAAAAACAAAGCAGGAAGATTCTATCAAGAAGCAACACCCTTTTCTACCTCTTTCTCTTCATCTTAAGACTTCATGTTCCCCTTCATGTTTTTCAACGCGAGACCCTCACAGCAGGAACGATACAACTCAGGGCTGGATGCCACAGAATGCTTAACCTTGCTCTTATTTATGAATGGGTCAGAAGGAACAGTATAGAACGTGTAGGGCGGGGCTGCGGCAGGGCGCTTGGCAGCCATCAGATGACGCGCATCTCCACACGTTCGTCGTGAAGTAATCGTACACGTAACAGTAATGGTCGCTAATTTGTACAAACCATTTTGTAATTCAGTTTACTTATAAACTAAAGGAGTCAGCTAAAGAGCGAAACAAATTAATAAGTGAACACAACTGCTGCTCCTATGGACATAATACATGTCAAAAGAGTGATCAGTTTCAGCTTGAGAAGCCTTGATATTCCTCTCTTGAAAGTTTCATTTATAAAGAGGATAGATAGACATCCTGAACCCTGGCCTCTGGTTACAGCACTCAGCCCACACTCACTTGTCTGCCCTCTCCAGGAGGCGTACAAGGGGGTGCACCAGGCCGGCATCCGGGGTGGCATCTAGGGGCGGGCTGAGAGCATCTTGCGTGCAGCTTGTGTGGCCACCGGCTGAGTGCTGCTGCCGTTACTCGGGATGCCGTTGATATTTTCCTCCACACACAGTGTAGGGCCCTAAAACAGTACACATATACTATAAACTATTCAGGCTTATATATATATATATATATATATATATATATATATATATATATATATATATCTATATATATATATATATATATATATATATATATATATATATATATATATATATATATATATATATATATATATATATATATATATATATATATATATATATATATATATATATATATATATATATATATATATATATATATATATATATATATATATATCTTATGTACTTTAATTTTATAATCATCCCATATTTCCTGTTTATAATCTGTATATATATATATATATATGCATACCAAAAGACAACTAAGGCCAGTGTCACACATTCACGATCTTGACTCCCGACGCCTCCCGACGTCAGGTCACACGCCGACACTTTTGGAAATTTCTAAACACTCAGCGCCCTCCCCGACATCTGCCACCGTCGGCAGTAAACCACCACCGTTGGATGTCCATCTCAGTAACGTCTTGAGAACGTCGTTTCGACGTCGGGAATGATCGATATTTTAGAGGATCTATTTATGATGATCTTAACGTACGTCTGGCAGCGTGACATTTTCTAACGTTGAGTCAAGATCGTGAATGTGTGACATTAACCTAACAATGTGGAGAACACATAATTATAACAAAACGAGTATGTAATGACGCTGGACCTGAAAATATTCCCTCGTTTTCACATCTCCCTACCATTTTTTTGTGTGTGTCCATCTTTTATATATTTATTTATATTTCATTATTCCATTTCTTTGTTTAATTATTCATACACTTATTGACTCTTTTCTGATTTCTTTCTTATCATTTTTTTCCCTCTTTTTCCTCTTAGTGTTTCTGACTTTCACTCTTCTAATTAAGTTTCCATGTTGAGTTGTTCACATGTGTGTTCTTTTGTTCGACTGACACGTTCCCCTTTTTCGTTCCGGGCATTACTTTCTTTTTTCCTAACCTTTCTGACTTTTTAAATCTATCATTCATTTTGAGTTGTTTTCATATTTTGTTTTCATTTATTTGACACCTTTCAATATTTCCTTCTTATTGTTGTTTCTCCTTCCTCTTATTTTCTTAATCATTTTCCCTTCACTCCTTCACCTTTTCCTTCAAATTGCGTGAATATTCTTTATTTGCCTCGCTTCAGTGTTCGTCACCACTCTTCCTTTTCTCCTTGGCATATTCCTTCTCTCCTTTACTCTTCCGCTTTCTTTTCTTCCCCTTGAGAGAGAGAGAGAGAGAGAGAGAGAGAGAGAGAGAGAGAGAGAGAAAATAGTTTAACAAATCGTGTGCGAAAAAAGAACGAAATCGTTCGAAGAATCATGTTCACGAGCGTAACATTTCCATTTGTTTCAATTCAATTAGTTTTGCAGATTCGATTATTTTTTAATATTTCAAACCCGTCTCTCTCTCTCTCGACACACACACACACACACACACACACACACACACACACATACACATATTCACATACTAACACATTCCTCTCCTCATGTGATATTAAATTTTGTCTCTTTAATCTTCTTCCTCCACCTCCTCCACCACAAAGGGAAAGAAAAACTAACTCTAGGAGTTATATACAGGCCACCCAACCTTAACAGGCAGGACACGAGTATATTACTACAGGAGATTGGCAGGGCGAGTATGAGTAGAAATGTCTGCGTAATGGGGGACTTTAATTATAGGAATATAGACTGGGAAGATCTAGTGGGTGACCTGGAAGCCGAGGACTTTCTTGAAGTTATACAAGATAATTTCCTTAAGCAGGTAGTTACTGAGCCTACCAGAGGAGATAACATATTAGACTTAGTCCTAACCAATAATGGGAACTTGCTACGTGAGTTGGAGGTGGGCGGAGAGTTAGGAAATAGTGACCACAGAACGGTTCGTTTTAGCTTAGACTGGGCGGTAACCCGCGAACCAAACCCAGTGTTAGTGCCAGATTTTAGAAGAGCAAATTACGAGGGGCTTCGAAGACATCTTGAAGGAGTAAACTGGGATAATTTAGGGATTCATGAGGGCCAGAACTGCGGATTGGAGAGCCAGGAGAACCAGGTAGAAATGTCTTACAATAATTTAGTTAGAGTAATAGTAGAGGGGCAAGGACAGCATATACCACAGCGAACACTTAGAAAAGAAAACAATGATCCTAAGTGGATGACTCGTGGACTAAAACACGAGATTGGGTTAAAGAAGGGGATTTATCAGAAAATAAAGGATGGTGAAACACATCTCAGGGGCCGGTACGTCGAACTATCTAGATTAGTTAAGAAAAACACCAGGATAGCAAAAAGGAACTATGAGATCAAAGTAGCAAATGAGGCGAAAAGTAATCCAAAGGGCTTCTTTCAGATGTATAGAACAAAAACACGGGAGAAAACTGGACCGCTGAAAACAAACACAGGGGAGATAGTAGAAAATTACGAAAATATGAGCACATTGTTGAACGACTACTTCCTTTCAGTATTCACACAGGAGGATCGAACGACTATACCGGAAAGAGTTCAGGTGTACGAGGGCGGGGATGGCGATAAATTGAGGGATATAATCATTACCAGGCAAGTAGTTCAGGATGAGATAGATAAGCTTAAGAAGAACAAGTCGCCAGGTCCTGACGGGATATTTCCGAGGGTATTAAAGGAATTAGGCGATATACTCAGTGACCCACTAACCGACATCTTTAAGATGTCGGTAAATACTGGCTATGTGCCGAGCCTATGGAAAGTAGCTAATGTGACGCCGATTTTTAAAAAGGGGGACAGGTCAGTTGCTTCAAACTATCGCCCAATTAGCTTAACATCGGTTATAGGCAAGATGCTGGAGTCCATAATAGCCAGGAACATTCGGGAGCATTTAGAGAAACATAGCTTAATTCACGACTCGCAGCATGGGTTCACAAAAGGGAGGTCATGCCTCACCAATCTCTTGTCCTTCTACAATAAAGTATTTGAGGCGGTTGACAGAGATGAAAATTATGCTGTAATCTATCTTGATTTTAGTAAAGCGTTTGACAAAGTTCCTCACCAACGACTGTTGCTTAAATTACAGGCTCACGGAGTAGAGGGTAAAATTTTGAACTGGGTCAAGGCGTGGCTTAGCAATAGGAAGCAAAGAGTGCAAATCAATGGTAAAAGATCTGACTGGGGATGTGTTACGAGTGGGGTCCCACAAGGTTCGGTATTAGGTCCACTTTTGTTTATTATTTATATCAATTACTTAGATACAGGAATTAGTAGTGATGTTAGTAAATTTGCAGATGATACCAAGATCGGTAGAGTAATTGAGTCGGATCAGGACGCTAGTATTCTCCAAGGTGAACTCAACAGATTGTATGACTGGGCGGATAAATGGCAGATGGAGTTCAATGTAGGGAAGTGCAGTATTCTGAGTGTAGGTAGGAACAACCCCTCACATAACTATTGCTTAAATGACACTCTCATAAGTAGGTCTGGGTGCGAGAGGGATTTAGGGGTCTTAGTGAGCTCTGATCTCCGTCCAAGGGCACAATGCATTCAAGCTAGAAATCGAGCTAATAGGGTACTGGGATTTATTTCAAGGAGCGTAAGCAACAGAAGCCCCGAAGTCTTCCTCAAACTATATTTAGCATTAGTTAGACTTCACCTTGACTATGCGGTTCAGTTCTGGTCACCTTACTATAGAATGGATATCAAAATGTTAGAATCGGTGCAGAGGTGGATGACTAAGATGATTCAGGGGTTGAGAAACTTGCCATACGAGGGAAGACTCAAACAGTTAAACTTGCATTCTCTAGAAAGGCGAAGGGTACGTGGAGACATAATCGAGGTTTATAAATGGATGAAGGGCTTTAATAAGGGAGACATTCATAAGGTTTTGTTGGTAAGAGAACCGGGTAGGACATAAAGTAATGGGTTTAAACTGGATAAATTCAGATTCAACAGGGACATAGGCAAAAATTGGTTTACTAACAGGGTGGTGGATGAGTGGAATAGGCTTAGCAGTCATGTGGTGAGTGCCAATACAATTGTCACATTCAAAAATAGACTAGATAAATTCATGGACAGCGATATTAGGTGGGGTTAGATACACGGGAGCTTAGGGTCAAAGGAGCTGTCTCGTACAGGCCTACCGGCCTCTTGTAGACTCCTGCGTTCTTATGTTCTTATGTTCCTCCTCCTCTTTATCTTCCTCTTCTTCTTTGCCTCTTCCTTTTCCAGTGTCTCCATATCGTTTTTTTTTTTTTTTACGCTTCTCTTTCACTTTTCTTCCACCTCCTTTCCGATTCCTCACCTTGACCTCCTCTCCTTTCTCTTCTTTCCCCTCCTCCGCTTCCACATCATTGATCTGTTCCTCAGGGATTCGCAGGTATTTCAGAATTTCTTTCACACGCTCTTTTCTTTTTCTCTGTCTCCCTTCTTCTTTCCTTTATTTTCTGAATTCCTTTGTGCGTGTTACTCCTTTACCATATATCTTTTTCTTTTCCTAACTTTCTTTATATTCATTGGTTAGCTTTTTCTCAATATTTCGCTCCTTTTGTGATCCTTTACCTTCCTTAATCCATCTCCTTACTGTCTTTCCCCTCCTCATCTTCCTCCTCTTCTTCTTCTTTTTTTCTTCACATTTTGCCTTGTTTATCTTTTTGTCGCCGTTGTTCTTCTTTTCTCTGTGTATAACCGTTCACGGTTTTGGCTTTTATTTCTATCATCGTTATTCCATTCTCTTCTTCTCACTCTTCTGTGTTTTGTATTTTGTGTAGTTTTTCTTTTTTTCTAATACCTTCTCACTAACTTAATTGTTTTGTTTTCACACTCCAGTTCTTTTCCTAATTAGTTTGTTTTTCTTTCGAGTTTAATCTAATTTTTTATCAGTCTGTATTCTTGTCCTCTTGTTCATTTCTTCCTGTTTTTTCCTTCTTTTCACTTTGGTTATTCCTTCTTTTTCACTCCTCCATCTTACCTTCAATTTTATTTTCATGTTCTTGTTCTCTTCCCTCTCCTTTTTTTTTTTGTTTCGACTTTTTCATGTTAGCTGCTTCGTCCTTCCTTCATTTTCTCTTCATTCTTCATCTCCCGTTACTACTTTTCCTCCCATCCGCTCCTCCCTGCCAGCTTCATTATTTCTTCATTATTTGCTTTCTCTTACTTTTCCTCCACTTATTTCTCATTCTCTCTTCCCTTTCTTTCCTTCTTTCCTATTTACATAGTTTTCTTTAATATGATATTTTTTAAAGAAAATAAAGGCGGCTCTCTCTCTCTCTCTCTCTCTCTCTCTCTCTCTCTCTCTCTCTCTCTCTCTCTCTCTCTCTCTCTCTCTCTCTCTCTCTCTCTAACATGCTCTCTCCCTGTCTCCCTCCTTTTGCTCCATTCTTCCTCTACTTTTCCCTACCTTCATTCCTCCCTTATCTTTCTCTTTTTTTATTCTCTCTCCTCAATTTTGTTTCTTCACCCTCTCCTCACTTCCTCCAACTTTTCTCCAGTTTCTCCTCCCTTCTACTCCTCTACATCTACCCCTCTTCCCTCTCTCCATCTCTCCAACTTTCTCTTCACTGCCTTTTTCCTTCGAACCATTCTCTTTACCACCCTCCCTCTCTCCTCCTCCTCCTCCTCCTCTCCTTCCTCCTTTTCTGTCCGTCTCTTTGGTTTTCTTCTTTCTTCCGACGGTTCCTCTTTCCATGGCACTGAGAGTCCTTGAACACCACAGTTTCAAAGAGGAACAAGAGGAGGAAGAAGAGGAGGAGGAAGGACAAAAAGAGAAGTAGGGACAGAGTGACGGAGAAAAGGAGAGGAAGATAGAGACGTAGAGGAAGGGAAGAAGAAGGAAGAAGAGTCAGTATGTAGAAAAGTAGGAACATGAGGAGAGGGAAGGAGAGAATGGTAGTTTTGGGGAGCGGGTGTAGGAGGAGGAGGAGGAGGAGGAGGAGCACGAGGAGAAGGAGGAGCACGAGGAGGAGGAGATAGGGAGGCAGGATGCATATTTTAAAACGATATTGTGTGTAGCCTATGTGTATTCAGGTCACGAGAGAGAGAGAGAGAGAGAGAGAGAGAGAGAGAGAGAGAGAGAGAGAGAGAGAGAGAGAGAGAGAGAGAGCGCAATCAGCTAGTTTTCTTTCACATTTTCCCTCCCACAGAAATCACTTAATTGATAGAAAATGAATAATTGCTAACGGTAACTCATCCATTTGGTAATTTTCTTTTGTTATTATCTCGCCGTTTTGGTTTTACTCTCTAATGGATCACAGCGTCGACGATTAATATACAAAGCACTTGATTAAACTTTTTCCTCCTGTTTTATTTCATTGTTTATCATAAATCACGAAGTATCCGAGAACAAGGAATTCGTCAGCATACTCCGACTAACAACTTCATTCTTTTTTTTTTTTTTTCTTTATCGCATCTCCACCAACAGAGAGTGAGTCACTGATCGTCTTAACAGTTTAACTTTATCTGTTCTTTTTTTCTGTGTGAGTGTCAGTCCTCTTGTTTTCATCTCTCGCACTGCCACAAAGCCGAGAAACTTTTTACACATTATTAAGCCCAATTCAATATCTGCACATTTTTCCCCTGGAGAATTTTATCTATTTCTTCTTTTGATTTCTTTAAAATGGATCACAGCGTCGACGATTAATGTACAAAGCACTTGACTTTTTACACATTATTAAGCCCAATTCAATATCTGCACATTTTCCCCTGGAGAATTTTATCTATTTCTTCTTTTGATTTCTTTAAAATGTCTTCATATGCTTTTCACTTTCCTTTTGCGTAAGTTTCCCGTTTTTTTATATATATTTTCATCCGTCGAAATTTCGAGGTCGAGTCAGTCCTAACATTACCAATTTCTTTAGAGATTCTCATTTCATAACTTTCAATCGTTCATTACATTGTTCATCTTTACCTCATTACCACAAAGATAAGAATCATTGGTCACAATAACAGTTGAATTACATATGAGCACATTTTTCTTCAAGGATTTTTTTTTCTCATTGAATTTCACACGTTGTCCTGACAGTTATTGCTCACACCTTTTCTGAAGCTCCCTTTTTGAAAATTTTCAGTCATTCCATACAATTTCAATATTTTTCTCAGTCTTTTCATCTTTTTCCATCTTGTTCCTTTCTTCAGTTTTATTTCAACCTTACGGGAGTCATTCTCGGTAATTTCTTCCTTTTTTCTCATTCGATGTTTACGATCTTCTGATACTCACATCCTCCATTTTTATGGGTTTCAGTATTCTTTTTTTTTATCCTTTCCATCTTTATCGCATTTCCACAAAACCGAGAATAATTGATCACATTTGCACTTAAATTTCATCCCCGCACATTCTTCCCTTTTAGAGTTTACACTTTTACTCCCTTTTTTCTTTTTAACTTTATTGGTATTCTCGTTTATATTTGCGAATCTTTCTATTCCCTTCCAATTTTTCTCTGCCGTTTTTCAGATTTTTTTTCTCGTTCACCTTTTTCCTCATATGTCTCTTTCTCTATCAGTCTTTTCTATCACTGTCACCTGTTTCACTGTCCATCTTTTTCTCATCAACCTTTTCATCAATCGCTAAGTTTTCTTCTTTATTCCTTATTTTGTATGTTTTACCTTTCACAGTATTTTTTCCCTTTTCCGTCATCTACCTGTTTCCACACATTTCTTTTCTCTTATTCTTTACTTATCATTAACATTTTATTAGTCAAACACTTTTTTTTTCTTGTGCTCACTTTTTTCGTTCTCACTTTTTTTCTCTTTCATAACCTTTTCCTCGTCCATTCTTTTAATCTTGACATTCACCGTTTTATCATTTAAATTTAAAATCTCTTGTTTACGTCCACTTTTTACCCCCCTTTTAAAAAAAACAAGTGAAAAAACACGTGTGATATGCGTCTCATTATCAAGTGTATATTAAAAAAAAAACATACTAACCGATTACGTGATTTTCTGTTCATTCTTCCCATTTATTTCGCTCTGCCTGGCTAGGGACTTTATGTATGTATGTACCTATGTAATGTATGTATGTATGTATGTATGTATGTATGTATGTATGTATGTACCTATGTAATGTATGTATGTATGTATGTATGTATGAACATTTATGTATTCACGTGACTGGGTGATGAAGTGGAAAGGTGCACACTGATGAATTTACTGAACACACGACCTTAAAATTTGTACATAGTTAGTTAGTTAGTTAGTTAGTTAGTTAGTGTGTGTGTGTGTGTAGCGTGATCAAGAGAGCAGGAAAGAACAACACATTTTTACTCATGCATGAGGGAGGAGGGACAACACACACGATAGATGCAAAGTTTTCCTCTTCACGCCCCGCAACACACCCGCCCCAACACACCGCCGCAACACACCCGCCCCAACACACCGCCGCAACACACCCGCACCAACACACCGCCGCAACACACCCGCACCAACACACCGCCGCAACACCCCCCCGAACCAACACACCGCCGCAACACACCCGCACCAACACACCGCCGCAACACACCCGCACCAACACACCGCAGCAACACATCCGTACCAACACGCCGCGGCAACACACCCGCACCAATATACCGCCGCAACACACCCGCAACAATACACTGCCGCAACACACCCGCATCAACACACCGCCGCAACACACACCCGCACTAACACACCGCCGCAACACACCCGCACCAACACAACCACCACAACACCACTCCACCATATCACGGCAGACAACCAACACAACCAACGCGCCGTTACGTCCCCCGCGCCTCGCTTCCCACACGCCCCGCCCTGGACTAGAGCTGAGGGCGGAAGGCGTGGGAGGGGGAAGTGCAGGAAGCGTGGGTGAGGAAAGGGAAGGAGGAGGAGGAGGAGGAGGAGGAGGAGGAGGATGAAGAGGAAGAAAAGGAAGAGGTTGTGTAGGATTCCAACGATGAGGAGAAGGGTGGAGTGTATCAGACGAAGGATGGGGAAGGCGAGAATGAAGTGTAGGATGCAAAGAGAGAAGAGGAGGAAGTGTAGAAGCAAAGGATATCCGCAAACCACCTTCCTCCCTCGCGGCGACTTTCAACAATGCCTTGGCTTCCTTACTAGTCTGAGAGACGTCCTGAAGGCCACCCGTACCCCTGGCGGCGCTGGAGAACCCTAGACAGGCAGCCAGGAGAACCCAGAGGCACCACGTTCTCGTCCTGTCGCGCCCCAGCAGACGGTGAAGCCCCAGCAGGAGCAGCGGGAGGCCTGGCGTTCCTTGGGTGGACGTCTGGGCCCGGCTCGGCTGGGGGTCGTTTTGGAGCTCGGCTGGAGCCTCTTCTGGGGGAAAGGAACGGGGATCAAGGGCACGCAGCGGTGGGGAAAGGAAGGATTGTTTTAAAGACCACAAGGAGATTCCATTACAACATAAGGAGTCTGCAAGTAGCCGGTAAGGAGTCTGACTGATGAGGAAAGGAAGATTAGTGTTTTAAAGACCAAAAAGGAGATAACATAAAGACAAGAAAGTAAGGAGTCTGCAAGTGGCCAGTAGTACACACGAATAGTGAGAGAAAGAGAACAAATAGTGATCATGAGAGAGAACGAATATTGAAAAGAAAACGAAAAACTAATAGTGAACGAAATAAATAGAACTAAGATAATTGAAACAGAACAACGAAGAATGATATGGAATACATAACGTTCGGGAAGGAAGGATTTTATGATATTTTCTTCCCATAGCAAGACCTCGTACAGCCACACGAAGAACAGAAACAAGATAGAAGAGTGGGGAAAAATAGTAATAGTAGGTGAGAGTAAGGCAGCAGTAGTAGGTCACACAGGGAACAATAGTAATAGTAGGTGAGAGTAAGGCAGCAGTAGTAGGTCACACAGGGAACAATAGTAATAGTAGGTGAGAGTAAGGCAGCAGTAGTAGGTCACACAGGGAACAATAGTAATAGTAGGTGAGAGTAAGGCAGCAGTAGTAGGTCACACAGGGAACAAATAGTAATAGTAGGTGAGAGTAAGGCAGCAGTAGTAGGTCACACAGGGCAGAAGAAACCTGGCCTTGGAAAAAAAATTGCGGGAAGAAATGTTGAGGAGGGAGAAATATATAACGTTAAACAAAGGTAGAATAGTAACACTAAATCAGATAGAAAGCAAAAATATGAGCCCTCCCCCTCATACACACCTTCCTCACCTTCCAACTTACTACACCCCCTCTCCTTAAGCCCCGTTCACACTGTGTCGACTCTGGGCCACGACAACCCAGCGACTTTTCCATTTGACAAGTTGGTTCCCACGCTCCAAGAAGGGGGTGATGTTTTATTGGGGTTTTGGTGTCTTGCCGACTGTCTGGGATATTCGGCCAACTAGTTGCCAGCATGTCATGCTGACCCTCACGACTCCAGACTCCCGTCACGGCGTCGGCGCAGCATTCGGCAAGTCTCAAGACCTCTTTCAAGACATGCCCGACCTTTTCACATCAACACCCAAGACCTCGTGTACCCTAGAGTCGTGGGTTGTCGTGGCCCAGAGTCGGCACAGTGTGAACGGGGCTTTACACACACATGCACCCTCTCCCCCTCTTCCCTCCACGCCCACGCCCACCCACCGTCGAGCACGTGGACGGACACCGAGGCGGGCGTAGCGTGCACGGGCGAGCACGTGTAGTTCCCGGCGTCCCTCCAGGTGGCGTGGGTGACCAGGAGCCAGCTGGTGCCCGAGTTCTTGTCCGTCACCAGCTGCACGCCGCCCCGACCCCCGGCGTTGATCTCCACCAGCTCCTCCTTGGCTGCGGGGAGGAGAGAGGAGATGGAGTTGTGGTAGACATTATACTTGTCTTCTTGTTTGTAGAGCGAGGGAGAAGAGACAGGCGTGATTGCCAGGGAGGACGCTGAGAGGCTACTAAGAGGAGCAGTAAATGGGATTGGTCTCCAGTCTCCACTGTCTTGTTTATAGGGCGAGGGAGGAGGGAAAGGCGTGATGGCTACATATAAAAAAAAAAAGAATAGTGATAGGAAGGGATTGGTGAGGCTCCGATCCGTTGAGGAGAAGGAAGAGGACGAGCAGAAGGAGGAGAACTTTGAGAAAGATGAGGAATAAAAGGAACGAGATGAAATGGATGGGTTTTGATGCTTTAAAAAAGGAGATAAAACGAGGAGTTAATGAGGATAATAATTTGGCTGAAAAGAGTCTGAGAAAATGAAAAAAGCAGAAAACAATAATTTAGTCGGTAGAATTGAAATTAGAAGTACTGATTAATGTGAAGCCAGGATGATAAGGGAATAAAGGGAGGATAAAAAACATAGAAAATGTACATCAATAATCGTTTACGTTCTAGATAGGAAAGAAATGAATAACTCGTTATTTTAGAAGCAGGGGAAAAAGAAGACGAAGAGAAGGAGAAAGAGGATGAGGAATACAAAGTTGACCCCTCTCTCTCTCTCTCTCTCTCTCTCTCTCTCTCTCTCTCTCTCTCTCTCTCTCTCTCTCTCTCTCTCTCTCTCTCTCTCTCTCTCTCTCTCTCTCTCTCTCTTTAAACAAAAGCACATAGATGAAATCCTATTAGTATGGCATGGGGTGTCACAAGCTAAAGGAGCCCTCGTCCATAAGGGCACCTATTCTAAAGCTTGCCCAATAGTTTGTTCTTTTATATTAGTGTGGGTGTGGCCTCCCTTGAAGTCCGCATTGTTCGTAGACATTGTCACTTAGGGGGGCGTGCACGACACCATAGGTGGGCAGCTGTCTTACGCGCTGGGTGCTCAGGCCTGATAGGTCCACTTCGGCCGTGAAGGCGTTTCACAGTGTTGCTGTGGCACAGGTGAAGGCCCGCTGACACCTCAGCGTACGGGTCCTCGGGATCCCGGACAGTTTTCAAGGTTTAATAATACCGGGATATTTTTGCATATCCCGGGAAATCCCTGGATGAAATTAAGTACAAACATAGGGGCAAATTTGACTGCAGGATGGTTGTGGACTTGTGGTTCTATTTATATTTATATACAGATGTCCCGTGAGGAATGTTGTGTGTGTGTGTCAGTGTGTGTGTGTGTGTGTGTGTGTGTGTGTGTGTGTGTGTGTGTGTGTGTGAAGGAAGGACTTACTGTTTAGGTATTGGCTTGAGTATTATAAAGCAGCCATGGCACTCCCGTTACCCGTAACAGAACTCGTATTTTTTTTTACAACAAAGGAGGCACCTCAAATGCACAAAAAAGGAAACAATAATAAAAAAAAGCCCGCTACTCGCTGCTCCTAAAAAAAAAAATCATAAGAGGTGGTCGAATGAGAGGTCAATTTCGGGAGGAGAGGTGTCCTGACACCCTTCTCTTGAAAGAGCTCAAGTCGTAGGCAGGAGGAAATACAGATGAAGGGAGATTGTTCCAGAGTTTACCAACGTGAGGGATGAAAGAGTGAAGATGCTGGTTAACTCTTGCATAAGGGGTTTGGACAGTAAAGGGATGAGCATGAGTAGAAAGTCGTGTGCAGCGGGGCCGCGGGAGGGGGGGAGGCATGCAGTTAGCAAGTTCAGAAGAGCAGTCAGCGTGAAAATATCGATAGAAGATAGAAAGAGGCAACATCGCGACGGAATTTAAGAGGTAGAAGACTATCAGTAGGAGGAGGAGAGCTGATGAGACGAAGAGCCTTAGACTCCACTCTGTCCAGAAGAGCTGTGTGAGTGGAGCCCCCCCACACGTGAGATGCATACTCCATACGAGGGCGGACAAGGCCCCTGTATATGGATAGCAACTGCGCGGGGGAGAAGAACTGGCGGAGACGATACAGAACGTCCAACCTCGAGGAAGCTGAACACCATGTCTGCATATTCCACTGCATGTTATGAACACCATGTCTGCATATTCCACGTTGCTCTGTGTATAATAATGGCGCCACTATAAACAATTGCCTGCGCCATTACGGGCTCGGACCGACCATCAGGCCCCAATGTAATAGCCTACCGGCGCTAAAGGCCACATGTAAAAAAAAAAAAGATACGGCATTGAGATGAGCGTGACAACTTAACAAAATTACAAAAACAGCAGCACACTCATTTAGTTCATGTTATAAATAAAGAATGCATACGTTTAATTTTTCTTCATCTATTTTTACAACATTTTCTGTCATTAAGAACTCTTTTCATTTCACTGAGTATAAATGAAAACTAATGTTTTTTTTTTTTTTATCATTGAACTATAATTTACATTGTCATTCGCATTGGAATTCGGAAGCAGAACAAAAATAAAGTAGTAAACGAAGCATATTTTTGCTCTTATTCTTATTCCTTTTACTTTGTTGAGAAACAAAGTGTTTGCCGGAAATTTGGAATTAAACATTAAGTGGAATTAATAAGACAGTCAATCAACAGTAATATTTCTGCATATCTATTAATGTTAAGCACATCAAACACCTGAAAGGGAAACTAGGTATCATGTGCAATTTTAGACAATAGAAAATCCCGGGAATTCCCGGAATCCCGGGACAAAGAAAAAGGTCCAAAACGTCAATCCCTAGTCTCGGGTGGTGACGGTGGTGCTGGTGTTGCTGTTGTTGTTGCCATTGCCGGTGTCCCCTTTGTCGTCCCTGCTGCTGCTGCTGCTGCTGGTCACCGGCACCGTATATTAGGCGTTTGGCACGCCTCTGCACCCGGTACAACAGGGAGAGGTGGCACTGGGCGCTACTCATCCATGTGAGGGGGCTGTACAGCCTGTACTCCATGATGGGCCTCACCTGGGCCTTGTACAGCCTTAGGAGTCCATCAGTGTCGAGGAGGTGGCGGACTTGACGCAGGAGTGTCACTCTCAGGGACGCCTTGCGCGCCACGTTCTCGAGGTGGCGGTCAAAGCTGAGTTTGGAGTCGACCTCCACCCCCAGGATGTTGATGGAGTCCCTAATGGCCAGGGTATCGTCTCCAAACCTCAGTTGCCCCTCGAGTACTCTGGCGTCTCTCTCTCTCTCTCTCTCTCTCTCTCTCTCTCTCTCTCTCTCTCTCTCTCTCTCTCTCTCTCTCTCTCTCTCTCTCTCTCTCTCTCTCTCTCTCTCTCTCTCTCTCTCTCTCTCTCTCTTATCTGCCGAACTAGGAGAATCGAAGAAACATTAGGATCAGTAGAACAGGATTCAACGCTACATGAAGAAGGATCAGGAGGAGAAGAAGGAAGAAGAGTGAGACAGCAAGACGAAGCGGAAGAGTGGAATGAATAACAGTTTCGATCCTGGCTATTGACTTCCACTACCTCCTCTTTGTCCGTCGTTTAAGGGATTGGAGGAATATGTTGAAAGATTTGAGAGAATTGCAAAAGTTCTGATGCTGTGAGGAGGAGAAGGAGGAGGAGGAAGACTAGGAAAAAGAGTCGGAAGGGATTGATCTATTTCTGTCTTCCTTATCTGGTAGTCAATGAGATTAGGAAGGAAGTAAAGGAATTTGGAACACGGAAAAGAGATGTGGAGATAACGAAGAGGAAGCTGATGGAGTAGACGGCAAAAAAAGGAAGAGAAAGACGAAAAAAGTAACTGAAAAATACTTGTGATAAAAGTATAAAAAGTAAAGGAGCCAGGTACAGGGAACAAGGATGCAAAGATAACGAAGAGGGAGAAGATTAAGTAGGTAGCAAAAAAGGAAGAGGACACAGAAGAACAAAAGAAAAAAAAGGTGCAAGCAAAAAAAGAATATTAGTAAGATTAAATTACCTAAAGGTAAAGTAAATTAACGAAAAGCAGGAGAATAAAGAACAGGAAATAAAAAAAAATGTTAAAATATAAATATATCATGATGGAAAGAAAAACGTAGCTGAAGGTAAAATCAATGAAAAAAAAACGGAGGATAATGTAGAACAGGAAAATATAAATTGTTAAAGTAGAAACAAATAAAGCTGGAGAGAATAAAGTAGCCAATAAGGACAGTTTAAAAGAAGGACCTGGAGGAAGAGGCGAAAATTATGCAAGTAAGGTGAAGAGAATGGTAATGAGAATGTGAGGGACTGAGACTATTAGGGCGCGGGAAGGGGGGGAGACAGGGAAAGAAAAGAAGATAAAGAAGAAGAAGAGGAGGAGAAGGAGTTAATTGCATAAAGCGTATAATGCAAAAGATTTATCCACAAACAAGGCGTGGCGATTGTAATATTATAATGCAAGTGGCTGAGGAATATATCAAGACAGACATTAATTATCTCGGTTCGAAGCCCTCTCCGAGCACCTCTTAAAGTGCTACACGTGTCCCTAAGTACATTCCACTTCCGTTATTACTGTACAGGCGTCGTTCAAAAGACAGTGACACGAGACAGGAATTCCCCGGGATTTCCCGTGGTTCACCTCTTCTCCTCCAGCCCACTTCGCACACTGTATTTATAGTAACTTCGTCCTCCACCTGAGATTTCCTTTTATTGAATCTAATTTCCATCTTTGCTGCGATTCATGAAGAAAATATAATAATAATAATGCTAATACTATAGGCTACTAAAAATCTCTTGAAAAAATACTAATATTAATACTAATAAAAATAACACGAATATCTCCTCCTCGATTCTCTTTCTAGTATCTCTTTTCTCCTTAAAAACTATACTAATGCTATTTTTTTTTTCATCGCAGCCTATTACGCCGTTAGGCTTTCTCACTGGTGGGTCCTGATGGTCGGCCCAGCCCGTTGTGGCGCAGGCGAGTGTTTATAGTGGCGCCATCTTCCATTGGCACATACTGAGCCCCGCAACTCATCTTTGAGCCACTCCTTGGAGAGGTTATCTAGATCCTAGAGTCCGGGTTGAAAGGTGGTCTTCAGGGCAGCATGTGGGTAGTCTTAGGCCACTCGCCGGTGACCGAAAAATCCCAGCTTGTGTACCGGCCAGGATTCGAACTGACGTCCCTCCTGGAATTCCCGAATGCGACGCCGGCACGCTACCACTCAGCCACCGCCTCCCCAAATTCTAAAAATAATACTTTTGAAAATACTAGTGCTAATACAAATACTGAAAACATCATACTCCTGAAAAATACTGATACTAATATACTAATACTAAATACTAATGCCTTTAACAATAAAAAAAAAATTACCTTAAAAATATCATAATTCTAATATCAATCCTAGAAAAATAATACAAATATTTTTTTCCCTCAACTCCCTGTCAGCATGTCTTTTCTCTTTCTCATCAACATATTTTCTTAACCTCTCAGCATCTCATCGTCTCCAGTACAAGACAACGGCTGTGGCAAGGCCGCAAGAAAACCTCTGCTTGAGCTCCCCCTCACAGTGCATCTTATCCTCTCAACGCGTTGCACACCTCGCAGCTTAAGTCACCTTCAAAGTTCCCTTCTGAGCAATCTGGTTTCCATTATCACTGTGCTCATAAAAGGTGCTGAACGTCAAAACATTCTTCTTGAGACACCTTCTTTCCCCTCTTAACATTCTCCTTTTACACCCAGTGACCTTATACCACCAGAAATCCTCTCCCCAAACACTTGTACCCGTCATCATGCGCTCGTAATAAATAAATAAAAATTAAAAAAATAAAAATTCTGGCGATGCGACAAAAGCTATAACAAGTCTCTGTGTTCGCCTTCTGCTTTTACCTTTTCCTCCCATTCAACACCCTCTTTTTACGCCCGGTGACATAAACCACATGAAAAAGTTATCTCTAAAGACTCCAGTTAAAATTCCCTTAACCTCACCACTACCTCTTTCAGTCAAAAGGCGAGGCATACAAGTGCAAATGTATACCCTTTATTAGCCTAACACATGCTTGATGGGCTTACGAGTTCAGGCTATGATAGGCAGTGCTACTGTTTCAAAGCACCACACTGATACACTGAATATATAATGCGATAATTCAGGTTTTAAAAATGTATTAATTTCGAAATATTGATATTTTTCAAGACAGATGTTATCACGAGTTGCAGTACGTGGATTTAAGAAGTTGACAAAAGTTGTTTGATAATTCCGTCGCCATTTCACGTACTGATATGTATAGCACATCTACCTATCTATCTATCTATATCTATTTATCTATCTATCTATATATATACACCTACATATTTTACAAAGGTAAACGCTGTTGCCATGATACGAGAAGTGCGGCGATTATTCAACGTGCCCGGCTGACCGCAGCCCCGCGGCTACGCGGCGGCGTCAGTGTCTTTAGAGCAAGTGAACAGTGAGGGTGTGAACGGCGACACCTGCATGAAGTGGCTAATTTGCCCACTTTAGATTTTCCTCGCCAAGCGGCTGTCCAAGGTGAGGACGATGGTGTGGCCGCCTTGACACACGTGAGGCTGTGCACTGTGGTCAGGTGTGTGGTGAGTGGTGACAGAGGAGTGTCAACGTTGAGTGTTCATCGTGAGGCACAGCAGGGGGCGGCCCTTCCCTGACTCGCCGCACCGCTGCCCTTCCGTCCCCCCGGTCACCCCCCAGTGTGTTAGAACACCACCACTGTGTCCACGACCGCGTGCTGTGTGACAGGTATGTAAACTCCACAAATACGTTTCAACTATTTTTTTCAGGAGTAGGCTATTATAGTTATCGATTTTAACATGAGCCCTTGGGCGCGACTCAGGGATTCCACACGAGACCGCGCTGGTGCCACATCACTCCATTACTCTCCTCGGAGAGGGTCGCTACCTCTTCCCGTCTCTCTCTCTCTCTCTCTCTCTCTCTCTCTCTCTCTCTCTCTCTCTCTCTCTCTCTTGCATGGCTGTGCAGGTCGCGAGAGTGAGATCTACTTAAGTTGTCCATTGTGGCAGAACGCTGAATGCCGGTGTTGGTGCGGCCTGGCGCTGTTGCCAAGGTCCCTCAGACGGCACCGTCGCATGAGCCACGTTGCCAAGTGATATGGAAGGTTTACTGAGTCGTTGTCTTTCCCTCTAATCCCAAGCCGTTCAGAACACCATGCAGTCGTATTATGCACGTATATATATATTCCATGAGACAGATCGCCATGCGCAGGTCATCGCTAGATCTGTAAACAATGGGGGTTTCCCCGAGCCAAGCCACTGGGCTCAAGTTAGAGTCGATGGACTTTAATATTTAGTTTGTTTACCGAGGTGGCCTACTGTTGTATTCACTGTTGTGTTTTATATTGTCCAGCATCCAGTGTACAAATGGTCAATGCTGTACAGTATAAAAACAGCAAAACATGACTAATAATAGGGAGGATTTATAAAAATATTGTTAATCTGTACCGTGGGTCATATTGTTATCATTAGTATTGTTGTTGGTGTTGTTATCCTTCCGTCACCTTTAGCCTTGTAGCAATGTGGCCCTAGTACGTTCATGGGTGTGGGATCCTCACACACACAGAAACATTTATAGGTTAGAACAAATCAACACCAAGGCGGCTACTAGTAGGTTCATTACAAACAATTACAGTCGAACGCCTGGAATCACAACACGGATCAAATAACAGATAAACATGGAACTTCTTCACATACGCAGACAAGCACACAGACTTACACTTATGTACAAGATCACAAACACTCACATTGACAATGACCCACATACATACTTACACAACACAAACGGTCAACGTACTCGTAACACACACATCCATAAATACCAAACATATCACACTAGCACTGACGCATAAAGGCACTCATATTTTCCACGCACCATACGTGACTGGAACAGCCTCCCTCATCAGATTTAAGACTGCGGAACAATAGACTCATTCAGAAAACAAATACACCCTCACTTGTCACCACAGCACACAAACACTAACAATTAGACTTGATTCACTTCCCTCCCCTGCACGCTCGGCTCCCCCGTCCCCCCGACAGGCAACACAAATATGCGTTTTATGCACCTGAAAGGTGCCCTGCGCATCATACATCCAAATCCAGATCCAGATGGGGGAAAGGGAATGGGGGGCAGGGGGTGATGGCAGTGCAGCCTCTTGGTGGGAGGAGGGAACAGTGATGAGAGAGGCTGACAGACGGGAAGGTTTGCTGAGGACAACTCAAGGGCCATAACGGTGTCCGCAGAGAAATAGACTCCTCCTCCTCCTCCTCCTCCCCCTCTTCCTTCTCCTCCTCCGTCTGCTGCATCATTCTCTCCTCGTCCTCGTCCAATTCATCTCCCGCCTCCTGTTCATCTCCATCTCCAACTCTTTTAGTCACTTCATCTTCCTCTTCCATCTTTTTTCCTCTTTTTCCTCCTCGCCCTCTTAGTCTTCGTCTTGATTTCCTCTTCATCTCCTTCATCTTCATTTTTCTTTTTCTTCGCCTCCTCCTTCCTCCTCCTCTTCCTCTTCCTCTTCCTCTTCCTTCACCTCCATCAGCTCTATCACCGCGTCTTCCTCTCGTTGTGGCTATTCTATTATTCCTCCTCCTCCTCCTCCTTCTCCTCCTCCTGAACCATTTAGCAATATAACAATTCCTGCCACATGGATCAACAGGAATTACAACTGATATACATTAATCTGCTCCTCATGTGTGTGTGTGTGTGTGTGTGTGTGTGTTTTTACAACAAAGTATACAGCTCAAGGGCACACAAAAAGTAAACAATAGGCTGCGTTTACACCAAGCGAGTCGCGTCGCGTCGCGTCATGACGATTCATGACGCATCATGAATCGCCACCCCAGTTCTAACACTGATTTGTATGGGTTTTTTAAATAAACCGTTTACACCGAATGCGTCGAGTCGCGTCGCGTCGCGTCGAGTCACATATAGGACTGGACCTATTTTGACGTCAGTCACAGCGAGTCTGCCGTGGTGTCTTGAAGTATGCAAGTCCACCAGCTTCTTGAAATTTTCATTTGTCATCCTAAAAAAATTGTAGAATTTTTCTGGATAGTTTACCAGGTCTGGGAATGACTGAAGCTTTCAAAATCTGGCCTCTTGGAGTTCAGGTGATGCATCCAGATTCGAGCTCTATTTTTCCGTCCATGAAGTCAAATGGGTGACTGAGTACTGACTTGACTCAGGTTGACGCAGTCGGTGTAAACGGAGATGCGTCAAAATGAATCGCATCAAATGACTTGACGTGACTCGACTCGACGCGACTCGCTTGGTGAAAACGCAGCCTAATAAAAAAAAGCCAGCTACTCGCTGCTCCCAAAAATAATCCAAAGAGGTGGCCGAGAGGTCAATTTCGGGAGGAGAGGTGTCCAGATACCCTTCTCTTGAAAGAGTTCAAGTCTTTGGCAAGAGGAAATACAGAAGAAGGAAGATTGTTCCAGAGTTTGCCAGCGTGAGGGATGAAAGAGTGAAGATGCTGGTTAACTCTTGCATAAGGGGTTTGGACAGTATAGGGATGAGCATGAGTAGAAAGTCGCGTGCAGCGGGCCGCGGGAGGGGGGGAGGCATGCAGTTAGCAAGTTCAGAAGAGCAGTCAGCGTAAAAAATATCGGTAGAAAATAGAAAGAGAGGCAACATGGCGGCGGAAATTAAGAGGTAGAAGACTATCAGTAAGAGGAGGAGAGCTGAAGAGACGAAGAGCCTTAGACTCCACTCTGTCCAAGAGAGCTGTGTGAGTGGAGCCCCCCACACGTGAGATGCATACTCCATACGAGGGCGGACAATGCCCCTGTATATGGATAGCAACTGTGCGGGGGAGAAGAACTGGCGGAGACGATACAGAACGCCCAACCTCGAGGAAGCTGATTTAGTGAGAGAGGAGATGTGAAGTTTCCAGTTAAGATTTTGAGTTAAGGATAGACCGAGGATGTTTAGTGTTGAAGATGGTGACAGCTGAGTGTTGTTGAAGAATAGGGGATATGTGTTTGGAAGATTGTGCCGAGTTGATAGGTGGAGAAATTGGGGTTATGAGGCATTGAAGGACACAAGGTTCCTTTTACCCCAATCGGAAATGATAGTAAGGTCTGAGGTTAAGCGTTCTGCAGCCTCCAGCCTGGAGTCATGTAATTCCTGTTGAGAGGGTCTTCTGTTGAAAGAAGTTGAATAATGCAGAGTGGAGTCATCAGCGTATGTTATGGAAAGAAGATCATTGATGAATAACAGGAAGAGAGTGGATGATAGGACTGAGCCCTGTGGAACACCACTGTTAATAGGTTTAGGGGAAGAACAGTGACCGTTTACCACAGCAGAGATAGAACGGCCGGAAAGGAAACTGGAGATAAAGGAACAGAGAGAAGGATAAAATCCGAAATAGGGCAGTTTAAAAAGCAAAGACCTGTGCCAGACTCTATCGAAGGCTTTCGATATGTCTAGCGCAACTGAGAGAGTTTCACCAAAACGGCTAAGAGAGGGTGACCCAGAATCAGTTGAGAGAGCAAGAAGATCGCCAGTAGAACGCCCCTTGCGGAACCCATACTGGCGATCAGATAGAAGGTTAGAAGTGGAAAGGTGCTTTTGAATCTTCCGGTTAAGGATTGATTCAAAAGCTTTAGATAGACAGAAAAGTAAAGCTATAGGGCGGTAGTTTGAGGGATTGGAACGGTCACCCTTCTTAGGCACAGGCTGTACGAAGGCGTACTTCCAGCAGGAAGGAAAGGTAGATGTTGATAGGCAGAGGCGAAAGATTTTGACCAGGCAGTGTGTCAGCACGGAAGCACAGTTTATAAGGATAATAGGAGGCACTCCATCAGGTCTATAAGCCTTCTGAGAAATGAGGCCAAAGAGTGCATAGAAAACATCATTTCAAAGAATCTTAATAACAGGCATAAAGGAGTCTGAGGGGGGATAAGTAGGAGGAATATGCCCAGAAACGTCCAGGGTGGAGTTGTTACAGAAAGATTGAGCGAACAGTTAAGCCTTAGGGATAGAAGAGACGGCAGTGCTGCCGTCTGAGTTAAGAAGAGGCGGGATAAAGGAAGAAGAGAAATTGGAGGAGATATTTTTGGCTAAGTGCCAGAAGTCTCTGGAAGAATTAGAGAAAGCAAGGTGTTGACATTTGCTATGGATAAAAGAGTTTTTGGTAAGTCGAAGAATAGATTTGGCACGATTCAATTATATTCTGTGTGTGTGTGTGTGTGTGTGTGTGTGTGTGTGTGTGTGTGTGTGTGTGTGTGTGTGTGTGTGTGTGTGTGTGTGTGTGTGTGTGTGTGTGTGTGTGTGTGTGTGTGTGTGTGTGTACTAAGTATTACTATATAATTTTATCGTTTTTTTATATGCATGTGACTTTCATTAGTTAACTTTGTATATTCATAAAATTTCGAAGCGTAATGACTGACGGTGTTTTTCCTCTTCTATTTTTGTTCTTTTTATATATATTTTCGTTTTCTCATATTGTAATTATTGAGATTTATAGTGTTATTATATTCTAGGTAATTTTGGTGTAATTCTTTATGTTTATTTTTTATTGCGTTTTGTTGTTATTACGTTTGCAGTAATAGTTTCGTTTGCTTCTTTTAAGAGTCGTGTTAATATTTTTTAAAGGAAATAACACACACACACACACACACACACACACACACACACACACACACACACACACACACACACACACACACACACACAAACCAGGGTTGTTTTGATTTTAATCAAATTATTTAAATTAAGTGATTTCAATCGATTTAAATCAGAGTAAAAAAAATCATGATTTAAATCATAATTAAATATACTGTATTTAAAATGATTTAAGTGTTATATCAAGAGTAAAATATCTAATGATTTAAATTATATATATATATATATATATATATATATATATATATATATATATATATATATATATATATATATATATATATATATATATATATATATATATATATATATATATATAAGGAAGAAAGAAGAACATGTGAACCAGTTGTACAAGAAAAAATATCAAGTCTACGTACTTGTGTAGTGACCTTCTAAGTCTCTCCATTTTCTATTGCTCATTCCGTTCTCTCCATCTTCCAATTCTTCAGTCTACCCTTAACTCATCACGCTCTCTTTCTTTTCTCTCACTTTCAACACAAACTATTCCATTTCATCTATTACACATATTCATCACACATTAATTTCTTTTCTTACGAGTCACTACATATTATAAATGTATATAATCATTCTTATTATTATAAGCGACATTATGTGCAACTAACATCACCAAAGAGCTAATATTATAAACGCTACTGTATATCAACCATTATAAATATTCATTCATAATATTCAAATATATGTATAGCCTCAAAAATAAATGTCTTCCCCAATGGAGTCACCACTGGTTATTAGTTGTGTCTTTTAACCTACAAGGCGGCCTTAGCGGATCCAAACGGCGTTGTACCAGCTACAACGTATGCTGCCTCGAAAACACACAAACAGAAATGTTTGGTTTTCGCTGTAGCGGCCTAGGCTGCCGCTACACTTGTCATAAGAACATAAGAACGCAGGAGTCTGCAAGAGGCCGGTAGGCCTGTACGAGGCAGCTCCTTTGACCCTAAGCTCCCGTGTATCTAACCCCACCTAATATCGCTGTCCATGAATTTATCTAGTCTATTTTTGAATGTGACAATTGTATTGGCACTCACCACATGACTGCTAAGCCTATTCCACTCATCCACCACCCTATTAGTAAACCAATTTTTGCCTATGTCCCTGTTGAATCTGAATTTATCCAGTTTAAACCCGTTACTTCGTGTCCTACCCGGTTCTCTTACCAACAAAACTTTATGAATGTCTCCCTTATTAAAGCCCTTCATCCATTTATAAACCTCGATCATGTCTCCACGCACCCTTCGCCTTTCTAGAGAATGCAAGTTTAACTGTTTGAGTCTTTCCTCGTATGGCAAGTTTCTCAACCCCTGAATCATCTTAGTCATCCTCCTCTGCACCGATTCTAACATTTTGATATCCATTCTATAGTAGGGTGACCAGAACTGAACCGCATAGTCAAGATGAGGTCTAACTAATGCTAAATATAGTTTGAGGAAGACTTCGGGGCTTCTGTTGCTTACGCTCCTTGAAATAAATCCCAGTACCCTATTAGCTCGATTTCTAGCTTGACTGCATTGTGCCCTTGGACGGAGATCAGAGCTCACTAAGACCCCTAAATCCCTCTCTCACCCAGACCTACTTATGAGAGTGTCATTTAAGCAATAGTTATGTGAGGGGTGTTTCCTACCTACACTCAGAATACTGCACTTCCCTACATTGAACTCCATCTGCCATTTATCCGCCCAGTCATATAATCTGTTGAGTTCACCTTGGAGAATACTAGCGTCCTGATCCGACTCAATTACTCTACCGATCTTGGTATCATCTGCAAATTTACTAACATCACTACTAATTCCTGTGTCTAAGTCATTGATATAAATAATAAACAAAAGTGGACCTAATACCGAACCTTGTGGGACCCCACTCGTAACACATCCCCAGTCAGATCTTTTACCATTGATTTGCACTCTTTGCTTCCTATTGCTAAGCCACGCCTTGACCCAGTTCAAAACTTTACCCTCTACTCCGTGAGCCTGTAATTTAAGCAACAGTCGTTGGTGAGGAACTTTGTCAAACGCTTTACTAAAATCAAGATAGATTACATCATAATTTTCATCTCTGTCAACCGCCTCAAATACTTTATTGTAGAAGGACAAGAGATTGGTGAGGCATGACCTACCTTTTGTGAACCCATGCTGCGAGTCGTGAATTAAGCTATGTTTCTCTAAATGCTCCCGAATGTTCCTGGCTATTATGGACTCCAGCATCTTCCCTATAACCGATGTTAAGCTAATTGGGCGATAGTTTGAAGCAACTGACCTGTCCCCCTTTTTAAAAATCGGCGTCACATTAGCTACTTTCCATAGGCTCGGCACATAGCCAGTATTTACCGACATCTTAAATATGTCGGTTAGTGGGTCACTGATTATATCACCTAGCTCCTTTAATACCCTCGGAAATATCCCGTCAGGACCTGGCGACTTGTTCTTCTTAAGCTTATCTATCTCATCCTGAACTACTTGCCTGGTAATGATTATATCCCTCAATTTATCGCCATCCCCGCCCTCGTACACCTGAACTCTTTCCGGTGTAGTCGTTCGATCCTCCTGTGTGAATACTGAAAGGAAGTAGTCGTTCAACAATGTGCTCATATTTTCGTAATTTTCTACTAGCTCCCCTGTGTTTGATTTCAGCGGTCCAATTTTCTCTCGTGTTTTTGTTCTATACATCTGAAAGAAGCCCTTAGGATTACTTTTCGCCTCATTTGCTACTTTGATCTCATAGTTCTTTTTTGCTATCCTGGTGTTTTTCTTAACTAATCTAGATAGTTCGACGTACCGGCCCCTGAGATGTGTTTCCCCATTCTTTATTTTCTGATAAATTCCCTTCTTTAACCCAATCTCGTGTTTTAGTCCACGAGTCATCCACTTAGGATCATTGTTTTCTTTTCTAAGTGTTCGCTGTGGTATATGCTGTTCTTGCCCCTCTACTATTACTCTAACTAAATTAACATAAGAACATAAGAACATAAGAACGTAAGGAGTCTGCAAGAGGCCGGTTGGCCTATACAAGGCAGCTCCTGTACACTCAACCCCACCTTACCTCACCATCCATGGCTTTATCTAACCTCTTCTTGAATGTATCTATGGTATTGGCACCCACAACATGGCTACGACATTTCTACCTGGTTCTCCTGGCTCTCCAATCCGCAGTTCTGGCCCTCATGAATCCCTAAATTATCCCAGTTTACCCCTTCAAGATGTCTTCGAAGCCCCTCGTAGTTTGCTCTTCTAAAATCTGGCACTAACACTGGGTTTGGATCACGGGTTACCGCCCAGTCTAACCTAAAACGAACCGTTCTGTGATCACTATTTCCTAACTCTCCGCTCACCTCCAACTCACGTAGCAAGTTCCCATTATTGGTTAGGACTAAGTCTAATATGTTATCTCCTCTGGTAGGCTCAGTAACTACCTGCTTAAGGAAATTATCTTGTATAACTTCAAGAAAGTCCTCGGCTTCCAGGTCACCCACTAGATCTTCTCAGTCTATATTCCTATAATTAAAGTCCCCCATTACGCAGACATTTCTACTCATACTCGCCCTGCCAATCTCCTGTAGTAATATACTCGTGTCCTGCCTGTTAAGGTTGGGTGGCCTGTATATAACTCCTAGAGTTAGTTTTTCTTTCCCTTTGTAAACGTCCACCCAAACTGATTCTGAATCCATGTTAGTTTTGACTGAGTTGTTAACTAAACATTTAAGTGAGTCTTTAACATATAGCGCAACTCCACCTCCCTTTCTGCCCCTTCTGTCTTTGTGAAACATCTGATAACCCGTTATTTCAAATTCTGACCTAAAATTTCTATTAGCAAAGTCTATCCATGTCTCAGTGATCGCTATTATGTCAAAATTTTCTGAACAAGCTTCACCCCTTAGTAAGTCTATCTTGTTTCTGAGGCTCCTGCTGTTAGTATAGAAGATTCTTAGCCCGTCCTCTGTTACTCCTCTAGAATTACTTATAAGCTGCCTGGTTATATTATGAGCTAGATGTCCCCTCCCATTACTCCTCCCATTGCTCCCATTACTCCTCCCCCCCTCGCCTATACTAAAAAATCCCTCAGGGTACCAAGTGCTCGCTCAAGGGAGTCTGAGAGAGCCTCAACACCCTTGAACGTCAAGTGTATCCCGTCACGGGCGTAGAGGGCGTCGTTGCCAAAGAAGAGGTCCCAATTGTCGACGAACAGCCACCCATTGCGCTCGCAGTGCTCAGCAAGTCTGCTGTTCACTGCTATCGCCCTGGACAGCCATCCATCGCCAACGCCCCTCCTTGGCAGGACGCCACACACTACTGGTGACCCACCAGCGTCACGTATCCTGCCTAACAATTCTCTAAAACGCCTTATTATGTCCTGCACTGATCCTGTACTGGTCATTTTGCAAGTCAGGCACCAGTGAATCATTGCCATCTCATACAAGAAAAATATTCAAAAGCATAAAAAAATAAAGTATTAGTCCTATTTATGATTTTTATGTGAAAAACTCATCTTGGGTAATATATATATATATATATATATATATATATATATATATATATATATATATATATATATATATATATATATATATATATATATATATATATATTAAATTACGGTTTCATTTAACATTGGCCAAGTTTAATACAAGAAAATGGCTTTATAAGACTGAAACAAATAATCAGTGGAAACAAACAAGGATTAATGGAAAAAAAAAATTTAAGATAAAAATCATGATTTTTCCAACCCTGACACACACACACACACACACACACACACACACACACACACACACACACACACACACACAGAGAGAGAGAGAGAGAGAGAGAGAGAGATTGGAAGAAAAACAGAAAAATAACATCGACAGTGGGAATGGGGAATTGAGGGAGGCTGAGAGGAGGCGGAGGAGGGTCGGTACAACTATTAGCTTCATAATTTTAAAGGTTTGGCAGGACGCAATAACCTTCTATAGGCCTTTGCCACAAAATAGTTAGGCCTATACTCCCATGTACAAAAGTTATGGGGCGGGTTCATGGGTTTAGGGTGTCGGGGAGCAGCCACTTATTAAAGAAGAAAACTTATGTGTGTGGCTGAATTGCTAAAAAAAAATAGGAAGCGAGGAAGAGAAAAGAAGGAAGGGGAAAAGAACTGTAAAAGGAAGGGAATGGAGAATGCGGTACACTGGTGGTGTACAGAACGTCGTTGAGCTGCACACACACACACACACACACACACACACCATAAAAAAAAACATAAAAAATTAATAGTATGTAAATAAATAAATAAATAAATAAATAAATAAATGAAAAAAAGGAAAACTGAAAAATATAGAAGGAAACAATTTTGAAGAGGATGAAAACAAAACAACAACAAATTAAGCAGCTCAACGAAAACTGTGATTAAAGTGGATTGAAAAAAGGGAAAAAAAGGAAAATAGAAGAAATTGTAAATAGGAAGGAAAATATTTCTGGAAATTTGAAGAAAATGGGCATACAATGGAAAATATTTTGCTGTGCGAAAGTGGGATTTACTGCATTACGGAAAAGGACAGTACGAGATTGAATAAAAAACAACAACTAGAAATGGAAGAAAATGGGAAGAAATAAGGAAAACATATTGGGGTTAAATTGTTTTAAAAGAAAAAAAAAACGAGACAGAAAAGGAAAATGGTGAAAATTAAACATTTGTTTTAAGTAAGGTTAGAATGGAAGTAGGAAGGGAAGGTGAGAATATTGAAAGGAGAGAGGGAGGGAGGATAGAAGGAAAAGGGAAATGAGGAGAAGTATAGTTGCATCGTAGGTTGAAAAGTAAATTAGAAAAGCAGGGAGGAAGGGAATAATGGAATAGAGAGAGGAATGAAGAGTAGGAGAGACTATAGTTACACATTAGGTTAAAAGAAAAGGAGGATAAAATAGAGGAAGGAAAGGACAGAGGAGGGAGGGGAGAGAAAAGGGAAAAACGTGTAAAAAGGTGAGAAACTATTTAAAATTAATTTGATCCCTTATGAAATGTGTCCAGGAAAGTTAGGGCCAAGGAAAGAGTTTCCTGGTGTTTTATATAATTATTCTCTCTCTCTCTCTCTCTCTCTCTCTCTCTCTCTCTCTCTCTCTCTCTCTCTCTCTCTCTCTCTCTCTCTCTCTCTCTCTCTCTCTCTCTCTCTCTCTCTCTCTCTCTCTCTCTCTCCTTCCTCCTCCTCCTCCTCCTCCTCCTCCTCCTCCTCTTCCTCGTCCTCCTCCTCCTCCTCATCATCATCATCCATCTTCTCAGCCTGTGGAGAGAAGACGTGGATGAGAAGGAGAGGAAAGAAAGAAGAACGAGGGAATAGGAAAAAAGGAGAGGAGTAAAAGTAAAAGTAAAATGAAGGGAAGAATATTAGAGAAGTGAAAAAGAAAAAAAGAAAATAAGAAAAAAAAAATAAAAATGAGAAAAATAAGATGAATAGAAGGAAAAAAAACAAGAAATGAAAGAATATTAGAAGAGAGAGAAAAGGAAAATAAATAGGATATAAAATATTTAAAAACACGTAAATTAAGAAAGAATATATATATATATATATATATATATATATATATATATATTTATATATATATATATATTTATATTTATATATTTATATATTTTGAGAGATATATTTATATATTGATATAGAGAGAGAGAGAGAGAGAGAGAGAGAGAGAGAGAGAGAGAGAGAAAAAAAAAACACATTTTGCACTTTATGTAAAAAGTAAAAGTGAATATATTGTAATAGAACTCTAGAATTTTCCCCTCCTACCTATAACTTTTTTTCTATTTTTATTCGTTTTCCTCACACCCGAGACCATATTTTTACTGTTCATTTTTCATATTTATGTAACTGGCTTCCCTTCCCTTCCCCTGACCCACTCGTCTTCCTCACCTCTCCTCCAACACTTCTTGCTTCCTTGCCTCTCTCCTCCACCTACTCATCTCCCTTTAAACATATACTTACCTCCATCTTCCTCCTTCCTTTCCCTATCGCATCCCATTCTTCTTCCCTTCTCTTTCCATCCCCTTTCCTTTCCTCCTACTCTTTCCCTTTCCATATCCTGCCACTACTACCTCCTTTCCCAACTCCTTCTGCTCCTCCTTTTCCCCTCAGTCATATACTTTACTCCATTTTCCTCCTTCCCTTCCTCATTGCTTTCTGTCCTTTTCCTTCCTTCCCTCAAACCCTTCCATATCTTACCCTTACCACCTTCCCTCTTTCCTCGTCCTCCCCTTCCTCCTTCATTTCTCTTTATCTCTCCCTTCGTACCTATCTTCTCCCTTACCTGTCCTTTTTTTCCCCTCAACCCTGCAGGGAAAAGCGGGGTCGAAATATTCACGAGAAGGAAACACAGAGAACACGGAGGGGAAAACAAGTGTATGGGGTGTGCAACAAGGGGAAACAGTGGTGGTGGTGGTGGTGATGGGTGTTGCTATTTTGGTGGTGATGGAGGAAGAGGTGTGATGGTAGTTACTGGTTATAGGTGTTGTTATTATTGTTGTTGTTGTTGCTGTTGTTGTTGTTGGTGGTGGTGGTAGTTAAGGTGGTGGTGGTAGTTAACGTGGTGGTGGTGGTAGTTATGGTTGTGGTAGTGGTGGTAAATGATGGAAAAAATAAAATAAGGAGAGTCTCAAGGTCTGATTTATAGGGCAAAGGAGGCGGCTCGGCGGAGGCAGGTAAAGGAACCGCATAAAGGAAGTGATATGCATGAGGCGAGAGTGAATTAGTGGCGATGGTTAGAGGCCGCGAGGAGAGGAGGAGCAGGTAGGACAGAACGTAGATAGGGAAATATTGATTTAAAACAGACTAGAACATTGAAAAAAGATGACTGTGGAATATGGAAAAAGCTGACTTAAATATTAAAAAAAACCCATTGAAATATGGAAAAAACCAGACTGTGGAATATGGAAAAGAAGATTGTGTAATATGGAAAAAAAAAAGATTTTGTAATATGGAGAAAAACAGTCTGCAATATGGATTAAACAAAATTACTGTTCAGTGTCGAGAAAATAATTGAAATATGGAAAATGACTGTGAAACATTGAAAAAGAAAACTCTTACTGCTGAATCTGGTAAAAATGACTGTGGAATATGGAAAATAACAGAATGTGGACAATGAAGAAAAGCAGACTGAAATATGAGATAAAACCTGACTGTTGAATATAAAAAGATATATACTGTGGAATATTAAAAAAATGGATGTAGAATATTAAAGAAAAACTAGAATGTGGAGAAAGCAAAAATATGAAAAAAACCTGTGGATTGAAAAAAAAAAAAACCAGACTGAAGTACGAAAAAGAGTGGGAGAGAGATTTTCCGGTGGTGACAAATGAATGTCCAAAAAGTATGAAAAAGAATATTAATAGATATAAAAAGAAACTAAAGAAAAATGATTTATAAAAGGGGGAAGTTAAGAAAATTAAGAATGAAAAAGAGGCAGAAGATAATATGTATAAAGGACACACATACAAACACACACACACACACACACACACACACACACACACACACACACACACACACACACACACAGACAGTCCAAACCGATAAATAAATCTGCACGCGTGGAAACACAGACAAGAGAGAGAGAGAGAGAGAGAGAGAGAGAATCCGCAAAATCAAAAGCTTCGCTCGACATAGAAACTAACAAATTAAAAAGAACAAGAACAAAGCATTCAATCTTGTCACGCGAACAACAACAACAACAACAACAACAACAACAATAATAACAGTAACAAGGAAGCGAAAACAAAGTCATCGCCCTTTTAGAGTGAGCAACAACAACAAGAAGAACAACAACAACAACAACAAAGTGTCAAATAGTGAACACAGTCTAAAACAAAATATGCAACTCTTTTTCCTTCCTTCCTCTCTATCTTCGTACACTTTAACACACTCCCTCAGCTAACCATTACATCCCTCTTTTTTTTCCTTTCTATTTGTTTCTCTATTAAACTTTATCTGCCATTTGTATTTCTGTTATGTTCTGTTTTTTCTCTCTTTCGGTACTTGTCGCCTTTCTTTCCTTTTCTACGCATTTCCCTGTGTCGCTGTTGTTTGTGTTACTCTTCTCTTTCTGTATTACATTATTTTTACCTTTTATCTTTCGATGTTCGTCTATTTTCTTGATTTTCTTGCTCCTTTCCACTGATTTTCCTGTGTAGCTGTCATTTTGTTGTTCTCTTTTCTTCGATGCTACATCACTAACACACACTTCCGCTACGTGTCTACGCGTTATTTTTTACACCTTTCCTCTGCATCATTTCTTTTCTTGCATCCAACAGCCCCTTGCTACATCCTCCATTTCCTCAGCATCCTTCACTACATTCCCTCCTTTATCCTTTCCCCACTTTTTTCCCTCTCCCTTTCCCTTTCTCCCCTTCCCCGAGTCCCCTTCTCCCTCTCATCTTCCCCTCTCTCCTTTCCCCTCCTCTTTCCTCCTCTTCTTTCCCCTCTCCCTTTCTTCTCTCCCCTTCTTCCTTTCCCCTTCCCTCTCCCCTTCCTCCTCTCCCCTTCTCTTCCCCCTTCTTCCCCTCCCTTCCCTCTCTCCCATTCACCTTCTCCCCTTCTCTCCCCCTTCTTCCTCTCCCCTTCCTCTTTCCTTCCTCCTCTCTCACTCCCCCTCTCCCCTTCCCTCTTCCCTATTCCCTTCTCCCCTTTCCTCCCTCGCCTCATCACACTCCCTTTCCCCCTCTCTCATTTCCGCTCTCCCCTCCCAATCAAAAAATCCCTCCCCTTTCCCTTCTCCCCTACTCACTTTCCTGTCTTTCCCTTCTTCCCCCTCCTCCCCGGTGTGTACTCACGTGGGTCGCGGGGCAGCACGTGGTACCAGGTGACGGGCGCTCCCCTAATGGCGCCCTTCACCACGCACGTGATGTTGATATCGCTGCCCGCCTTCATGAAGATCTCCCTCGAGCCGGTGATGCGCGCGCTGGGGACTGGCGGGAGAGGGAGAGGGGTTAGGCAGGAGTTGCGCTGGGTGCTGGGGGGAGGAGAGGAGAGGAGAGGAGAGAAGTTAATTAGACATGATTGGCTTGTTCATTGGAGGAGGAGGAGGAGGAGGAGGAAGTGGAGGAGGAGTACATAACATAAGAACATAAGAACGTAGGGAAACTGCAAGAGGCCAAGTGGCCTACATAGGGCAGCCCCAGAATCCCCCCACTACTCACGATGGGTGAGGTGTAGTTTCAGGGGTTAAAGGTAGAGGCTTGATCCTCGTTTACCTTCGGTACGGGCGTACGCTCCAGTACCTGTCACCTTACTGCAACCACACCTCATTACCACCTGTCATCCTCGTCCATGTAGCTATCCAGTCTACTCGTCGTCCCTGCACTAACTATGTGACTGCTGAGTCTATTCCATTCCCCCACCACCCTATTACTCAGCCAATGCTTGCCTATAACTCTCCTAAATCTATACCTTTCTAATTTAAATTCATTACTGCGTGTTCTATCCTGCTGGCAAATTCTCAGTACTTTACTTATATCGCCTTTGCTGTAACCCTTGACTCATTTGAATACTTCCATCAGATCTCCCCGCACTCTTCGTCTTTCTAGTGAATGTAAGTTTAGATGTTTCAGCCTATCTTGATATGGGAGGTTCCTCAGCCCCTGAATCATCTTGATCATCTTCCTCTGAACTGATTCTAGCAAGCTGATGTCCATTCTGTAGTGTGGGCACCAAAACTGGACAGCATAATCTAAGTGTGGCCTAACTAACGCTAAGTAGAGTCTTAGGATGACCTCTGCACTCCTGTTGGTTACCGTCCGGTTAATAAAGCCTAATACCCTGTTAGCCCTATTCCTCGCATTAATACATTGCTTCCTTAGTTTTAGGTCAGAGGTCACTAACACTCTCAAATCCCTTTCACACTCGATCTGCCTATCACTGTGGAGTCTAAACTATACCCGTGTAATGGATTGCGTGTTCCTACACTATGTACGCTACACTTGGTGATGTTAAAATTCATCTGCCATTTCTCTGACCAAGCTGACAGTTTGTTGAGATCCTCCTGCAGTGCTCTAGCATCCTTCCCTGTCCTATTAGTGCGTCCTATTTTGGTGCCATCCGAAAATTTACCTACGTCACTAGTTATCCCATTGTCTATGTCATTGATGTAGATAATGAATAAAAGCGGGCCTAAAACTGAGTCTTGAGGAACCCCACTGGTAACATTACCCCATTCGGATTTTTTTACCGTTAATAGTAACCCTCTGTTTGATGTAGATAATGAATAAAAGCGGGCCTAAAACTGAGTCTTGAGGAACCCCACTGGTAACATTACCCCATTAGAGAGAATTTACTGCCACGTTCCTTCCTCCCTCCGTCCCTCTCTCTCATTCCTTCCGTCTCTCTCACATTTATCTTCCCTTTCCTGTCCTTCCCTTCTCTCTCTCTCTCTCTCTCTCTCTCTCTCTCTCTCTCTCTCTCTCTCTCTCTCTCTCTCTCTCTCTCTGCCGCCAAGACAGTCGCCAAGATAATCGAAGACCGTCAGGAAGACCGTCGGCCAACTCCTTGGCAACTGTCGGCCAGCTATCGGCCAATCAGTTGACAGACAATCTGGAAGACTGTCGTCAAGACTGTCGGCCAGTCGGTCGGCAGATTCGTGGTTGTCGTGGACATGGCGCCATTTAAAAAATAAGACCGTTGAGACTCGTCTTGAGACTAGTTGGCAGCATGTTGCAGACATTCTGCCAACTAGGTGGCCGAATGTCCCAGACAGTCGGCAATCATGGTAGCCGACACCAGGACGCCAAAAAATTCTTGGAGCGTGGGAGCCGACTTGTCAAATGCAAAAGTCGCTGGGTTGTCGTGGCCCAGAGTCGGCACAGTGTGAACGGGGCTGAAGACAGAAGCCATCATCTATCCCTCCCACTCCACGCACGCCTCCTCCTCCTCCTCCTCCCTGCCCCGCCCTGCTCCCTCATTCCCAACCTTACGCCACACCATCACCACACCATACACCAAACACACGCACTGCCGATGTGTCAGACTTGTGATGCTATACTGTCTATCAGTCACCTCATCTTGCACTGCAGTAGATTTACCCGTGAACGCAGTCCACTGCAGAGCGAGGGATATTCCCATCACCTTGGACGCAGTTCTTGGGGATGGGAATCCCGAGGTGACTGATATATTGATGCTTTTCTTAAGAGAGACCCACTTGATCAACGAGATGTGACGACACCATATATATACATTTTTTTTTTGGGGGGGGGCCTAATTTATATTATTATATATGAAATATAAACATAGTATTATGGTTATCCTACATTTACCTTATGTAAACAAATGTACTATTACCGTTGTGGTCCACGTGATAATCAGCAGGTGATACATATAAAATTGATATATATGTTATCTCATTTTTATATGCGATGTTGGTCTATCGCTATGCCACACAGCCCTGTGTGTGTGTGTGTGTGAATGTGGTACTCCTGTGTGCCCGCCCACCCCTACTTGCTAGCTTTGGATAGGCCCCCTAAAGCCCCGTTCACACTGTGCTGACTCTGGGGCACGACAACACAGCGACTTTTCCATTTGACAAGTTGGTTCCCACGCTCCAAGAATGGGGGGTAGGTTTTATTGGGGTCTTGGTGTCATGCCGACTGTCTGGGACATTCGGCCAACTAGTTGCCAGCATGTCGTGCTAACCCTCACGACTCCAGACTCCCGTCACGACGTCGGCGCAGCATTCGGTAACAGTCTCAAGACCTCTTTCAAGACATGCCCGACCCTTTCACATCAACACCCAAGACCTCGTGTATCCTAGAGTCGTGGGTAGTCGTGGCCCAGAGTGGGCACAGTGTGAACTGGGCTTAAGATGTATTTATTTAATCTTTTTTTTTTTTTTGCTAAGCTGTGTGGATGAGCTGAATGAATGACTGTGTGATTGATGCTGATGACAAAATAAAAATAAAAATAAAAATTAACAAAACCTAAAAACAAAAAAAAAATATGTCCTTATAGCCCAGCCAGGTCTGATGCCCCCCATAAAAAAGCACTGCCATCTTATTAATGAGCACATCCATCTGCACCACACGCCACTGTTACTTACTCAATTTGTTTGTTAGTTGGTTGGTGGGTTAGTCAGCTAATCAGTTAGTTGGTTAATTAATTAGTTAGTTAGGCTAGTTGGTAATGTTGTTAGCTCGTAAGTTAGTTTATTGGTTATTTGTTTATATGGTTAGTACTTTGTTTGTTTGTTTGTTTGTTGGTTGGTTGGTTAGTTAGGCTTGCTTGCTTAAAAATGAAACAGTAAAATTTGGTATAAAGCAAAAGAAAAGATAATTTTACAGACTGACAACAAAAATGCGCAATACATAGCCTACTGCAGACGAGTAATATTTCATAATCATTCATCCGGGTAATACTCTCCCCTCACACACACACACACACACACACACACACCTCACTCACCTTCCTCCACCTCCAACACACCCTCACACCCTGTACCCACCCTTTCTCCATTCCAACACACCCTTTGCCCACCCTTTCTCCATTCCAACACACCCTGTGCCCATTCTTCCCTCCCCAAACACACCCACTCACCCTTTACCCATGGCCTAATAGCCCAGCCAGGGCTGATGGCCCCCTCAAAAAAAAAAAAAAATAAATAAAAAAAAAAACACCTTCACCTTACACCTACCCTTCCTCCACCCGAAGCACCTTCTCACACCCTATACCCCCCTTCATCACCTTATACCCACCCTTCCTCCACCCGAAACAAACCCACACACCCTATACCCACCTTCATCACCTTATACCCACTTTTCCTCCACCCGACACACACCCACACACCCTATACCCACCTTCATCACCTTATACCCACCCTTCCTCCACCCCAAACACACCCACACACCCTATATTCCCCCTCCGCCCCTCCACTCACTCACAATGCTGAGCCTGAAGCGGCGGAATATCTTGGGCTGCGTGGACACCTGGCACTCGTAGAGGCCGGAGTCGGTGATGGCGGGCCTGTCCACCTCCAGGCTCCAGAAGGGCGAGCCGGGCAGGTGTAGCGCGCGGAACCTCGTGTCCGTCGTGTACGTGAAGTTACTTGTGGTCAGCACGTGCAGGTCCTGGCGCCTGATCCACGACACCTGGGGGGATAACACCTGTTGTAGTGCGGGAGAAATGTGTGTTTTGTTTTGTTCTTGTAATGGCTGATGAGGTGCCGGGTTTTAATTAAAGGATGAAATTATTAGAGGAATATCAGGTGCTTTTGTCCGATTCATGACACCTGGGAAGGAAGAATACCTGGTTGTATATACGGGGGGAGTAATTTTGTTTGAAGTGTTTGTAAGGTTATAAGGGCCTCATTATTATATGTGTCAGCAGTGTTGGCAAGACTGAATGTGTCTCCTCCAAGGAAACTCCTTGGTCTCCTCGGTGGCAGTGATCATGCAGGCGTGGGGCGTACAAGTCATCATGATGGTGTACAGTGATCCCCGCGCCGCCTCACGCAGAGGAATGGTTTACAGCGTGGAGTCAGGAGAGCAATCCTTCGTTTATAGTGAAATATTTAGGCAGTAACAAGCGAGTGGCGAGGCACTGACGTAGAGGTGAGGCGCCTTGTGTTGCCAACTCTCAGAGGGGTAACGTAGGGAATGCCATGATATTTTAGTATTATTAGTTAACTAAACAATGGAATAAACTATTTATTTAGTCGCAAACTTCAATAGCAATGCTTATTACTCGATGGAAAGCGACCAAAGGTCCCCAGGTGTCAATGTAACCATGTCGACAGAACCATCGAGCATTGTGGGTAAAACAAAGGCGCATCGGTGACGTCACGCTGAGCCCAGAGTGCCGCGTGGCGTGTACGGAGTGAGGGCGTGTCCGTGTGCCGTGCGTGTTGGGGTCCCCAGCGGGTGTGTCGCGCGTGTCGTGTGTCGTGTGGCTGGCGGCGGCGTGCTGAGGCGGCCCTACGCGAGGATCAAGGTGAGGAACGGTGTGGTGGTTCTTGCAGGAAGGGACGCGGCGTATAGACTATAGACCATGAAATAAATGAGTCAGGGGAGGCCGGTGGGTGGGATGGAGTGAGCGCCCTGCCGCCTGGAGCCTTGTCCTGCCAGTTTATTCCTTCCCGTGCGACTGTTCTTGATTATTACAGTGATTATGAAGCTTGTCCATGTTGAGAATCGCCTGGGGAGTGAATTGAAGGTATATAAAGGCGTATAATTAGAAATATTTGAAGGAGGTTGTTCCGTGCTGTGATTGGCTGCCTGGCCGGTGATGTTGACGCCGCGGCGGTGATGGGAGTGGGTCGCGCTCTGCTCCGCCCCGACGAGAGGGACGGGGCGGCGGGTGTTTGTGTAGCATGAACGGGGCCTCATTCTGACACAGTGCTGAGGAATGAGTGTGAAGGAACCGGGGAGCGTGAGTGTGAGGGAGTGATGAGGGGAGAATCGTCGTACCTCAGGCTGCTGGGAGGGAAGGAGGGAGGGGGAAGGGAGGAGAGGAGGGTCAGCAAAACAAGCCGCAGCAAGTCTCGATAGTGTGTTAATTTTACGTTACGCATCTTTTATTACACTAAGGTTGTGTATGTAGCTCATACTTGGTGTTCATACTTAGCTCGTCCACAAGGCTTCCGGTAATGATGGAACGAGCGAAGTATCCTGAGCCCGTCAAGGTTCCGTGCTGGTGTTTCAAGCCGTGTCGTTCTGTGAGGACCTGAGTGAAGCTGACCTGCGCGTTTTCTCTCATCACGGCTCATTAAGCTTAACCAACTCCACCGAAACTAGTGTACTTCCCCCAACACAAACTTTTAATTCCCTATTTTTATTTGTTTTAGTATTTTATTCCAACATGTCAGTACTCTCTCTCTCTCTCTCTCTCTCTCTCTCTCTCTCTCTCTCTCTCTCTCTCTCCCTCTCTTTCAATTTTTGTTTGTTTGTTTTATTTTCTTACACCTGAATTCCCTTCTTATTCCTGAGGGTATTCCAGGATTCCACCAGAATTATGACTAAGCTTAACCAGTCATCAGGTATTTTAGGTACTCTGAATTATGTCATCAAACAAGGGACTACTCGTATAAGAGGTTGCTACACCTAGTAAAGGGATTAGACCAAAAAATGGGAGGACTGCTTTAAGTAAAATAAGGTAACAATATGATTAGCAATCTGCCACGCCCTTTAACTAGCTTGTCTTCCCCCTTGTTCTCCCTTCCCCCTCTCCTCTCCCTGCCTTTCACCCCACTATGACGATCAGCTGACCCCCTCCTATCATCAGTCCAACCAGCCAGTCGCCCTTCAGAACCCCCCACTCCTCCGTATAACCCCAACCTCTACACTCTACCTCCCACTTCTCTTGACAACCTATTTTTTCTTTTTTTATCTTTTCTCCCTCCCCATATCCCATTTCTTCTCCCCCCTCCTCCACATCCTCAACATCCTCCTCCTCAACTCCACCGCACTCAACCCCCTCCGCCGCTTCCTCATCTTCCCTTGCCTCCCCCTTGTCCCTCTCCTCTACCAGCCCTCCTAACGCCTCCACGTCCAGTCGCCACCACACTCCCACTGCTCACTACTCATCCATTAGACGCCACAAGACCATTCTTCCTGCTGTGGTCTGCGTAGATCAGACACAGTTTCGGGGCACAGACAAGCTGAAAACATCTGTTAGACTTGTAGGGGACTCGCTGGTTAGAGGTCAATTAACGGAATTCTGCGGCAGGAATACAGAGACGCGGAGGAGTTATTGTATTCCGGGAGCCAAACTGGACGACATTACTTCAGCTGTCGATGCTGTCACGGAACTCGCGAAGGAAGACACAGTTTATTTGATTCACGCGGGGACAAATGACGTTCAGTCTACTCAAACTCAGGCCCTACTATCAAAATACCGTCAGGTCATTCGGCGTTACAAGACCAAGTCCCCTCACGTCATTGTTTCTGGAATTCTACCCAGAATCAGCGCTTACGCCGGCTTCAACAGCAAAGCGAGCAACATCAATACTAGTTTGAAGGAAATTTGTGACGACGAAGGCGTGGCGTTTACAAATGCCTGGCATCACTTCTTTGAGCGCCCAGACTTGTTTTGGAACGATGGACTACACTTGAATGAGGCTGGGTCGGCGCGTTTCGGGAGGCTTCTGGACGAGGCAGTGAAAAGCTTGTCGAAAAGCCTTTCAAAAAACGGCGGGCGAGGACGGGGCAAAGGCAGCCCTTGATCAACCAACCCGTAGCGTCAGTGCGACTCACAAGAAACTGTGTAACTAACGACGCCTCCGACAAGCGAACTGGTACAACTCGTCACGGCCACATTTCTATCATGTACGCAAATGCACGTAGTTTAATACCCAAAAAGGACGAAATTAGGGCGTATATTGCAACAGAGAAACCAGATGTGGTAGCCATCACAAAGACTTGGGCCAACTCTACTCATCTAGAATCCGAACTGTCATTCCCTGGGTACGAAAGCTTCCACAAAAGTCGAATGCACAAGAAAGGAAGAGGAGTAGTCTGCTACGTAAAAAAGTACACTCCCTGCCATAAAAATAGACAAACAGGACGCAGAGAAATACGATTCTGTCTACGTGGAAATAACCGCAAATCACAAGAAACTAACACTTGCAACCGTATACAGGCCTCCGAAACAACAGGCAGCCGATGACACTGCCCTCTACGAAGAGATTCACTCTGTAACACAAAGCAAGGAAGCAATTATAATTGGGGACTTTAACTGCCCTAACATTGACTGGGGACTGATGGCTGGAGATCAAGAGGGTAACAGGCTTATAGAAATGGTGGAGGATTCGTTCCTCACTCAAGTTGTAACTCAACCAACAAGAGAAAACAATCTGCTGGATCTGGTATTAGTAAGCGACCCCGACCTCATTCGCGACTGTACAGTTGGTGAGAAACTTAATGGGTGCGATCACCACTTATCCGTTTTAATATCAATATATGTCACAAACTCGTAGATAATCCGTCAGTGATACCAGATTACAAAAAAGGAAATTTCAACTTAGCCCGTGCGCTGCTTCCCCCTACGACCTGGTTTCTAGAAAACAATAATATAATCTCCGACACCCAGCATGGCTTCAGAAACAAGCGCTCCTGCCTAACGAATTTATTAGAATTCTTCCAAGGTATATATAAGAACTGGGATGCCCACATTCCCAGTGATGTTATATAACTGGACTTTCAGAAAGCCTTCGATAAGGTACCGCACGAGCGACTCCTTAAGAAACTACACTCGGCGGGCATCGGAGCCAATCTGATCGCGTGGATAAGAGATTGGCTCACCGACAGAAAACAACGAGTACTACTCAACGGACAGCCTTCCGATTGGCTTCCAGTCACTAGTGGAGTGCCTCAAGGGTCAGTGCTGGGACCCATCCTCTTTATCATATATATCAATGACCTAGAATCAGGACTGAAATCCACAATATCGAAATTTGCAGATGACACCAAGGTGGGTGGAGATGCCCTCACAAAGACCGACTGCGAAATCATTCAGAAAGACCTCAATCACATTATCGAATGGTCGGAAAAATGGCAAATGTCTTTTAATGTTGACAAATGCAAAGTCATGCACATTGGGTCCCAAAATAGTAACCATACATACATCATGAATGGGAGACCTCTGCAAGCGATGCAGGAGGAAAGGGATCTTGAGTCACTATCAGCAGTGACCTGAAACACGCGAATCACTGTAAAAAGCATACAACAAGGCCAACATTATGCTCGGGTTCATAGCGAGGAACTGAGTGTAAAACACCAGACGTGATGCTATCCTTGTATAATTCCATGGTAAGACCGCACCTCGAGTATGCAGTGCAGTTCTGGTCTCCCAATTACAGAAAGGACATTGCTCTACTGGAAAGGATTCAACGACGCGCCACAAAGATGATTCCAACCTTCAGGGCTCAACCGTACGAGGAACGACTCAAGCGACTCAATCTCTTTACATTGGAGAAAAGACGCCTACGAGGGGATATGATTCAAGTCTTCAAGTATCTAAAAAGTTCAATAACGTCGATTACTCCAAATTCTTTGAACTGCAAACCAACTCAAGAACTAGAAATAACGGTTTACCCATTCAGTCGAGTCGATGTAACACAGACTTTGGAAGGAGTTTCTTTTCAAACCGAGTCATCCGCCACTGGAACAATCTTCCCTCAGAAGTAGTAAATGCGAATACCATCAACTCCTTCAAATATAGAATCGACCGTCATTTCGCTGCGTCGGGAGTAAACTGAATAACGAGGGGCTTCCATCTGCTCCTCAATATCGAGGTGCTTTCATCTGCTCACCAAGCCCCAAGTGGCGGTCGTGCAGATTAAATCACCCAAGCGGGCGACCTCGTAATGAGCCAATAGGCTTTCTGTTGCCTGCATTTCCATGTTTCCATGTTTCCACCTCTCTCTCTCTCTCTCTCTCTCTCTCTCTCTCTCTCTCTCTCTCTCTCTCTCTCTCTCTCTCTCTCAAAACAGATTGGACTGGATTAGGAAGCAGCTCGCGAGAACATTATAATCCTTGGAATGAACGGAACGGGAGGGAGAGAGGCGAGGGATTACTGAAATGAAGGGAAGGGAAGGGGGAAAGGGAGGATAAAGGATGGGAAGAGAAGCGAGGTAGGGGAATTGAAAAGAAAAGGGAAAGGTAAGGAAGGGAAGGGGTAAGGGGAGAATAGTAAGAAGAGAAGGGAATAGAGGTAGGGAAATAAAAACTGGAAAGGGAGAAGAAAGGAAACTGAGATTGAAGGAAAGGGAAGGGGACAGAAGGAAAGGAGGAAAGGGAAGAGAAGGGAGTTAGGGAAATGAAAAAGGGAAGGGAAAGGATCGGAAGGAAAGGAAGAACGAGAAGATAAAGGATGAGAAGAGCTGAGAGATAGAGAAATGAAAAAGAAAAGGGAAAGAAAGGAACAGGAAAAGAAAGGGGGAAAGGGAAGATAACGGATGGTGAGAAAAGCGAAGTAAGGAAATTAGAAAAGGAATAGAAGGAAAGGGGGAAAGGGGATAGGGAAGATAAAGGATGGAAATAGAAACGAGGTAGGAAAGAGAATGGTATATGATGGGAAGGGGAAGAGGAAGCTAATGAATGGAAAGAGAATGGAAAAGGGAAAGAAATGAAGGAAGTAAAGAAGAAAGATAGGAAGGAAGAGAGGAGAGAAAAGAAAAAAAAATGGGGAGGCAGAAAGGAATTAAGTAGAGAGGAAAGAGGATATCAAGTTAGAGAGGAAGGGTGGACGGAAGAGAGGAAAGCATAACAAAAAGAGGGAGGAGGAAAGGAAGAACGAAGAGAGGATGGAAGGGAGGCTAACAAGACAGTAAGTAAAGAGGACAAAGGGAAGAGAATAACAAGAGAGGAAGAGAAAGAGGGAGGAACGGAGAGATTTCTGAATACTGTTGGTTGTCGCTCGTGCTCCCCTCCGGCGTCCCCCTGGTGCTGACCCTCTGTGCTGTGCTGATGCTTCGCCGCTGTGCCGTCAGTCCTGTAGCGGTCCTGTCCGGTGGTCAGGGTCGGACTGGCCTATGTGCCCGTCTGCCAATGGCACGTGGGCCCCCCAAGGTACATGGGCCCCTGGACGGGTACTCATGCTATGTCATATAATAATGATTAATTGCCGTAATGAGTAAATGACATTTTGGTAGTGCCTGCACATTCTGATATTATCTTACTAGACCAACTAATATTATATTGGTTGGTCAAATTTAATAAACTAATTAATTGCTGCCAATGTGTATTATTTGAATATTTTGATATTTTAGTTTATATGGGCCCGGGCCCCCTCCAGCCACTAGATGGCACGGCCCCCTTAAGCACCCCAGTCCGACTCTGACTGGTGGTGGTGGTGGTGGTGGTGGTTATTTGGTTGCTAGTTTGGGTTTGTAGTTGTTTTTTTTCGTTTGTTTCTGGTTTCTTTGTGGTGTGTTTCTGGTTTGGTTTGTGTCTCATTCCTGTTGTCGTGTTTTGATAGTTTTTTTTTCCTTAGTAATATTTGGTCTTCGTTATATTTTTAAATTACATTGATGTCTTATTTAGTGGAGTTTGCGATTTTTTTTTATTCATTCAGTATTTCAGTTTTATGTCAAGTGCTCGATACACGCTTATCTTTTTTTATGATTTTTTTTCATGTTTTTTTACTCCTGTAGTTTTATTCCGAGTTATTTTATTTATTTCTAATGTTAATGCTGTGGTTTTGGTTTTGTTGTTTTCCTTCGAGTATTCAAGATTTTTGTTCCAGTTTTCAGTTAGTTTGCTAATATTTTTTTCGTTTCATTCTGTTTCTACCAAAGTATTCAGTGACATTTTTAATTCCCTCTGTATTTTTTTGTTTCAGTATTTTTTTCCCAACATTTAAAGTGCACTCTTTCTCACTCCTTTTTTTTCCAATATTTAAAGTGCACTCTTTCTCACTCCTTTTTTTTCCAGTATTTAAAGTGCACTCTTTCTCCTTTTTTTCCAATATTTTAAGTGCACTCTTTCTCACTCCTTTTTTTTCCAATATTTAAAGTGCACTCTTTCTCCTTTTTTTCCAATATTTAAAGTGCACTCTTTCTCACTCCTTTTTTTTCCAATATTTAAAGTGCACTCTTTCTCACTCCTTTTTTTTCCAATATTTAAAGTGCACTCTTTCTCACTCCTTTTTTTTCCAATATTTAAAGTGCACTCTTTCTCACTCCTTTTTTTTTCTTTTCTTTCTTTCTCCATCTCTGTATCTATCCATATTTTTCTTTTTCTCCAACTTTTTCTCGCATACTTTTTATTGGTTCTTTGGTGGCATATTTGTGTTGTTTCTATATTTTTTTCTCACAACTGAATTCCCGTCCTGTTCCCGTAGCTCATATATTCCTGCGGGTATTCCAGGACTCCACTTTTGCTGCTGGATTCCTGTTAGGGTTTTGAAATTCCTGCAGGATATCCCGAACGACTGTTTGTATTACCTCGCTCTCCTTTCCTTCTCTACTCCCAGCTCTCCTTCTCTTCATCATCTCCTCTTTCTCTTCGTCATCGTTTTTATTTTTTTTTCGTTTCCTTTTATTCATTCGATTTCCTTTCTTTTCCTATTCCTTTACTTCGTTTTCGTTTTTTCGTTTTTCATTTCGTTTTGTTTTCTCCAGTTTTCTTTCATCTCTTCATTTTTTACTTTTCTTTCTCTCCACGCGCCTTTTTCTTCCCTTCATTTCTTTATTTTCTCTATTTTTTCTCTTTCCTCTTGTTATTCTTGGGGTTCTTTCCACCACTTTCTTAATTTTCTTTTAGCTCGTTCGTTCTTTTCCTCTTTTCCTCACTTGCTTTTTTAACTTATACTTCATTTTATATTCCTCTGGTTAGTTTTTTTCTACTTTCCAGCCTTTCGTTCATTTTTTTCCCGTTGCTTCCTCTCCTTTTCCTCCTCCTCAACTTTTTTTCTTTTCTCATCCTTTCACTTTTTATTTCCATTATCATTCAGTTTTCTTCTCCAATTTTTCTTTAGAAGTCGTTTCTCTTCTTTTTTCCGTTTCTCTTCAGCGATCTTCTTTCCATTTTCTCATTTTTCGCTCTTCTCCTTTCTCTTTGCACGTTTCACTCTCTTCATTCTCTCCCTCCCTCTCTTCCAATGTTTGACAACACTCTCCTACCTTTCACTTAACCTCCTTTCCTTCCTTCCTTCCTTCCTGGGCTAGATTATTTTTGTCTTCTCTTTCTACATTTCACTTTTATTATCTTCTTCGTTAATATGCATCTTACATTGTTACCATTATTACTCTATCCATCTATCTATCTATCTATCTGTTTATATCTATCTATCTATCTTATTACAGGCTTACTTTTCCCCAACACAATATTCCTTCACTATTTTTTTCCTCCGCTTTGTTGTTCCTCTACACACATGTTCTTATCATCCCTCCCTGCTGTCCTGCATTCCTATCCGATATAGTTATATTTCTCTCCATTTTTCGTGATGGAACTGATATCTCCCCATTCCTCATTCCTTACCTTTTCCCCATCCTCCTCCTCCTCCTTTCCTTTCCTTTCCTTTCCTTTCCTCGTCTCCATTTTAGGTACTTTCCTTTTCTCCCTTCCTCTTATCATTCATTTCCCTCCAACTTTTCCCCTATTTGCTTTTCCTCTCCCTCGTTCCCTCTCTTCTCTACTCCTTCCCTCTCTCCTTTCACTTCCCCGCTTAATACATTCTCTATCTCTTCCTTCGTCTATTCTTTCATCACCCCTTACACTTTAACAAAACCTCTCCTCCCTTCTCTCTTCCTTTTTTTCCATATTTTTCTCCCCCATCTTTCTCCTCTTCACTTTAGATATCCTCCCTTTCTCTTTCTTCCTCTCCTCCTCCCTTTCCCTCCAACAGGACCCTCCCTCTGTATCCTTTCCCTCATCCTTATTCCCTGTTCTGCCTTCGTTTGTTTCTCCCTTCTCTCCCCTCTCCTCCTCCACGTCCTAGATAAACACTCCCTCTCGTCCTGTCTCCCCTCCCTCCCCTCTAAGACATTCATTCCTCACGCAGGTAATCTCCCATTTCTTAAGACTGATGTTGCTGCTAATTACGCCAGGTGAGCTTCCCTTGCCCCCCTGCCCATCCTTACCTGCTTGCCCCCCCCATCCCTTCCCTTCCCTTCCCCCTTCCATACCTTTCCCACCTTAACAAACAAAACACTGCAAGTCCGCCTGTAAGAAAGCCAATACAATGCTTGGGTTCATATCGAGGAACTTCGAATACAAGACGCCGGGAGTTATGTTATCCTTGTATAATTCGCTGGTAAGGCCCCACCTGGAATACGCCGTGCAATTCTGGTCTCCTACTTACAGGAAAGACATTGAATTACTTGAGAGAGTACAGCGCCGCGCCACGAAGATGATAGCATCACTGAGGACGAAACTCTATGAAGAACGACTCGAGCGACTCAACCTCTTCACGTTGGAAAAGAGACGACTGCGGGGAGACATGATACAAGTCTTTAAGTACCTGAACAAGCTCAGCAACGTTGATCACTCCAAACTCTTCACGCTACAAACTAACCTGAGAACAAGGAACAACGGAAAAACAATTCAAGCAAAGCGATGCAATACCGACATCGGCAGGAGTTATTTCTCGAATAGAGTTGTTCGCCACTGGAACAGCCTTTCTGCAGAAGTGGTTAGCGCAGAGACCATCAACTCCTTCAAGAAACGCATTGATCGCCACTTTGCTGCAACGGGTGTGAGCTGAACGTTCCCAAGAGTAGGTACACAAGTGCTTTAATCCTTCCCTGCAAGCCACTCCTATGGCAAACGGATTGATTAAATCACTGAACGCAGGCAGCCTAGTAATGAGCCAACAGGCTTTCTGCTGCCTGCTAGTCCATGTTTCCATGTTTCCCTTCCCTTCCTTTCCCTTCCTTTCCTTTCACTTCCCTTCTTCCCTTCCCTTTCTCTTTCTTTCCCTGCCCCTCCCCTCCACCTTTCCAGCCTTACCTGCCCCCACTCCTCCCCTTCCCCATACTGACTTATCTGTGCCACCCTTCCTCCTGTCTTCCCCTTCCCTTCTCCCGATTTTTCACGCTTTGTGCACATTTACTTTTTTTTTTCTAGTTGGAAGCACAAATATTTTTTTTTTTTTTACATTATACTCCTTTTATTCACTTTTTTTTACCTGCCCGGCCTCGGTTACCTGAGGAGTACAATACAGGCAGACTTTGTGCTCCATTTATTTTTTCCTCACCACCAAGGTCAACATTTTTTTTTCCAACTTTTGTACTTTTTTTCTTGTCCGTAACGTTCGCACAGTTCCGTAGTTTCTTTCCTCCTCCGTGCAGCGCTGCGGGCCGGTGTTTTCCTCGTGTGTGACTCGTGCTGCTCTGTTTGGTCCGCCTTAACTTGTTCCGTTAATAACTTTCCGTGCGTGTGTTTTACATTTAGACTTTACTTGAACATGGTCTGGAAGGGACGAGTTTATGTGCGTTCTCGTGTTTTTCTTTTATGTGTGTGTGTGTGTGTGTGTGTGTTCATGTATCGGTATCATGTGTTTTCTGTTTGCATCTTTGCTGTATATTCGTAGGCGTGTGCTTTTAACTAGAATTTTGTTTCTTTTTGTTTGCTAAGAGTATATATTGATTGTCTTGTTTGTGTGTATTTGTGTTTCTTTATGAATTTTGGTGTGTCTTCGCCTCCCTGTGTTTTTTTTTTTTTAACCAGGAACCAAAACCTCCACAAATATGCAAGATTTTATCGTGGATACTTTATCGTCATGTCAAATAATTACAAAAGTATAAAACTGAAGTAGGTGTGTGTTGGCGAGATAACTTTAAATATTCAGAAAGTTCTACACCAAAGATTGCATTTTTTTTCTTCTTTTACAGGAGAAAGGTGGGTTGTGTGTGCCGCCAAGTCGCCGCGTCATGTACGTAAGTGTTGAAGTGTGTGTGTGTGTGTGTGTGTGTGTGTGTGTGTGTAATTCACCCCTTGGTCTGCTGCGGGTCTCTCTCGAGACAGCCAGCCGTTCCCCTACGGAAGAGCACAGAGCTCGTAGTACCAATCTTGTGTGTATGTGCGTGTGTGTGTGTGTGTGTGTGTGTGTGCCCCCCCAACGGATTTGACACGGTTTGGGAAAACTCTTATATCTAGTTAACTACCTTATTTTTTACATTGCAAATTGGCCTAATACTATGTTTTGATCTGATGGAACGTCTCCTGAAAAAAGAAAAAAATATATTTCATGGTTTGGCATATATGGCAATTTTTAGAAGTTTGAATAAAACTTGATATTTCTCTTGATTGTTAAATCATTGACTTTTCATATTTGCGTAGCTAAAAGTTCAGTATTTTTGCAAAGTTTCTGTGAGTCTGTTTTATTTAATTGATGTTTTAATTTTCCACAAAAAAAATTGAATTTCAGTGATTCCGGAATGCGCGTTAAATAACAGACATTTGCAGTGATGTCATAAAATGTATTACCTGTATTAAAAATCGAGACTCACAATCTTTTAGTACATTTTACGTTCTGTAAAGATATACTAAAATGAAGAAAATCGGTTGAGAAACATGGGAGAAATTTAAACGTAAAGACCGATAACTTACGTTCTGAGAAAAACACCTCTAAAGTTGAGTGAAGATTTCCGCTCTCAATACACTCCCCTCTCATAGGCCAGTTCCTTCTCCAATTTCTTATTTCTCATCTTTCTTTTTATTTTATTGATTTCGAAATCTATAATGAGGTTTGTCTGAGCATCAATTACTGCTGTGATTCCAAAATTTGACTTTTATCCTCTCTGCCAGGAGCCATCATAAGTGACATCGATGTTGAGGACACCGCTTTCATCTGGATGTCTGTCTAGATTTTGAGCATAAAACTGAAACACTGCTTCCCTACTTCTTTTCAAAATATCCCTTCCATTTTCCACAGCTTGTTCATGGATGTATTTAGCGTATTTCACATAAATATTACTGGAAAAGTGACGCAAACTCAGCATACTGCAAAGCCTCTCAACACCAGCATAACCATGCGCCAGCAACATGACAAAATAGATAATCATTGTTGTCACTCTGAATGAACCAGTATTTCCACATTTCACTTTACCTGCTTCACTATTGTTATATATAATATGTTTACACTTTGGGCACACTACTTTTATGTTCACATCGCACTGATGATGGGTAAATTCACACGTAACTCCATGTTCCTTGTACTTGTTACACCTAACGTGTTTTGCAATTTCCCTAATGTCACTCTTCTTACATATAAGATTCTCTTCGTCCGTCACTTCCTCTTCTTTTTCCTTGTAAGAACGTCTCTTTCGTTTTTCTGCGCTTGAGATAGAAACAGCTGGACGTGGATTCGTTTCATCACCACCCAAAGCTCCTTCCACATCCCTTTCCTCACTCGCCTTATCCACCACTTCTTTCTGCTCCGAGACTTGTGAGGTGGAGGACGTGTGTACATAAGAACATAAGAACGCAGGAGTCTGCAAGAGGCCGGTAGGCCTGTACGAGGCAGCTCCTTTGACCCTAAGCTCCCGTGTATCTAACCCCACCTAATATCGCTGTCCATGAATTTATCTAGTCTATTTTTGAATGTGACAATTGTATTGGCACTCACCACATGACTGCTAAGCCTATTCCACTCATCCACCACCCTATTAGTAAACCAATTTTTGCCTATGTCCCTGTTGAATCTGAATTTATCCAGTTTAAACCCGTTACTTCGTGTCCTACCCGGTTCTCTTACCAACAAAACCTTATGAATGTCTCCCTTATTAAAGCCCTTCATCCATTTATAAACCTCGATCATGTCTCCACGCACCCTTCGCCTTTCTAGAGAATGCAAGTTTAACTGTTTGAGTCTTTCCTCGTATGGCAAGTTTCTCAACCCCTGAATCATCTTAGTCATCCTCCTCTGCACCGATTCTAACATTTTGATATCCATTCTATAGTAGGGTGACCAGAACTGAACCGCATAGTCAAGATGAGGTCTAACTAATGTTAAATATAGTTTGAGGAAGACTTCGGGGCTTCTGTTGCTTACGCTCCTTGAAATAAATCCCAGTACCCTATTAGCTCGATTTCTAGCTTGAATGCATTGTGCCCTTGGACGGAGATCAGAGCTCACTAAGACCCGAAATCCCTCTCGCACCCAGACCTGCTTATGAGAGTGTCATTTAAGCAATAGTTATGTGAGGGGTTGTTCCTACCTACACTCAGAATACTGCACTTCCCTACATTGAACTCCATCTGCCATTTATCCGCCCAGTCATATAATCTGTTGAGTTCACCTTGGAGAATACTAGCGTCCTGATCCGACTCAATTACTCTACCGATCTTGGTATCATCTGCAAATTTACTAACATCACTACTAATTCCTGTGTCTAAGTCATTGATATAAATAATAAACAAAAGTGGACCTAATACCGAACCTTGTGGGACCCCACTCGTAACACATCCCCAGTCAGATCTTTTACCATTGATTTGCACTCTTTGCTTCCTATTGCTAAGCCACGCCTTGACCCAGTTCAAAACTTTACCCTCTACTCCGTGAGCCTGTAATTTAAGCAACAGACGAAGTGTGTGGTGAGGTGGGAGACAGATGGTGAGGAGTCGCGGTGTCGTCCCGGCATGTGGCTTCTTCCTCCCTCTGTCTGTTACGTTTTTCGTCTTAAGACTTCCTGCCAGCTTCTAATTTACGTTTTCGTAATTGCTGAAGCTTGCTGTGTATACCCATAATGATTTCGTTACCCAGCAGCAACGAAAAATAAGGAAAAACAGGGATAAGAGGGTCGTCAAACGACAAATTTGACATACATCTTCTTTATTCCCCAGCCCGCAGGCTACTGAGTGGCCTTGAGCTGTCACGCAGGACGCAGCACTGTACCTCACTCAGTCATGCCTGAGGTACTTCCAGATGTACGATTGTAATGTAAAGAAGAAGAATAAATATCTATCTTATGAAAACGTGAGTTTATAGGACTTTACTAGGATATAAACAAACCCGCGTGTTGCGCCCGGACCTTTAACAAGCATTTAAACCCACGTTTAAATCACTTCTAGTGCTCATAATGGGTTCTTACTTCACCAAAATGTTGCCACATGACGCTACTAATTTTAGAGACAAAAACCTAATAAGGCCATATTTTTCGATTTTTCCGTCAAATCCCTTAAAGGTTGATGGCATGACAAAATCAGCAACCACGTCAAAAGGAATATCTGGGAAACTAAACTAAACAATCGGTAGAGAAAACGAAAATTTAGCAACATTTCCCCGCTGTTTCACGCACCGTCACAATGCATCCATCAGCTCCACCTCTTCCTCCACTGCCACCCAAACAACACACGCGTCTCTTCTTCCACCTCCTCCATCTCTTCTTTCTTTTCCTCCACTTCCACCGCCACTCGACCACCACCTCCCCTATCACATCCCTTCCACCTAGCCACCATATTCATTTCTCCCTCCACCTCCTTCACTACCTCCATTTATTTATTCATTTTACCCACCACCCAATTACCTCCTATTTTCATTCTTCCACTTCCTCCACCATCACCACCCCACCACCACCCCCATCTCTTAAAATTCCCTCTCGTCCACCCTTTCGCCATGCGGTCACAGAGCGGAGTGACGGGTGACAGTGTATCAGATGGGTGGGAAGGTGGATGACTAGGGTGTGTGTGAAGCGGGTGACGGGAGAATGTAAGTGAGTCGGATGTGGATGACTAGCTATAGTCTGTTCGGAGCATGAAGTCGGTTCAGGGTGGAGCTGGTATCGTCGTTTACCTCTACCCATGCTGCCAAATCAGCCTTCGTACATGCGTCTCTCTCTTATTTCCCATCCATGTGCTATTTGAAAGCGATATTTTATATATTCTGTATATAGTAAAGGAAGCAACAGCATAATGAGTGTCGATGTTTAGGATTATAACAAGGATTTGTCTAAATTCTATGACATGTGGCAGCGATTTTTTCCCATGTTGCCACGTTGTGGTGTTGGTAGTGGTGGTGGTGGTCGGTGTGTCCCCCTAGGTCCCTCCCCCGGGTCGAGAGGGAGAGAGAGGGAGAGAGAGAGAGATAAACAGGTGGGTTGTGGGTGGGTAGGCCGGGAGAGAGTGCTAATCTGATAATTGGCGGTCGAACTGGCAGAGCTGCACTCATTGAAATTCTGGAATCTGTCACACCTTGAACCGACTTCATGCTCCGTACAGACTATAGTGGGTGAGGGTGTTAGGTTTGTGAGAATGTGTGGATGGGTGAGGTGAATGGGTAAATTAATTAATGGGTGAGAAAGTAGGGAGACACGGAAGGTTGGGAGGAAGGGGGTGAAGGGACAGGGGAAGGGGAGCAGTAATCGTGGGAGGTGTTCGTTTTCATTGTTGTTCATAATTGACGCGTGGATACCTTTTCTTTGGGGCCGTGATGAGAGAGAGAGAGAGAGAGAGAATTATGTATCACTCCACCACAAAAGACAAAAAGAGTATCCAAGACACCATTTTCTTTCTTCTGTTTACTCACGAGAGAAATAAAACGGAAAAAAAAGGGATAAGGAGGAAGGAGATGTGTTTCGAAGGGGTGGCTCAAGTGGTCTCCGGGGCACACTTTACGTCGTCTGCTTCGCGGCTACACAATCTATATCCATTATCATATTCCCGTCCTCTTAACTTACATGAAGCGTGTGATTCACGCATGTGAATCCCCCCCCCCGAAAAGACTCGTCCATATTTTTGATGATGTTGGTGTTCAGGCATACAGGTGAATGATGTACTTTTCTTAGATTATTTGATTTTTAATATATTTTTAAAATTTTATATAATTGTTATTTATTTATTTATTAATCTTAATTTACTTTAATCAAATTTTTCCTTTGCTGATGTTTTCTTTTTCTTTTCATTATTTTTTGCTTTTATCTAGTTTTCTTTGTGTTCTTTTAATATCATCCTTTTTTGATGTTCCTTGGTCTGGATGAGCCTCTTTCACCCCAGAAAAGACTCACCCATGATTCTGGATGTTAGTCAGGGCCGAAAGGTGGATGATTTGTCTATATATTTCTTTTTATCGATGTGATTCCATATTTTCATTTTTTTGGTGTTCTTTATCTATATTTTCCTTCTTTTATTCTTTTTCTAAATTTCGCCTTTACTCTGTTGTTGTTTTTGCTCTGTCCTCTTTCCTTGGTGTTCTCTCGTATCGCCTTTTCTTGGTGCTGTGTGCGGGTACGGGTAAGTCTCCTTCACCCCAGAAAAGACCCACTCGTACCAACACACAACACCACACGCCTTAATGCTAGAGTTGTTTGCCTTTTGGCCTGTGATTTTTCTTGTTTATTTTTGTAGTTGATGAGATGACACGATATTTTCCTTTTATCGATGTTGTAGATCTGTATTATCATTTTTTGGTGGTCTTTTTCTACATCTTCTTTCTTCTTTTATATTCTTTCTTTATGATTACTTTTCAGGTATTGTTTATATTTTATCCTCTTTTTCTTGGTGCTGTGTGCTGGTACTCATGAGTCTCCTTCACCTCAGAAAAGACCCACTCGTCCCAGCATACGACACCAAACGCCTTCTCTTTTTATTCTGTTTCTATATCATTCTTATTCCTGGTGTTATTTCTGTTCTATCCTCATTTCTTGTTGTTCACTTCTATCGCCTTTTCTTGGTGCTGTGTGCTGGTACTCATGAGTCTCCTTCCCCCCAGAAAAGACCCACTCGTCCCAGCATACAACACCAAACTCCTTCTCTTATTCTTTTCTATATCATTCTTATTCCTGGTGTTGTTTCTGTTTTATCCTCATTTCTTGTTGTTCTCTTCTATTGCCTTTTCTTGGTGCTGTGTGCTGGTAGGGTAAGCCTCCTTCACCCCAGAAAAGACCCACTCATACCAACACACAACACCACACGCCTTAATGCTAGATTTTTTGGGTCTTTTTGTCGTTTTGTGATTTTTTTGTTCATTTTTTGTAGTTGATGAGATGACACGATAGTTTCCTTTTATCGATGTTGTGATTATAAATTATCATTTTTTGATGTTCTTCTTATATATCTTCCTTCTTTTATTCTCTTTCTATATGATTCTTTTTCTGGTAGTGTTTCTGTTATATCCTTTTTCTCGGTGTTCCATTGTATTGCCTTTTCTTGGTGCTGTGTGCTGGTATGGGGAATTCTCTTTCACCCCAGAAAAGACTAACTCATACCAACACACAACAACACACGTGACACGCCTTTATGCTAAATTTTTGGTCTTTTCTGATTTTTTATGTTGTCTTTGTAGAGGTGACACGATTGCCTTCAGTACCTTCCTTCTAGAACGTGTAACGAACGTGTCATTACCTGGGTCGTCTGGTTATTGAGATCGTAAGTACTGTCTTGCTGGCCCCGTCCCCCGCCCCTGGACACTCGGGATCTCCAGCACCGCCATGAACGCCCCGGAGGAGCCGTGGCGCTCTGCCTGGACTCCTGGGCCCTGCGACGCTCGCCAGGAAGACCTTGGGCCCCCTGACGCTCCCCAGCCCCGCCGAGGCGAGGAGGGTTGGAGCAAGACTTGCCCCTTGAAACCACCAGACCAGAATATTAAGTTAATCGAAAATACCGTGAAGGCGCCGATCACGGAGTTTGTCGGATCCGGGATGGCAGAACGAAGGGCCGAAGGAGCGTGACAGATCATCCTGAGAAGTGACCTTGGAATGGTTTCCGGGGCAGAATCCGTTTGTCTCTTTCCTTCTTGCTTCCCTTTTTGCTTGTTTCGCATTCATTTTCTCTCTCTCTCTCTCTCTCTCTCTCTCTCTCTCTCTCTCTCTCTCTCTCTCTCTCTCTCTCTCTCTCTCTCTCTCTCTCTCTCTCTCTCTCTCTCTCTCTCTTAAACAATATAGTAATTGTAGTAGTAGTAGTAGTAGTAGTAGTAGTAGTAGTAGTAGTAGTAGTAGTAGTAGTAGTAGTAGTAGTAGTAGTAGTAGTAGTAGTAGTAGTAGTATAAATAGTAGTTAGACCAAATCTGAGTATTGTTTCGTGTCTGTCAGGTCTTGATATGCCTTAACTGCGCATAACCACGGCCCGGCGGACATAGAATCATAAGAGGGCAAAGGACGGAGCCTAAGAGTAATTACTGGGCTGCAAAGTTGGAACAGGGAAGGGAGGGCTGAGTTATCATTAGGCTGAAAGAGTGTCTGGGATGAAGGCAGGAAGAATGGGAAAAGAGGAGAGGAAGGAGGAGCTGAGAGGGAGAAAAGGAAGGAAAGGAAGGTCGAAAGGGGATTGAAGAAGGAAAGGAGGAAGAACAAACAGTAGAAAACGGAGGGAATTTAGGAGGGAGAGAAAAACATTAAGAAACGAGAATGGGAAGGAATAATGGAGATGAACGGGAGGTAGAAAATGTGAGAGGGAGGGAAAAAGAGTAAGTTGGATGAGAAACGAAAAAGAGAAGGAGGAGGAAGGGGAAGGAGCGGGAAGATAGAAAAGGGAATGAACAGGAGAAGGAAGAACGAGAAGTAGAAACAGGAGGGAACTTTGGAGGAAACGAGGAAGGAAAGGAATAATGGAGATGAACGGGAGGTGGATAATGTGAGAGAGAGGATGGGGAGTAAGGTGAATGAGGAACAGAGAAAAGAGAAGAAGAAATGAGAAGAAATACGAAGTGGAAGGGAAGGAGTAGAGTGAGGATGCATTCAAAGGTATGACGAATTGGTGATTGGTGCGTGTGCGCGTGCGTGTGTGTTTGTGTGTGTACATGTGTGTGTGTGTGTGTGTGTGTGTGTGTGTGTGTGTGTGTGTGTGTGTGTGTGTGTGTGTGTGTGTGTTGGGGGGGAGGGGGGGGCGTGATGCGTGTCTAATAATTCACTGGCTTACAATTTTTTTTTCTGCTGGTCTAAGTTTGAGACCTGTTCTTGGGTAATTTGTGGTCACTGATTTTCCATCATGTCAAGTTTTTTTTTCTATGGGCTGGTCCATATTGGCCCCACCCATGGCTACAAGATATATCGTAGGTAATCATATATGTTGATATTTATTTTATCTATGTATTTAGACATTTATTTTTCTATCTAGTCACACGTAGATTAATAAATATATTGTATCTGTTAAAAGCGAAGGGTGCTCTACAGTATGATCCTCATGAATGGAGACTCTTTATAGATAGTTCAAAGAAGAGTTTAAAATATGTATTACTCCTACTGGTCACTCTGTGCATTTAAAAGGGAATCCTGAACACATTAACACTGTATTAGATTTACTCAAGTATGTTAACACAAATTTGTCATATGTGTGGATCTGAAAATGGTCAACGTTTTACTCGGCCAACAAGGAGGGCATACAAAATATCCGTGTTTCCTGTGTTTATGTTACTCGGCCAACAAGGAGGGCATACAAAATATCTGTGTTTCCTGTGTTTATGTTACTCGGCCAACAAGGAGGGCATACAAAATATCCGTGTTTCCCGTGTTTATGTTACTCGGCCAACAAGGAGGGCATACAAAATATCCGTGTTTCTTGTGTTTATGTTACTCGGCCAACAAGGAGGGCATACAAAATATCTGTTTCCTGTGTTTATGTTACTCGGCCAACAAGGAGGGCATACAAAATATCCGTGTTTCCTGTGTTTATGTTACTCGGCCAACAAGGAGGGCATACAAAATATCCGTGTTTCCTGTGTTTATGTTACTCGGCCAACAAGGAGGGCATACAAGATATCCGTGTTTCCCGTGTTTATGTTACTCGGCCAACAAGGAGGGCATACAAAATAGCCGTGTTTCCCGTGTTTATGTTACTCGGCCAACAAGGAGGGCATACAAGATATCCGTGTTTCCCGTGTTTATGTTACTCGGCCAACAAGGAGGGCATACAAAATATCCGTGTTTCCCGTGTTTATGTTACTTGGCCAACAAGGAGGGCATACAAAATATCCGTGTTTCCCGTGTTTATGTTACTCGGCCAACAAGGAGGGCATACAAAATATCCGTGTTTCCTGTGTTTATGTTACTCGGCCAACAAGGAGGGCATACAAAATATCCGTGTTTCCTGTGTTTATGTTACTCGGCCAACAAGGAGGGCATACAAAATATCCGTGTTTCCTGTGTTTGTTACTCGGCCGACAAGGAGGGCATAAAAAATATCCGTGTTTCCTGTGTTTGTTACTCGGCCAACAAGGAGGGCATACAAAATATCCGTGTTTCCTGTGTTTATATTACTCGGCCAACAAGGAGGGCATACAAAATATCCGTGTTTCCCGTGTTTATGTTACTCGGCCAACAAGGAGGGCATACAAAATATCCGTGTTTCCTGTGTTTATGGGACAGCCGAGCGAAAGACAAACTGTGGGAACAGAAACTCTGGCCGGTTAAAAAAAAAGTTTGAGTGTTGGGAAGAAGAATATCATGCAGCAACCCCTTGTTGAGAGAGAGAAAATCATCTTCCCTGCCCTTCATATTAAACTAGGACTAATGAAGCAGTTTGTCGAAGCTCTTAATGTGTAGGGTGACTGTTTCAAATTCATATGTACAACAATTCCGTCGTAATGGATCGCGAGATCTTTCTTGTCGCAACAAATCGCACTTCGCGGGTGGCGGCCGAGCTGAGACTCCAACATTTTCGATATCGAAGTTAGTTGCAGAGGCAAGATCGCAGAAGTGTGATCCCAGCATTAGACTCCACTCTGTCCAAGAGAGCTGTGTGAGTGGAGCCCCCCTACATGTGAGTTGCATAGGTTATAAAAATTATATATATATATATATATATATATATATATATATATATATATATATATATATATATATATATAATATATATATATATATATAATATATATATATATATATATATATATATATATATATATATATATATATATATATATATATATATATATATATATATATATATATATATATATATATATATATATATATATATATATATATATATATATATATATATATATATATATATATATATATATATATATATATATATATATATATATATATATATATATATATATATATATATATATCTCTCTCTCTCTCTCTCTCTCTCTCTCTCTCTCTCTCTCTCTCTCTCTCTCTCTCTCTCTCTCTCTCTCTCTCTCTCTCTCTCTCTCTCTCTCTCTCTCTCTCTCTAAAACCTATCCATCTACATATCTATTTATCTCTCTCTTCATTTCTATCATTTAACTTCCTCTTCTTCCTCTTGTATGGACTGGGTACTGGGCAGAGTTGTGGGTCAGAGTCATTGCGGAGCATCCATTGGCAATACCAGGGTCACTGACCTTGTTTTTTGCTGATGATGCAGTAATTCTAGCGGAGTCGCTTGAGGTTTTGGTGATGGCTCTCGAGGCACTGCACGAGGAGGCGAGGCCCATGGGACTTAAGGTCTTCTGGGCCAAGACCAAGGTACAGGTGTTTGGAGGCATGCTGGATGACAGTACAGTATGTTCATGCGTGTGGCGAGGACGTTGAGATCTCAAAGTTTCACGTATCTTGGTAGCGTAATTCATAACAACGGTGAGTCTGGCCAGGAAGTCTTACGGCTGATTGGTCTGGCCCACGGTGTTATGGACTCGTACACGCCTACCGGCTTCTTGTAGACTCCAGCGTTCTTATGTTCTTATGTTCTTATGAGTATATGGCGTTGTCGGTACCTGTGCAGAAGGACAAAGATCCGGATCTTCAAGTCCCTTGTCCTCCCTTCCTCACTCTATGGTTGTGAGACATGGACACTAAATGGGGACTTGGAGAGGCGGATTGATGCCTTTGGTAATAAGTGTCTACGCAGAATCATGGAATATCGCTGGAATTACTTTGTGTCAAACCGGCGACTACTCCGTGAGACTGATTCGACATATAATACCTGCATAGTCCGTCAACGCTAACTCCGGCTATACGGGCACGTGGCACGTTTTTCGGAAGCTGATCCTGCTCATCGGGTTGTCTCTGTAAGAGACAATCCTGAGTGGAGGAGGCCAAGGAGACGCCCACGGAGTTCGTGGCTTGAACAAGTCCATAGATCCTGCCGGAAGGTACTCGGGTTGGGAAGGGGGCCTGCATGGAGACTCGCCCGGAGGGACCCCCGGGCCTGGCGTCGTAGGGTGGGCACGGCGACGCGCCCCCCCGGCGTATGCCCCCATTGATTGATTGATTGATTGATTGATTCTTCCTCATCTTTTCGTTCCATCCTTAGCCAAAAAAAAAAAAACGTAACAGGAAAGAGGTAAAGTTCGAGCTTCTTTTCTCTCCTCTCTTCTCACCTCGGCTTTCTCGCCTCATCATCATCATCTCGCCTCCCTTTCACCCACCTTCTCCTCTCCTCACCTGCCCTTCGTCTCCTTCCAATCCTTACACAGGAAAAGCAGGAGCTAGAGAGGAATAAGGTAACTCTTTCCTTGTCTCTCTTCTCACCTTGTCTCCTTCTCATCTCCCCACCTCTACCACACCTTCTTCCCCTCATCTCCTCCTCCTAACCTTCATCCAAGAAAAGCAGGAAGAGGCAGGAATAGGTGACCTCAGACCTCCCTTTCTCCCCTGTCTTCTCACTTTCTTTCCTCTCTTCTCACTTTCCTTCTTTCCTCTTTTCCTCTTCTCTTCTCACGTGTCCTTCATCTCCTTTTTCCAACTCTCACACAGTATAACCAGGAACAGAAGGAGTAGGTTAACTCTGAACTCCTTTAATCTCTTCTCACTCATTTCCTCTACTCTTTTCACCGTCTTCCCTCTTCTCTTCTCACCTTATCTCCTCACCTGTCCCTCATCTCGTGACCCTCGCCCATGAAAACCATTAACAAATAAGGAATAGACGAATTCTGAGCTCCTTTTCTCTTCCCTCTTATCACCTTCTTCCCCCTCATCTCTGCTCACCGTGTCTCTTCTATATCAACCTTGCCTCTTTAACTGCCCCTTATCGTCTCTGTCCAACCCTCACACAGGAACACCAGGGATATGTAGGAATATATGAACTCAGAGCTCCTTTTGTCTCCTCTCTTCTTACTTATTCTTTCTCCTCACCTGCTGCTCCTCATCTTCTCCTCACCTCCTCTTTCTCCTCTTTCACCCAAGAACAGGAATAGATGAACTCAGAGCTCCTTTTGTCATCTCACTTTTAACCTTCATCTCTTCACCTCATATCCTCGCCTCCTGCTCCTCATCGCCTCCTGCTCCTCATCTCCTCACCACCTTTCTCCTCATCTCCTTTTCCTCTCTTTCACCAACGAACAAAAAGGAATAGGTGAACTCAGACCTCCTTTTCTCTCCTCACTTCTCACATTCATCTCCTCTTTACCTCCTCATCTCCTTCCTCACCCAAGACCATTAAGGACTAGGTTAAATCTGATCTCCCTTTCCCTCCTCCTCGCACCTTCTTGTCCCCGAGCTGCCTGACGCCGCAGGTGAGATTGGCCGGGATGCCCACAGGTGTGGTGACCTCGACGGACGTGGGCAGGAAGTAAGGACAGGTGGGACACGGCTGATCCGCCTCCAGGGTTCTGTGGGCGGCACCTGCGGAGGGAGAGGGGGGGAGGGGGTTAGTTTGGTGTGGGAGGCAGCGGTGTGAGGGTTGGAGGAAGGAGGGAGAGTAGAGGGGGAAGGCGGGAGGGGTTGTTTGGTGTAGGAGGCAGGGGTGTGGTGGGGGTGAGGAGTGGAGGTGGAGGAGGTAGAGAGTGGAATAGGGATTGGGGTAGAAGAAAGGGTTGGGCAACATCTGTGAGGTGGTGAGGCTGGTTGTGCGTAGGTTTGTGGGCGGGAAGAGTGGAGGGGAAACTTTGGGGAGAGAACGTAAGAGAAGAGGGGAGGGGAAACTTTGGGGAGAGAACGTAAGGGAAGAGTGGAGGGGAAACTTTGGGGAGAGAACGTAAGGAAAGAGTGAAGGGGAAACTTTGGGGAGAGAATGTGAGGGAAGAGGGAGAGAGAAACTTTGGGAGAGAGAGAGAGAGAGGAGAGTGAGAGAGAGAGAGAGAGAGAGAGAGAGAGAGAGAGAGAGAGAGAGAGAGAGAGAGAGAGAGAGAGAGAGAGAGAATATTATTATAATATTATCACACATACACACTCACACACACACACACACACACACACACACACACA
>NC_066509.1:28153804-28158804 GCF_024679095.1 Eriocheir sinensis | reverse complement strand
CAGAGTTTCTCCTAATAAGGTAGCACATGACGACGAGACTGACGAACATCAGAAACATTGGTACAAAAAATCCAGGGTACAGGTAGGGGAGATGCAAATAATCAGGCAGCGTTTCCTCCAGGGTTCCCGCAAACTCTGTTTTGTTCGCGAAAGACAATGAATTAAGGGAATTAGTCACATACGAGATGCTGGAGAAATGAATGTCATCGAGAGACCGTAGTGGAAACACTCGATGGGAAATGTTGGCCGTGAAAACCAGACGAATCCGGGACGGGTACGTTGTTATGTTAGTGGAGCGGATATAGCATGCTTCCGCTATGGCATAGTGACCAGTAACCCGTTGATAAGTGGTACCCTCCGGGCAGATGACCGATACATAGAAGGACTGAGGGAAATAAAAATAATGCAGACCCTGAAAGTTCTTATGGAAAACAGGCGTTGGTGTTAGCTGCTTGTAAGGGCACAGGGAAAGAGCGTCAGACGCGTTCACGCGGGTGAGGGCGATCTCGCATACCCCTCCCCGAACTGGAAGGAAGGCAAAGAGAGACGCAGAACAATAGAATCGCCCGAAGACCGTCTCCTTGCAATACTGCAAGAGTGAGTAGCTACCCGTTGAATACAGAGCGAAATCCTTCGCGATTAGAACAAGAGACGGGGACGTGTCCAGGGCCAACACACTGTCCTTTGCCGAAAAAGGGAACGGGACAATTTCGTGTGCCTCAAACACGTCCGCCGTCTGAAACGGAACATGAATGATTATGGCATCAGGGGTGAGGCTGGACTCAATCAAGGGGTAAAAATATTGACTCATGTCCGGGGTGAATAAAGGCGTCAGGCTATAATTTTGATACCCGATCTGGACAGTCGTTCTCAAATCGTGTAGAGGGAACAAGGCAGGTGTGACTCTACCGTGCGCTGCGTCAACCACGTTGCTAATAACCTGCTGATTTGCCGTTGCGACGGAGTTAATGACGTTTTCCAATACATGCAAGGCCTGATCTAGGAGGAGAAACTGATTCACCTGGTCGATCTGTTTGACAACTATGTTGATAACCTCTACCATCTTATTTGTCTGCTCTAGCAGGACCGCAATGTTAGTATGCAATTGCGCAAGTTTCCTACAATTGGCATTGATCACCCTGCGATTTCGAGCAGCAAAGGAAAGTACATGAGCGTAGTGGTCCCGCAAATCGCGAACGTCCTCGTCGGTAGCCGTACCGAAAAGGAACTTTGAGGCGGACCCCACGATGTTGAGCAATCCCCTCTTTACCCGAGAGTGAACTGAGTGAAAACTATAATCCATGTTTACCTCATCAACTTTTCCCCGTAAGAACAGAATCCTATCCTCCAGTAGTTGAAAAAGAGTCAGAGAGTTGGTACTAGAAGGAGCCTTTGATTCCCTAGTCTTGGTAGCCCGGATAGCGTCTGCCATGCCGAGTAGTTTTTCTGAGACTATCCTGATTGTGTCCGTGGTGTTGGTCAAGGAAGTATATGGATATTTTACGAGGAGCACATCTTCTATGAGGAAGACCTCTCCTATGTGTGCCGTGAGGGCACCCGGCTTCAGGTGGATGGGTGTTGTTGCAAGCAGGGAGCCGAGGGACAACAAGATGGTCAGAAAACGCAACATCATGATCAAGATTAATCAGCTGATGTAGTGGAGAGGGCGACGGCTTGTGATGCCCTGGGTGACGTGCAGTCGTTGTAGGCGCGTCAGGAAACCTCGGCCGCGGCCACAGCGGCGGTGAGAGGTGAGGGATGGGCTGACATCGGAGGACTCGCAATGGTGGTTGAAAAACTGCTGACCCAGCAAGTCGAGCGGCCGCGACTGGGAGCCGGCACACCGCCGCCAGACGTATGATGGCCGCGTCGTCCGTGGTATAGTAAGAGATGGGCGGCGGTGGCAGAGAAGACGACTTGGGTGGGTAACCTCTTGAGAAGACGCCTTGCAAGAAACGGTAGTGGGGACAGCTTGCAGTCACCGGGAGATGGCCGCGGGTACCCTTGCTGACTGTTTGCCGGAAGAGGTTTGGGCAGATGCTCCCGGCAGCGGCGGTGGTGCCGCCAGCTGTGGAGCGAGGGGCATGCGGGGTGTCCCAAGGTCAGCGGTGCGTGTCTCCTCGTTGCAGGTGTGAATACCTCTGCCGTATCGTGGAGTGGCTTGCAGGGTACGTAGCAGTGCTGGCTTGAAGCGGGGGAGCGGCTTGTAGATTGTGGCCCTCGCTATCGGCTGCGTAGGCCTGTGGGTGTGCTCGGGGCTTGTAGGCTTGACGCCTGTAGAGTTGCTTGAAGCTGGTGTGCTCGAGGCTTGTAGGCTGTAGAGCCTGTAGGCTTGTAGCTGGTGTGCTCGAGGCTTGTAGGCTGGACGCCTGTAGAGTTGCTTATAGCTGGTGTGCTCGAGGCTTGTAGATAGCGCCTTGTGAGTTGCACGTAGGTGGCGACTTGTGAGATGCTTGTAGCTGGCGCCGTGTGAGTTGCACGTAGGTGGCGACTTGTGAGATGCTTGTAGCTGGCGCCTTGTGAGTTGCACGTAGGTGGCGACTTGTGAGATGCTTGTAGCTGGCGCCTTGTGAGTTGCACGTAGGTGGCGACTTGTGAGATGCTTGTAGCTGGCGCCTTGTGAGTTGCACGTAGGTGGCGACTTGTGAGATGCTTGTAGCTGGCGCCTTGTGAGTTGCACGTAGGTGGCGACTTGTGAGATGCTTGTAGCTGGCGCCTTGTGAGTTGCACGTAGGTGGCGACTTGTGAGATGCTTGTAGCTGGCGCCTTGTGAGTTGCACGTAGGTGGCGACTTGTGAGATGCTTGTAGCTGGCGCCTGGTGCGTTGTCGCGGACGGCAGGTGCGGTGCCGCGGACGGCAGGTGCGTTGACTCCTTCTTCCCTTGTACGCCTGTCCCCGGAGTTTGTTGGTGAGTTCTCGTGGCTTGGAGGAGAACGAGGTAGCGAAGGCACAGGCGCGGGGTGACCGCTGCCAACCAAATGTAACGGGCTTGTCGGGGGGCGTTTAAAGGGTGTTGATTAAGACTTCAGCTTCCTTAAGGCGAATTATATTCGTAGCCTTTATGTACAAGAAGCGACGGAGCGAGAGCGACTGTCGTTGTGTGTCAGTCGGACTCTCGTGAAGGAGTGGCGAGTTACAGGTTGGAAAATAATTGTTACAATTGGTCACGTATGTCAAGGTGACCTCCACGCACCATCGGAGTGCTGAGTATACAAAACTGAGACGGTAAACACTGACGGACGACATTCCTATAAGGTGGCGTGATCTATCTGTCGTGGGGTTTTTCCATTGACAATTGTATGCCTAATTCGTGGTGATATTAATAATAATAATACATTGATATCCTACTATAACAGGCAGAAAATTATAGACCATTAATGTTTTATGTTCAATACTACGTTTTGTTGTGTTATGTTAGAGTTGATATCATTTAAGATTATTCTGTATACCCACTGAAATGTGTGGTCAGTAAACTAACTATCCAGCCCCAACTCTACTTCTCTGCCTTCTGTGTTTCGTCTCTCTGCCTACTTTCAATATTCTCCCTCTCTGTTCACCTATCTTTCTAATTATCTGCTTCCTCTCTTCTTTATTACGAATTTCTCTACCTCTCTTCCACCTCCATCCTTCCTCTCTTCCCTCTTTTCTTTCTCCCTTTCTCTGCCTTCCTACAAATATCCCTCGCTCTCTCCCTCCACCTCTCCCTACTTCTCTCTCCTTTCCCTCCACCTGCCTGCCTTCAAGTCCCTCTCTCCCTCCCTCTCTTCCTCCCTCCCTCCCTATCTCCCTTTTCCCTCCGTGCCTCTCCTCCCACTCTCTTTTTCCATTTTCCACTCGATAAACTTAGCGGGGGTGTCTTTGGTATTTATGGCCGTCCACTTAACCATTTGTTGTTTTTGTTTTTCAATGTGTTTTTTCTTTGATGAATGTTCGTAATGTTTTGTGTGAGTGAATGCGTTGAAGGCTGCTCTCTGATTTCCCATTGGTGTCTAACTAAACTATTTCAATTTGTTTTATATTTTTTACTTTTGATTTTTCTTGTGTTTTTTATATTCTTTCACTAACTGTTCCTTGCTAATAACTTCCGTTTGTTTATTCTATAAGATGTGTTTTTCTTTTTCTTTTTCGATTCTTTTTTTTTTCTTTTTTTTTTTGTCTTCCACTAAACTTTTTTTTTTTTTTTTTTTTTTTTTACATTGCAGCCTATTGCGCCGGTAGGCTTCTTCCCGGTGGATCCTGATGGTCGGTCCAAGGCTTCTTTCCGGTAGGTCCTGATGGTCGGCCCAGCCCGTTCTGGCGCAGGCGAGTGTTTATAGTGGCGCCATCTTGCATTGGCTCATGCTGCCCTCCCAGAGCTCATCTTTGATCCTAGAATCTAGAGTCCGGGTTGATAGGTGGTCTTCTGGACAGCATGTGGGTAGTTTTAAGCCACTCGGCAGCGGCTGAAAAATCCCAGCTTGGTGGTACCGGGCGGGGATTGAACTCGCGTCCTCCTGAACACGAGGCCGTTACTTTGACGACTCAGCCACCGCCTGTTTTCATTAGTATTCTCACTTGTTTTCTTTTCAATAATATTTCTCTTATTTTTTTCTGAATTAAAGTCACTGCTGGATTCTGTTTCATCACTTTTTGTCAGTGTTATATTTTCTTTTTTTCTCTGGTATATAAGTTTTTTTTTTTAATGTTTAGTGTTTGGTTGATGCAGGTTGAGTTATTTGTTGTTTTCTTTTTAGCTTCTCATTCTTTTCTTTGTTGGTCTGTTGCATCAGGTGTCCGGTGAATGCAATTTGAATTCTCTAGTTCTTTCTTTTTCATTTTAACGTTGTCATTGTTTTCCTTCTCGAGCAATTCATTATTTTTTCTTTTATTTATTTGAGGGTTGAAGGTGCGCACAGGTTTCCTGATTTTCTTTAGTTCTTTTTGTTTTAACCTTTATATTTTTCACCTGTTGCCACGCCATTGCTCTGACATTTTTTTCTTTATTTGCAATTCATTTTCT
>NC_066509.1:28076304-28148804 GCF_024679095.1 Eriocheir sinensis | reverse complement strand
ATAGGTGTTTGGATGATTGTGTCGAGTTGATAAGTGGAGAAACTGGGTTTTTGAGGCATTGAAGGACACAAGGTTCCTTTTACCCCAATCGGAAATGATAGCAAGGTCTGAGGTTAAACGTTCTGCAGCCTCCAGTCAGGAGTCATGTACTTCCTCTTGAGAGCTTCTTCTGTTGAAAGAAGTTGAATAATGCAGAGTGGAGTCATCAGCGTATAAGTGGATACGACAGTTTTTTTATGGAATGAAGATCATTGATGAATAACAGGAAGAGAGTGGGTGATAGAATAGAGCCCTGTGGAACACCACTGTTGATAGGTCAGGGGAAGAACAGTGACCGTCTACCACAGCAGAGATAGAACGGCCGGAAAGGGAATTGGAGATAAAGGAACAGAGAGAGGGATAGAATCCTAAAGAGGGTAGTTTAGAAATCAAAGACTTGTGCCAGACTCTATCGAAGGCTTTCGATATGTCTAACGCAACTGAGAAAGTTTTACTGAAACGGCTAAGAGAGGATGACCAAGAGTCAGTTAAGGGATCAAGAAGATGGACAGTAGAACACCCCTTGTGGAACCCATACTGGGGATCAGATAGAAGCCCAAAAAGCCTTGGCTTATAAAGGGCTGTTTGTCCCATCAAAAATTGTAAGAGATAAATATATGTTGTTTTTGACAAACATAATAAAGTGTTTAACGTGTTTAAAGTGTTTAAAGTGAAGGTCAGAAGTGGAAAGGTACTTTTGAATCTTCCGGTTAAGGATTGATTCAAAAGTTTGAGGGATTGGAACGGTCAACTATCACATATTTTCAAACTATAGAGATATTTAACTTGCCAAATATCACTATGAGCATTATTCCCCTCATATGGTACCGATCAACCCTAATGGGTTACCGACTAATAGGACGGTAGTTTGAGGGTTTGGAACGGTCACCCTTCTTAGGCACAAGCTATATGAGGGCGTACTTCCAACAGGAAGGAAATTTAGATGTTGACAGGCAGAGGCGAAAGAATTTGACCAGGCAGAGTGTCAACACGGAAGCACAGTTTTGAAGGACAATAGGAGGCACTCCATCAGGTCCATAAGCCTTCTGAGAGTTGAGGCTAGAGAGGGCATAGAAAACATCGTTATTAAGAATCTTAATAACAGGCATAAAGGAATCAGAGAGATAATGAGTAAGAGTAATATGCCCAGAATCGTCCAGAGTGGAGTTGTTACAGAAAGTTTGAACGAAGAATTCAGCCTTAGAGATAGAAGAGACGGCGGTGCTGCTATCAGGGTTAAGGAGAGGAGGGAAAGAAGAAGAAGTGAAGTTGGAGGATATATTTTTGGCTGAGTGCCAGAAGTCTCTGGAAGAAGTAGAGTAAGCAAGGTTTTGACATTTGTTATGAATGAAAGAGCTTTTGGTAAGTCGAAGAATAGATTTGGCACGATTCCGGGCGGAAATGTGGAGATCGTGGTTAGCGGGAGCTCGAAGGCTCTGGTACCTTTTGTGAGCTTTTTTTTGTGAGCACGATAAAAAGCGTGATTAAACAAAGACTTTTTAGCATGAGCAGTAGAGAAAGAACGTGGAGTGTATGCCTCCTTTCCAGAGACAATCATCTCTGTGATTCTCTGGGCACACACAGAGAGGTCTCTCTCCTGGAACCAGTAATCAATCCACGGGAAATCGGAAAAGTACATCCTCAGGTCGTCCCACCGAGCTGAGGCAAAATGCCAGAAGCATCGCCTCTTCGGTGGGTCCAGAGGATGTACTGGAGCGATAGGACAGGATACAGAAATAAGGTTGTGATCAGAGGAGCCCAATGGATAGAACATTTTGACAGAGTAAGTAGAAAGGTTAGAGGTAAGGAAGTGGTTTAGTATGTTGGACCTGTCTCAAAGATGGTCGGGAATACGTGTAGGGTGCTGAACCAACTGTTCTGGATAGTTGAGGAAAGTAAAGTTGTAGGCTTGTTCACCAGGCTGGTCAGTGCAAGAGGATGGAAGCCAAAGCTGGTGGTGAACATTGAAATCTCCTAGGATGGAGATTTCAGCGAAAGGAGAGTGGGTCAAGATGTGCTCCACTTTAGAGTTAAAATAGTCTAAGAATTTTACATAGTTTGTAGAGTTAGGTGAGCGATTAACAGCACAGATGTATTTAGTAATAGAATGACAATGAAGTCTTCACCAGATGGTGGAAAATTTTGAAGTCAATGTCGTGGGCACGAGAGCAAGTGATGTCGTTGCGCACGTAGAGGTAACATCCAGCTTTGGATTGTGATTTAGGATAGAGATGGTAGGAGGGAACATAGTAGAAATTGCTATCAGTAGCCTCAGAAACCTGTATTTCGGTGAGGAAGAGAAGGTGAGGTTTCGAGGAGGAGAGATGGTGCTCCACAAAATGAAAATTAGAACGAAGACCGCGAATATTGCAAAAATTGGGAAGAAAGAGGTTCGATGAGTTATGATGACACCTCAAGTTGGCAGGCAGAAGGGGAGTGCTCCTTGGGGGAATTTGTGGCCCCCCCCATGCGGGGACTCAGAGGCAATGCTATGGTGTGCCATTTTGAATTTCAAATTTTGGGAAAAGGTGTGTATGTTGTGTGAATGTAGTGTGGTGTGGAAGGAGAGAGGATCTGTGTTTAGAGAGCATGTTGGACTACTCTCTGGTGTTGATGAGACAATAGGGAAACGGTTAGTTAGGACATGAGAAGGGTTTTTGAAGGGCCTCAGCACCCTCCTCGCTTCCTATATATATCTCACCGGGAGTGGCTTACACCCGTTTCAGTAGGTGTCTTCCTACCTACTCCACTCACAGTTTGTAAAGTGTAAGAGGATGACAACTTGACAAGTGCCACTTTTACTTGACAGTCTTTGCCTCCCTTCAAACATAATTATATAAAGTGAGGGAGTGTTGAGAGTAAAGAAGAAAAGGAGAAATAGAGGGGAAAAGCATATAGGGTGAAATATATTAGGAAAGAGAAGACTAAGAGGGAACAAGAAAAAAAAATATATAAAAGGCAAAGAGCAAATGAGAGAGAGCACAGGACGAAGGGAGGATGAAGGGGAGGGGAAGGGAGATTGACTCTGAATAAAGGGAAACGAGGAATTGTTAGGGAAGGGACAAGGGGAAGGAGGAAGGGGCTATTGTGGCGTCAGATAGAGGAGAGGAAGGATAGATGGGGCGATGGGGAGGACGTGGAAATCAGGCGACTGTGATTTGTGGTGATGGGGAGATGGGAGAGGAAGGGGGAGGGTGGGTGGGTGGGTTGAAAAAGGGGAAAGGGAAGAGGTTGGGATGGACGGCAATGGTGGGAGGTGATGAAGGGAGAGATAAGAGGGAAGGGAGAGAGAGAAAAGAGATCATGGAGGAGAGTAAGAGAGAGGGGGTGAGAGTTGTGGTAAGGGGAAGAGGCAGGAAAGAGGGGACAAGGGAATAGGGAGGTGTGTGGTAGGGGAAGGATTTTGTAAGGGAAGAGGGGAAGAGGGAAGGTGTAAGAACGGAAGGTGTGGTGGGGGATGGGAAGGGAGGAGGAGGCAGGCGATGAGGGCAGAGGGGGTGAGGGGAGTTCAGCTCCCTCCAAACAGTGGAATACGGTTATGGCATTACAAGCGTGACAGTAGGAGCGGTAATAGCGGTGCACGACTGTGTGTGTGTGTGTGTGTGTGTGTGTGTGTATTATTCGCTTCACTCTGTTTGCCACACACAAACCTTCCCTGCACATCAACACATTCATTGGCGCCTGAGAAGGAAGGAATTTCTGGGTTATTTTTTTCGTTGTTATTTCATATTGATTTTTATTGTTATTTATAGATCGCTTAAATTATTCTTCTTATCATTGTTGTCATTGTTCATATTTTTCGTTGTTATTTCGTATTAGTTATTTATTGAAATCTTTGAGCGTTGTTCCTATTTATGTTTTTTTTCAGTTTTTTCATACTACTGTTATTTATTGATGTCTTAATATATTATTGTTTTTGTTCTTGTACAGCTTTTCTTTGTCACGTTTCCCATACAGCCCCCCTCACAAATAAAAAAAAAGGTTCCCACGCCTTCAGAAAAGCTTCCACGCCTTCAGAAAAGCTTCCACGCCTTCAAAAAAATGCCCACACCTTCAGAAAAGTTCCTACGCATTTATAAAAAAATTCCACGGTAATCGCCACGTTCGCACAAGTGCTGTGCTTTTTCGGGCAGTTTGTGGACACTTCTTACATGGCGAATATGAATCGAAGGTGACAAAAATTTGCATATGATGTCAATAGACAAGTCTCTGTAAAGTAACAATTAGTGGATAATAGTGGAAGTGAATCGTGGTGTTAATAACGGTGAAGACGAGGACACGTCTGATGATGAGGTTAATAATGCGTGGTGGTGATGTGTAGGTAGTGGATTGGGAGGTAATATAGTGATAGTAAACTTAATGGTGATATCTGCTACAGCGAAAGAGTTAAATACGATAAGAGAAACGGACACGTTTGATATGAAAAATAAACAGAGAGAGAGAGAGAGAGAGAGAGAGAGAGAGAGAGAGAGAGAGAGAGAGAGAGAGAGAGAGAGAGAGAGAGAGAGAGAGAGAGAGAGAGAGAGAGAGAGAGAGAGAGAGAGAGAGAGAGAGAGAGAGAGAGAGAGAGAGAGAGAGAGAGAGAGAGAGAGAGAGAGAGAGAGAGAGAGAGAGAGAGAGAGAGAGAGAGAACGGGACAATTGGAAGGATGAAATGAGGACGTAAATGAGGGTGGGCGTGAGGAAGAAAGGAGTGATGATGAGGTTACGGGGAGGGAAAAAGACGCCGTGAGAAAAAGAAGAAGAAAAAGAAGATAAAGAAAAGGAAGAAAAAGAAAATAAGGAGGAGGAGAAAGGGATAATTTGTAAGAAGATAAAGAGAAAAGGAAGACAATAAGAGGAGGAAAATGAGGAGCTAGAATACGAACTACAACAAGAAAAGTAACAAGATATGGAAAAAGAAGAAGGGAAGAAGATAAAGAAGATAACAGTAATAAAAGGAAGAAAGAGGAAGCAGAATATTAAGAAGTGAACGGAGGAAGACAAAGAAAAAACAAAAATGAAGAAGCAGCAGATATAAGAAAACAGAAAAGAAGAAATAAATTAGAAAGCGGGATAAGTGAGCGCGGAAATGAAACACAGATAAAAAATAGTATAAAGCTAATGAAACCTGAAGAATGGACGGATTTCCCACATAAAAGACCTTGTGAGAGAGAGATTTACGTATATTTACATAGAAAATCAGACCACACAGACCCCATGGTCCAGACTAAGTGGTATGTCCTTAAACCTAAGTGATTCTACATTAATCACATGGCTCCAAAACGTTGCATTTCTACTCTAGTTAATATTAAGTTCAAGGAAGTGACGGTCGAGCTTGTTTTTAAAGGAGTCATTTGTGTTACACTGGACCACTGAAGGTGGGAGTTTATTCCATTCTCGCACTACAACGTTGGTGAAGAAAATTTTTTGTGCAGTCTGAATTTACTTGTCTACATTTGAGTCTTATGCCATTGTTCCTCGTTCCTAAAGTGTTATCGATCATAAACAATTTTGATCTGTCTACATTCGTGAAACCATTAAGTATTTTAAAACATTCGATCAGTTTTCCTTGGAGGCGACGTTTCTCAAGAGAGAACATGTTAAGGGTGGAAAGCCTTTCTTCGTAGGATTTGTTGCGCAAGGAAGGGATCATTTTTGTTGCCCGACGCTGAACACCTTCTAATTCAGCAATGTCCTTTGCTTTGTGGGGAGACCAAACCTACACCGCATATTCCAAGTGGGGTCTGACTAAACTTTTGTAAAGCGGAAGTATTACATCTTTATTCTTGACTAAAAAATTTCTTTTAATGAAGCCCAACATTCTGTTCGCTTTATTTGCTGCATCGATGCATTGCTGTGAGAATTTAAGGTTTGACGCGATTTTGACGCCCAAGTCCTTAACGCATTGAACGCTTTTGAGTTTAACGCCGCGCATTTCGTAATCGAACTTCTTATTTCTTGTTCCATCTTGAAAGACCTGGCACTTGTCTACGTTAAAGGGCATCTCCCATCAATCCGACCAAGCTGAAATTTTGTGCAAATTCTCTTGGAGGTTTTGCCTGTCTTCGTCAGTGAGAACCGAGTTACCAATCTGTGTGTCGTCTGCAAATTTACTAATGCGATTATTGAGTCCAACATCCACATCGTTGATGTAATTAATGAATAGCCCTGGGCCAAGAACGGAGCCCTGAGGGACACCATTAGTGACCGGCGCCCACTCTGAGTTCAATCCGTCAATCACCATTCTTTGTTGTCTGTTGCTTAACCAATACGCTATCCATTAGTGTAATTGACCCTCAATACCTATTTGCTTTAATTTGTAAAGTAATTTATGATGTAGGACTGTATCAAACGCTTTCTGGAAATCAAGATAGACTATGTCTAATGATTTGGTTACGTCATAAACTGAGAAGAGTCGTTACAGAAGGTCAATAGGTTTGATAGGCAGGATCTTTTGTTACGGAAGCCATGTTGTGAATCCCCAATTAATGAGTGGCTTTCAAGGTAGCTCACAGTTTTGTCTCTAATTATGTTCTCAAGTAGCTTACCTACAACTGAAGTTAGACTAATGGGCCTGTAATTACCTGGTAATTTTTTGTCTCCTTTCTTAAAAATTGGTGTCACGTTAGCCTTTTTCTAATCCGTAGGGACGATGCCTTGTCGCAAGGACATATTGAATACGGTTCAGAGGGAGGAGAGTATTTCGCTCTTTGCCTCTTTAAGCAGTATAGGATATACTTTATCAGGTCCGGGACTTTTATTTGTTTTAAGTGATTGAAGAGCTTTAAGGACTTCATCGGTTGTTATTTCAAAGTTAGGCAATGCATGCTCGAGATTTACATTAGTACTGGAGTTGGTGGTAGTGGTGGGAAAAGTGGAGGAAAAGTAATTGTTTAAGAAGTTTGCAATGTGTTGGCTGTCAGTCACTAGTGCACCGTCGTTGTTTGTTAAAGGTCCAATTCACTTCTGATCGCTTTTCTGTTGTTTGTGTAACTGAAGAAGGATTTCGGATTATTTTTACAGTGTGCCGCAATATTTTCTTCATATCTACGCTTTGCCTGACATACTAATCTTTTTACTCGTCGCCTGGCATCATGATAAAGTCTAATGTTTTCGGCCGTGCTATGTTCTTTCTTTAGCCTGTAAAACAATTTTCTCTCTCTGACTGAGTGTGTAATTTTGCTATTAAACCAAGGTGGGCTTTTATTAATGTTACCTCGGTTTTCATTCATAGAGACGAATGTGATCTGCTGAGTGAGTAAATAATTTTTAAAGGTTAGCCAGGCTTCCTCTTCATTGCCGTCATCTGATAGTTGTATTTCTGTTAGTTTTCATATGATTTCTACGAAGTTTGCTCTTTTGAAATTGGGCACCATTACTTTATTTTCAGTCATTGATGTTTGAGCTCTAATGTCGACGTGCACTAATTTATGATCGCAAGAACCGAGGTGCTCTCCTACCGTGACATTACTGACTAGGTTATCTGGGGTCGTTATAACAAGGTCTAGTATGTTATTTTGTCGAGTTGGTTCAGAAACCATTATAAAAAATCGATCATTCTATATGTCTCGCCTTCTGTACCTGACAGTGTCGCCCAGTCGATATGGGGGAGGTTAAAGTCTCCTAATATCAGTGAGTCGCTGTTATTAAGTGACTGCCTTACAACGCTGTACATTTCAGCATCTTTTTCGTGTGATTGCCCCGGAGGCCTGTAGGTAACAGATATATTTAAATTGACTTTTGCAATGTTTACTCGCACGCACAAATGTTCAACGTTACTGTCTCTTGGTGTTTTGTCAGTGGGTTGCAAATAGCTTTTGACAAAAAGGGCGACACCACCACCTCTACGGTTTAAACGATCTTTGTTGAAGAGTCAGTAGCCATCTATGTTGCATTCTGTACTTAAATCAATATTTGTGGTGTCGATAAATGTTTCGGTTATAGCAATTACGTCAAAATTTTCTGTCAGAGCTAGACATCTCAGTTCATCAAATTTGTTCCTTAGGCTACGCGCATTGATACTAAGGACTTTTAAGTTATCTAGAGGCTTGGTAATAGAGGTGGTGGTACTTGCGGGTTCATGGTTACGCGTTTGTTGCGATGCATGACGTCTATTTACACGGGCGGGGTGGAGGGACGTGGCTGAGAGTCGTTTTTTGAGCGGGTGTCACGTACTGGAAGAGAGAGAGAGAGAGAGAGAGAGAGAGAGAGAGAGAGAGAGAGAGAGAGAGAGAGAGAGAGAGAGAGAGAGAGAGAGAGAGAGAGAGAGAGAGAGAGAGAGAGAGAGAGAGAGAGAGAGAGACGTGGGAGGGGAGGTGTAAATGCTAATCGGGGCGGTCGCTGCCGGAGCCCAGGACATAATTGGGTGTGTGCGGGGTGGGAGGCGAGGGCAGAGGCGAGGCCAGCCACTCTGGGCCTTCCGTGCGGGGTCAGGAGAGGTCAGAGCACCCTGCCGCGCCTCCCGTCCCCGTGTTGCCCTGGCCCTGCCCGACACACCCTTCCCGCCATAATGTTCTGCCTTCGTTTCGGCACAGACTGAGAGGTGGACGGAGCAATAGGATTTTTTAGGACCCCGTTGGTGCCCATACGTTTTCTTTTTTTCTCTCCCCGATTTTTTAATTTTTTGGCGCGGGGGGATTGTTTGGGCTGGGGGGTTTTCTGCTTTGTTAGTATAAAATGGGATTCGGGGGATTGGGTGTCTTGTTTCCCTTTTTTATGCTTCTCGTCAGGTTTGTATTGTTTTTACTCGGCTTGTCGTGATGTTGCAACAGAAAATGGGAATCGAAGGGATTAGGTCTTCTTTTAGGGGTAGCTGTGTTTTGTGTGATTGGGAGCAACAAGGATGATGATGAGGAGGAGGAGGTGGAATGAATAAGAAGGATGCATGCGTAATGAGCGAGTGTTGATGGGAATGGACTGTGTTTTGTCTGCTTTGCTGTGTTGGAGAAAATGTGATGCGTTTGGACGTTGTTCCGTGCATTATCAAAGGGAAATAAGCAGGTGTTTTATTATTTTAATGTTTGAGGAAAAATAATTTGTTCTTTACGTATGTGAGTCGTTGTTGGTGTGTTGGAGAAAGTGTGATGCGTGGAATCCAAAAGAAAACAAACAAACAATCTAAGAGAATTTTCGAAGAAGGGAGTTTTCCTTTTTGAGAAGAGAATTTATCTTTGCAGAGAATGTTGTGTGTTCCGCGATATTGTGATAAAATTGTATTAGTATAGTTTTCTTTTTTGTGTTATATTCAAAGGAAGTATTTTGTGTTGCTTTTGTAAGGTTGACCATTCTTTCAGGTTTGGGAATATTACAGAAAATTATGTGTGGTGTGTCGTTGTGATATGCTTGGGGTGCAATGTGTGTGTGTGTGTGTGTGTGTGTGTGTGTGTGTGTGTGTGTGTTCGTACGGGTATGTGCAACAGTAGAAATTTTACTGCGACAGTTTGAAAGATGAAATGCTTTTGTTGTCGAAAGAAAAAAAATGAAAATATAAATTACGGGATTAAAAAGAAGAAAAACTGCGTAACGAGATAAAAGGGAAAAGTTGATTGGGTTTTGAGTGATGCTTTTTTTGTGTGTGTGTGTCCTGTGGTGAAAATATAAAAGCGTGGCTCAGTATAAGTAGGAAAAAGATATAGAAGGAAGCGTTAAGTGTATTTTGCGGAATGAAAATTGAGTAGAATTTTTATGCAACATTTATATATTTTTCGTGCCGAGGTAAAAAGAAAAAAAATCGTGGTATAGCGTAAGTAGAAGATGAACAGAAGAAAACGATAATTGTATTATGCGGGTTGAAAAGTGAGTAGGATTTTTATGCAACTGATATTTTTTTCGTGGCGTGGTAGAAACCCAATCGTGGTTCACCGTAAGTAGAAAAGAAGCAAAGTAGAAAACGTTAAGTGTATGACATGGAATGGGAACTGAATATAAATTTTCTGTAGCGCGTCTGGCCGTGAAGTTCTTGGTAATGGACAGGAAGAAGCGCGCGAGGAAAAGTATGAACACCGGAACTCTTTTTGTCATAATCACTAATGGACGAAGGTTGATTGAGGCAGGGTTAGCGGGATTTATGATTGTTGAGGAAGAGCCGTCGCGGGATACCTGTTCGCTCCTGTCCTTGTTTTTGTATATATATTTCTAACATTTCTTTCCTTCCCCTTACCACCTTATGTTTACCTTTTTAATATATTCAATCCTATCAAACTTTCTTTCCCAGCACATTTATATAATATTTTTTTTCTGAGTTACTGTCACCTATCCATTGTCTCCTTTACTCCTTCCTTTACTTCTCCTTTATTTCCGTCATTCTTATCCAGTCTTCCTCTACCTCTTCACACGAAAACTTTTTTTCTCGTTTTCATTCATAGATATTTTACTTTCCTCTTATTTTCCTTCTTAACCTTCACCTCATTTACTTCCCATGCATATCTTTTTTATCGGCTTCCATATTAGTTTTTTTTAATTCGCCACTAAAATTACTATCGTTTTTATTATCAGCTGATGCATTCAGTTATGATATACGTTAATAAAACTATTATTCACTTTTTTCTGCTGCTAATATATATTTTAGCACTATGTGCTTTCTACTCACCTATTCACCTTTTATCAGTAAAAACCTTACTTGGTCTTATTTATTATTTTTTCCAAACACTTAAGTTTTCTTCATTCCTTAAACTCCAGAACTGATCACCTTTTACTCATTTTGTTTCCACCTCTATTTTCCATTAGACTAATTTAAATGTCTCAGAAAAACAACATTCCCTTTCATCCGTTCCTTTTAGTGTATTTATATCATCGCCTTGCTGTCCACACGCCTTACATTTACTTAACTATCAAACAATTTGTCGCTGCCACCTCTTCTCTTAGAATTAAAATCCGTTAATGAAAACCTTATTTGTTGTCAATTTATTACTGACACTCTTTCATTCCTTCCTCTTTGCAGTCACCTCCAGGACACCTTTTGCAACTCAACACGTGTTTTTTTTTTTACACACACTACAAACTTTTAACCAATATGCCGATACCATTTCCTTTCCTCAGTAATTAAAATCCGTTACTGAAAACATTATTCGTTCATATTAGTTGTGAATGTGTTCATGGCACTTTTCCCTTCCATACCTTTTGCATTCACTTCTTATACTCTTTTTACAGTTCTTTGGCATTTTTTTTTTTTACTGTAATTGCCGTGCGTTACTGAAAACATATTAGTCTTTTCATCCGGCGCTGATAACGTTTTGTGCTTCTCATAACTTTGCCTTCGCCTCATTACTTTCTTTTACTTGGTGCTCTTCTACCTTTGTCTCCAACACGCTAATTAAGCATCAGTTATATATTTTTCTTTTGTCTGCTCTGCAAATATTTTCTGTGTATTTATTTATAATTATTCTCCATCCTCCCATTTCCTTCTACTTCTTCATTTCCAACAAAATAATTTAATAATTCGATAAAAAGTTTTCTTATTTTTTTTTTATATTCATTTGTTTATATTTTCCTCCATCTATACCTCCACCTCTCCTGTTCTTCGCTCTTCCTCTCTCCCACCTTTCCTGTTTCTCCCTTTCTCTCTCCTTCACCTTTACTGTTTCTCCCTCTTCTTCGCCTCCACTCCTCCTGTTCCTCCCTCCCCCTCTCCTTCACCTTTCATTTTCCTCCATCCCCCCTCCTCCACCTTTCCCGTTCATTCCTCTCCCTCACCTCCACCGTCCCCATTCCTCCCTCTCCCTTACTTCCACCTCCCCTCCTCCTCCCTCTCCACCTTTAATCTCCACCACCTCCGCCGCGGCCCTGCCTTCCACACTCTCCTCCCATCAACCCTCCCATTCATCTCCCTTTCACCTCCACTCTTTGCCTTCCCTCTTCCTCTTCCTCTTTCTTTCCACTTCTACGTTTAGCATATCCTTCCTCTTCTTTCATCCTCTCTCAGCACTGTCTCCCTCTCTGTTTTCCTTTTCCTCACTCTTTTTGCTGTATTCACTGCCTTCACTTCCTTTTTATTCATTCATTCTTAATTCCTATTATTCATTCATTTTTAATTGACATCTACATCTGTTATATCTTTTGTCCTTCTCTTTCGTATTTTTTCCACATTCAGTTTACTTTTCTCTTCCTCCTTCATTCAGCACTCGTCCTTCTTCCTCCTTCTTCCTCTTTCACATGTACTCTTCCTCCCTCTTTCTCTCTCGTCATCACCCTTTTTCTCCTTCTTCCTCTTTCACATTTACTCTTCCTCCATCTTTCTCTCTCGTTATCATCCTTTTTCTACTTCATTCTCGTTTTCTCTTCCTTTTTTTCTTTTTTCCTCATTCGCATTCAATCATCACTTTATCCTCTCCTTTCTTCCACATTCTAATTGATTTTCTCACCCACTCCCTCTTTCGTCTACATTCACCCACTCTCTTACCCTGTTTTTTTATTTTTTATTCTCTTCCACATTCACATCCATTTTATTTTCTTCCTCATTGTTTCTTCCTCCCCTCTTCACAGCCGCTCTCCGTTCATCTTTCCTTTTCCTCCTCTGCTCCACATTCACAGCCACTCGCCCTTTCTCTTCCTTCTGCCATCTCCCACATTCTTCTACTTTTATCACACTCTCCTGTCAGGCTTCATTTTCAGCATACCAGTGTGCTTTTTTTTCCTAATTTTTCCTTCCGTCTCTTTGTTGGTCTTGCTGGCTCAACTTTTTACATTTTTATCGGCGTCAACAGATTGTTCATCTTGTTGTTGTTGTTGTTCTTTTCAAGTTGTTTTCCTGGCCTGCCCATGCATTGTAGACATGACATTGTATAATAACATTTGTTAGCCCTGATGGACCCTACAACTTGGCATTATAAACAAAGTCAGCTGTTTTTTTTTTTTTACGCCTTGGCCTGTGGCGCCGGTAGGCCTTCATAGTAGGGCCTGATGGTCGGCCCCAGCCCGTTGTGGCGCAGGCAAGTGTTTATAGTGGCGCCATCTTTACTTTTCAGCATTTTACATTTTACACCCCTAGTTGCATAATATAAATTGTTGGGTGTGTGTTGGAGGGTCATGCGACGCCGATCTAGCAGTTTTTGTGCTTAACACTTGTTTTAGTATTCTACACCACTGTTTAACCTCACCTGTTGTTTCCTCTATCTTGAATTCATGCTTTTTTTTATTTTTTGATACTCTCATTTTCTAAACATTTTCAAGATTAATCAATTCGATTTTCAGTATTTTTTTATAATCCTTAGTTCTTTTTTATTTAGTTCCGTTCGTCTCTTCATAATGTTTTTGCTTCTTCCCTCTGCTCAACCGTTTAAAGATTTAATTCATTTACCTTAATTTTCCCTTACCTGCCTGCCCTCTATTTTTACCTGCTAACATTTTCAGTACCCAGCAATTCTTTATAATCTGTTTCAGTTCAAATCAAAGCTCGTCTTGTTTTACCTTTGTTGACCAGTTTTTGAAGATTTTTCTTTACTTTTATTCCCAGTCATCCTAACATCATCCGTAGACTTTCATTCAAGATGCCCTCCCTTTCTTCTGTCCCTTTTTTCTGCTCCCTCTTACCTCCTTCACCATCGTAATCTCCCCTCCCTCCTCTTCCTGTTCTCTCTCCACTTTCGTCCCCTTACCCTCCCCTCCCCTTCCCTCTAATACTCTAGGACAACAAACTCATCAACTGGATTTTCTGAGGTCTAAAGCGATCCTTCACAAGGGTTCAAAAAGGTAAAGAAGCCGAAAAATACACCAGAATATCCGTAGCCTAAAGTTTAGATGCGTTCATCCTTTGGCAAACCCCGTGACCCGTTTTTTGTGCGTCGAGAGAAAACAGGAGAAACTTTAGCTGGTCAGTCCATCACGAGAGTCTGTAAAGCTCTGCTCCATCATGCTGTTGTCGAGAGATTTTCCGCCCCGCCCCCCGCCGCCACCACAAACACTACCAATAGCGATTCGCCTCTGCTCTGCAGAAAATAGTTGAGTTCACGATTAAAAATTAGTCCGAGGGGGAACAAAAGAGAATAATCAAGGTTGAATTTATATTAGTATTATGAAAACTTACCTAGCCTAACCTAGAGAAAACAATGGCACTGGAACGTCAGAGAGAGAGAATGAACGCCTGAAGATGAATAAAAAGAAAACGAATGCAGACCAATATTTTTATAATCAGAGGATGTGACAGTAGAGGGAATAGTTGAGCTCGCGATGAAAAGTTAGTCCGAGGGGAAACTAAAGGAAATTACTGCATGATTCACTAGCACAGACAGAAATATCTTACGTGGAGTACTTTTGTCCGTATATATGTACTCTTGCACATTGGCACGAAGCACCAATGACTGCGGGTTACGTCTCCAGGCATTGCTAGCCACTAGAAACATACACCACAACACGAAATCTCGGAGAAACACAAAGTTGGCGGCCTCCCGACCTACCAAGTGACGTCACGACCAATCAGCACCCGTTTCCAGGTCACGTGATTTTTTCCGCAACTTTAATCCATATTTTATACCACATTTACTATTTATATGAAGAAAAAATAGTACCATAGCTGAATTTAGGGCCTATTTTATCCATACAGACAGAATTTGAAATAAATATGTTGACCTGAATCATGGCAAGTAATCATGACCAGGTATGCTGAGAATACACGACTTTAGCGCGTTCAGCAATGGACCGTATTGGCTACTTCGACTACAAGTACTGTTTGACTTAACTCGGTTCCTCTTTCTATTTTGGAGAAAAAAAAAAAATGGCTGTTTTGTTGCAATTTTTGTAGAAAAAAATTCTTGCTGTGCAGTCAAACAGGCAAACAGCTTGGAGTTTCTGTATTTTTCGTTCTTTCAGCAGCCAGAGACTTAACTTGCTATTAGATAATGTTAGTTTTGTTTTGATTTTTGACTTCTGGTCTTAAGACGTGATTTACAGACGCCCTCTCCAGCGAGAGGGTGTCTGTAACACTTATCTTAAGACCAGTCAAAATAGCTACTAACAATTATTTAACAGCAAGTTAAATCATTCTTAAGCTGCTGGAGAGCAAAAAATAGCCGTGGGCAAACAATACGAAACCTCCCAAGCTGTTTTTGCCTGTTTGGGCTGCTCAGAGACTGTGGGCTCAAGGCACATTCCCTCAGTGGTCAAGTGCACACCACGCACAGACGCAAACCTTAAAACCTTACCAGCAAAGGGTAAATACATTTTTTTTCTACCAGCAGGTAACACGTTTGGACATTTGGCTCCAAACGACAGCCGGTATTAATTTTTTCCCCGAAATAGAAAAAAAGAACCGAGTTAAGTCAAAACAGTACTTGTCTCCGAGTCGCCGCCGGATAGCCAATACGGTCCATTAATTTTTTTTTTTTTTCATTGCGGCCTATTGCGCCGGTAGGCTTCTTCTCGGTGGATCCTGATGGTCGGTCCAAGGCTTCTTTCCGGTGGGTCCTGATGGTCGGCCCAGCCCGTTCTGGCGCAGGCGAGTGTTTATAGTGGCGCCATCCTGTATTGGCTCATGCTGCCCTCCCAGAGCTCATCTTTGATCCTAGAATCTAGAGTCCGGGTTGATAGGTGGTCTTCTGGACAGCATGTGGGTAGTTTTAAGCCACTCGGCGGCGGGTGAAAAATCCCAGCTTGGTGGCACCGGGCGGGGATTGAACTCGCATCCTCCTGAACACGGAGCCGTTACTCTGACGACTCAGCCACCGCCTCCCCGCGCTGATATCCTGTACTGATGATCAAGAGGAGGAGGCGGAGGAGGAGGAGGCGCGGAATAGAGTCAAGGGGAGACTGAGAAAAAGGAGGAGGGGAAGCGAAGAAAGAGGAACGGGTGGAAAGAAGGGAGGAGGAGAGATAGGAGGAACAAAACGTGGCGAAAGAGGAGGAGGAAATAATGGGCGAAGAAATTGAAACGGAGGAGGAGGACGAAAGAAGATGAGTAGAAACAGAAGAAAGGAAACGGGGAGAAGAAACAGAAGAGATAGGAGGAAGAGGAGGGAGAGGAAAATAAAGCCAGAGACAGAGCTAGAGAGAGACACAGAGAGAAACCGACGTCGCAAGACATACAAATCCCTATCACGTCGTCATCATCATTAGATCTTTCAACACCTGCCCACTCGTGACTCCTAATGACCAGGTGTGACGTGACAGGCAGGTGCTTGGACAAGTGAAGGGCCGGCTCACCTTTTTAATAACCTAACATCACCTGAAGCTAATGGATGCGGATAGGAGGGGGAGGGAGGGGAGAAGGGCGGGGTGGTGGGTAGCGTAAAGGTAAAGGTGTAAAGGATTAGCTAAGTTAGCGTTAATGATAGTTGATCTGCAGGTTATTAGTGCAGGTGGAACAGCTGGTGCACCTTTCTTTGATTAATAGTCGAATGTCACTTGGACTAAGTGGGTGCCAATTGTAGGAGGGAGAGAGCGAAAGGAGGCATGGACGAATATCTGGGTAAAGTGGAAAGAGGAAGGAGGGAGTAGGAAGGTAAAAGAAGAGGAAGAGGAAGAGAGAGAGGAAAGGAGATGTGAGAAAGAGAAAATGAAGTAGGAAAAGGATGGGTAGAAAGCAATAGAGAGAAATGAAGGAGACGAGCGGAAGGAATCGGAGGAGATCAGTAAGGTAAAGGAACAGGGGAGGGAATGGAAGGGAAACGAGGACAGAAAAGAAAAGAAATGGGGGAATAGAAAGGGGCCTTGAGGTATAGGAAGAGGAGGAAGATGAAAAAGAAGGAAAGGAAAAGGAAGAAGGGTGAGGAGAGGAAAAGGAGGAGGAATCAATGAGTGCGCCTGATGGGACAAAGATGAAAATGTTAGAGAGGAAAGGAGTGGGTGGAAAGGTGTAATGGATTAATCAATGGCGTGTATGCTGCAGGCAGTTTCATTAATGTTCAGAAAAACTGAAACATGAAATATAGACCGACATTTACCTTATTATTGCACGCAAGAAGAAATGTAATTGCACTTGAAACACATGAATTGCATTTGCCTGGAAGATGAATTGGTTAAGCAGCGCGGGGCGTGTCAATCATGATTGAAATTGACTATGAATGATACAAATAATGTAAGGTAGACATTTCCTGTCTTAATACATACGGAAAAACAATGTGACTGTAAAATGATAAAAATACCAGTAAGCATTAGTAATAAAATAATAGTAATAATATAAACGACACTAAAATAACAACCCCAATAATAATAATAATAATAATAATAATAATAATAATAATAATAATAATAATAATAAGAAGAAGAAGAAGACTCGTTTGCATAACAGGCGACGAATAGATTAAGCAGATGCATAAGTTGTGTTGCTGGAAAAAAATTCATCTCTGTTTGAATGGACTCCACAAACAATGACGAACACTTGCAGAAATAATGCAGACCAGGAGAGACAATAATTACACTGGACACACGCGATATTACGTTTGCATAACAGAGGAAAAAATAGATTAAGCGAAATCCGAAATAAAGTTACTGGGTTTGTATGGAGTTGCGAAATAATATAAATATAAACGAAATAAAGTTACATCATTAATAAAGTCGGAAAGAAATAGATAACAATTCTAACTGCTTTCTACACACACGAAATTACGTTTCCAGAAAAGATGAGTAGATTAAGCGATGCAGAAATGAGGTTACGTGAAAATATATTCGTATACATATGAATTATATAAAGTAAACAAACATTTACTAAGTTAATTAGCGCAAGGGAAAGGATTGTAAATGGTTTTGGAACACTAAATTTCATGAAACACTAAATTGCATGAAAGACGACGAAAAGATGAAGCAATAGATAACTTAATTACCTGGAAAATCTACTTACATACGTAAAACAAAACACACACTAAACATAAGCCAACGAGATCATGATAAATAACCAGCAGGGGATGAAAGTGTCTGCGGTCTGCACACACACACACACACACACACACACACACACACACACACACACACACACACACACACACACACACACACACCATTACGGTGTTTGCACGGAAGGCGACAAACAGATCACGCAGCGCCAGAATTATGTTGCTGGAAAATATACTTCAACGTAAAAAATGCGACTCTAAATACAGATCAACACATGCACATTTTACATGCACACGTGGATAAAGTAAATTCAGTAAAGTTTGTATTTAAGAGGAAGATATTATTCAGCGGCAGAATTGTTAATTGAAAATGTATTCAAAATAGAAAAATAATGATACGCCAACTGTAGATAAAGAAAAGTATAATTGATTCACACACGCAGATAAATAAATATAAACAATAATAAAGTGTGCATGAAAGGTGACGAGGTGATTAATCAGTATTAGAACTGTTATGACACCTGAAAATGTAACGAAACTATTATGCATAGACACTCTAGCTATAGATAAACAAAAGCACAGCTGACAGGGAGGAAAGAATGTGATCGGTTGGCAAACACACGCACGTAGTAAAGATTCCATGAAAGATGACTCGTAGATTATGGAGAAGGTAAACTGTGTTATTGGAAAATATCCCTAAATATAAAGACACTTAAAATATTGATCAACAACAGTATATTTTATAACTCTAAGGAAAGAAAAAAATACGGTTAATATACACATCAGTCTCGCTAGTGTAGAAAAGTGAAGAAGAGATTACCGTGTGTTAAAAATACTCAAAAATATAGATAAGCAGAAATACAAACTATTCTCTTGAAGGAAAAAAGATTACTACGATTGAACGTTAGAATTACTGATGACGAACAGACTGAGCCATTCACAAACATGTTACTGCACAACACACTGCGTGCGAGGAAGACACAGAAAACAATAATTGTTAAACCCCAGGGACAATTAGACTAATTGGGGGTTACTACAGACACACACACACACACACACACACACACACACACACACACACACACACACACACACACACACACACACACACATGCAACCCCCCCCCCCCCCACACACACACACATCAGTCAATTTGCATTCAAGTTGACGTTAAAAAAAAAAAAAAACAGGTAAAAGGCAGAAATTATGTGAACGCGAAAATGAACTTGTGTGTTGAAAGGCTCGCTGGCCCGCAGGGTCTGACAGCAAGGGAAAAAACAATGACAATGTAATCTGATCAACGCGAGTGTTTTGTGCCTCGAGAGTATTACCGACGCTTACTAATCTACGCGTTTTTTTTTATCTCTCAACAAAATCGTGTTATGCAACGTAAAGGCGCGTTTTGAAAAGGTCGAAAGTGATGAGCTGAACGGAAAAAAATAACATATTGGATCTGAAAGCAATTATTTTTCGTCCATTATTGAACGTATCTGTAGAGGTAAAGGTGCAAAGAAAAAAGGATGAGGAGGAGGAGGAGGAGGTGAAGAGAAAGAAAGCCTCAGGCTCACTGACTGAGTGAGGTCATGTTTTGTTATTTTGTGCCATAAGCTGACGCCTATTATATGTTTGAAGATGCCCTAAACTTAATCTAACTTAACAAAACCACCATACCATACGTCTTGACTCAGGAAAATGATCTTCTCTTCCTTACTAAATGAGACTTTCTCTATAACACAGTGACGGCTTTCTTCGTTATTTTATGCTATAGGTGTCTGGATACCACGTGTTTGAAAGTTCCTTAAATTTAACCCAACCTTTTGGAAATACAGTATTTGTTGCTTAAAACTTTTAAAGTTTTTAAGTTATATTAACCAAAACTGGTTTGTTTAGTAAGTGAAAAATTTTAAAATTCCAATGAATTCCCCAAATTTTTGGGCCCTGAAAATTCCCGGAAACCTTCCATGGAAAGTTTCTATTTTACCGGAAACTTCCCCACACTTTGCAACCCTACCCACTAGTCTGTTTAAGTGGAAATCCTATACTTTTTATTGAATTCTGCGTTTATCCCCTTTGTCTATTAAATCCAGGCAGTGGTCAATATCAAATACGTCTTTATATGCGTCACCTCGGGTCCGGGGTGTTTGTGTTGTATCGGTATTTATATGCCAACGCACAAGCACGTTTATCACATTAATTGAAGACAGACAGATAGACACAGACAGATAGTTAAATAGATGTACAGTGAAATTGATAGTTAACTGTTCTGGGCTGATAAATGGCAGATGGAGTTCAATGTAGGGAAGTGCAGTATTCTGAGTGAAGGTAGGAACAACCCCTCTCACAACTTTTGCTTAAATGACACTCTCATAAGCAGGTCTGGGTGCGAGAGAGATTTAGGGGTCTTAGTGAGCTCTGATCTCCGTCCAAGGGCATAATGCATTCAAGCTAGAAATCGAGCAAATAGGGTACTGGGATTTATTTCAAGGAGCGTAAGCAACAGAAGCGCCGAAGTCTTCCTCAAACTATATTTAGCATTAGTTAGACCTCATCTTGACTATGCGGTTCAGTTCTGGTCACCTTACTATAGAATGGATATCAAAATGTTAGAATCAGTGCAGAGGAGGATGACTAAGGTGATTCAGGGGTTGAGAAACTTGCCATACGAGGAAAGACTCAAACAGTTAAACTTGCATTCTCTAGAAAGGCGAAGGGTGCGTGGAGACAAGATCGAGGTTTATAAATGGATGAAGGGCTTTAATAAGGGAGATACTCATAAGGTTTTGTTGGTAAGAGAACCGGGTAGGACACGAAGTAATGGGTTTAAACTGGATAAATTCAGATTCAACAGGGACATAGGCAAAAATTGGTTTACTAACATGGTTGTGGATGAGTGGAATAGGCTTAGCAGTCATGTGGTGAGTGCCAATACAATTGTCACATTAAAAAATAGATTAGATAAATTTATGGACAGCGATATTAGGTGGGGTTAGATACACGGGAGCTAGGGTCAAAGGAGCTGCCTTGTATTGGCCTACCGGCCTCTTGCAGACTCCAACGTTCTTATGTTTTTATGTTCTTATATTATATAGTTGTAATCTTATTTCATTACTTTATTCTTTATACGTAATTCATTTTTTACTCATGCAATTTTTTTGGGATTGCCATTCACATTTGGTTCATTCATTTATTCGTTCATGTATTAATTATTCAGTAATTCGTGTATTCTTGTATTTGTTGCTCTGGCGGCCGTGTTTATGTGTGTGGGAGGGAGGAAATAATGAGAGAGAGAGAGAGAGAGAGAGAGAGAGAGCGTTAATGGATAAGAAAATTTCGAAAACGAGGTAAAATGAGTGTTTGGACTGGGCGCGGCGGAGAAAAAACTCTCACTGCTTGAACTGGAGTGCGAGAATCGAATGTTTTTTTTCATTTAATCTTTTTTTCACTTTCCGGAATTTTCTTTGTAACATTTTATAGCGTCAACTTTTTTTCTCTAATGGTTTTGATTTTTTTTATTAAAGCCCTTTCTTTCAATTGCTTTTTTTTTTGTCCTATTTTCTACGGACTTTATCTTTCAGTTCTTTCTTTTCTTTTCCTGTTATCTTATTTTTTCTTTTCATTTTCAATTATTTTCATACTTTTGTTTTGCTATTTTTTGTTTTGTGTTTTTTCATATTGTTTTCCCTACTAACCATTTTTCTTCTCCTGTGTCACCTCCAATTCCTCATGTTACACCCCTTCTTCCTCTTTTACCTCCTCCTCTTCCTCATTCTTCCCCTCCACCATTTCATCCTCTTCGTCCTCTGCACGTTCTTAGAGAAAATGTTTTCATCTGTTCCGTGGGTCACTGTTGCCCTGACGAACTTAGGATATTACTCATGCAGGCAACCTCATTATAAACAAAAGAAGACACTATTGCCTGCCCTTCTATGTTGCGAAGTTTCCATGTTTCTTCATCTTTTTCTTCCTACACCTCCTCCTCCTCCTCCTCCTCCTGCTATTACCACTCAACTTCCTTTCACGAGGTCGTTCAGGAGAGATAATTTGTCGCACTTCCCCGTTTTATTTTATACCATTCTTCTCTCTCTCTCTCTCTCTCTCTCTCTCTCTCTCTCTCTCTCTCTCTCTCTCTCTCTCTCTCATATAGTTTACACACACACACACACACACACACACACACACACACACACACACACAGAGGTAATTGTTTTATCTAATCATCTCGTTAGCACCACACAATTAAAGTGACTCTTCTTAGCAACTGTAATCAGACACTAATTCCCTCTTTTTTTTTTTTACAACAAAGGAGACAGGTCAAGGGCACAAAAAAGGAAACAATAATAAAAAAAAGCCCACTTCTCGCTTCTCCTAAAAAAAATCATCAAAAGAGGTGGCCGAAAGAGAGGTTAATTTCGGGAGGAGAGGTGTCGTGATGCCCTCCTCTTGAAAGAGTTCAAGTCGTAGGCAGGAGGAAATACAGATGAAAGAAGATTGTTCCAGAGTTTACCAGCGTGAGGGATGAAAGAGTGAAGATGCTGGTCAACTCTTGCATAAAGGGTTTGGACAGTATAGGGTATGCGGTATGCAGTTAGCAAGTTCAGTAAAACAGTCAGCGTGAAAATAGCGATAGAAAAAAGAAAAAATGGCAACATCGCGACGGAATTTAAGAGGTAGAAGACTATTAGTAGGAGGAGGAGAGCTGAAGAGACGAAGAGCCTTAGACTTCAGGGTTTCCAGAAGAGGTGTGTGAGTGGAGCCCCCACACGTGAGATGCATACTCAATACGAGGGCGGACAAGGCCCCTGTATATGGATAGCAACTGCGCGGGGGAGAAGAACTGGCGGAGACGATACAGAACGCCCAACCTCGAGGAAGCTGATTTAGTGAGAGAGGAGATGTGAAGTTTCCAGTTGAGATTTTGAGTTAAGGATAGACCGAGGATGTTAAGTGTTGAAGAAAGTGACAGCTGAGTGTTGTCGAAGAATAGGGGATAGGTGTTTGGAAGATTGTGTCGAGTTGATAGGTTGAGAAATTGAGTTTTTGAGGCATTGAAGGACACCAGGTTCCTTCTACCCCAATCGGAAATGATAGCAATGTCTGAGGTTAAGCGTTCCGCAGCCTCGAGTCTGGAGTCGTGTACTTCCTGTTGGGATGGCCCTCTATTGAAAAAAGTTGAATAATGCAGAGTGGAGTCGTCGGCGTATGAGTGGACTGGACAGTTTGCTATGGAAAGAAAATCATTAATGAATAACAGGAAGAGAGTGGGTGATAGCACAGAGCCCTGTGGAACACCACTGTTGATAGGTTTAGGAAAACAACAGCGACCGTCTACCACCGCAGAGATTGAACGGTCGGAAAGGAAACTGGAGATAAATGAACAGAGAGAGGGGTAGAATCCGAAAGAGGGCAATTTAGAAAGCAAAGACTTGTGCCAGACTCTATCGAGGGCTTTCGATATGTCTAGCGCAACAGAGAAAGTTTCACCGAAACGGCTAAGAGAGGATGACCAAGAATCGGTTAAGAGAGCAAGAAGATCGCCAGTAGAACGCCCCTTGCGGAACCCATACTGGCGATCAGATAGAAGGTTAGAAGTGGAAAGGTGCTTTTGAGTCTTTCGGTTAAGGATTGATTCAAAAGCTTTAGATAGACAGGAAAGTAAAGCTATAGGGTGGTAGTTTGAGAGATTTACTCCGGAACGACGAGAGACGCCTTTTTTCACCTAATTTCCTCCTCCCCGTGTCACGGTTTATTGCCCTTGCCTTCCCACACACACACACACACACACACACACACACACACACACACACACACACACACACAGAGAGAGAGAGAGAGAGAGAGAGAGAGAGAGAGAGAGAGAGAGAGAGAGAGAGAGAGAGAGAGAGAGAGAGAGAGAGAGAGAGAGAGAGAGAGAGAGAGAGAGAGAGAGAGAGAGAGAGAGAGAGAGAATTATAGTTTGAGGATTAAGAATATACATAAATAACGTAAAAGCAAAGGAAGTGGTGGTAAGGGAATGTGAGAAACGCGTGAAACATGAGAAAGAGGAGAAGAGGGGAAAGGAAGAGAAAGGAGGGAAGAAGAAAGACGGGAAGAAACAGGAAATAAAAAGAATGATAGTAAATAATTCAGGAGAAAGAGGGGCTGAGGGAGAGGTGGAACACGAATGGAAGTGGAAGGAAAAGAGAGGAGGGGAGATGAAGGAGGAGAAAAAATAAATAAAGTCACGGAAGAAAGGGAAAAAGAAATATTTAAAAGATAGAAGTAGAGGATGCTGAGGGAGTGAGGAAAATATAGTAAACGGAAAAGAGAGAGGACAAAGAGAAATGAAGGTAACGGAGGAAAATAATGGAAGAGCAGAGAAAAGGAGACAGACTTTAAATATATGAATAAAAGACGGAAGGGAGTGAGAAAAATATGGTAAAGTAAGGGAAGAGGGGGAAAGAAAGAAGATGGGAGGAGAGGTAAGGAAAACCGCCGGTAAAGAGAGGACGGCAGGAAAAGCAGAATAATGAGTGAGTGGGAAGAAGCTTAAAAGAAAAAGAAGAGACGGGAAGAGACAGATGAAGGGAGGGAGAAGGAGTGACAAAGAGAGTGGAGGGAGGAAAGAGGAAAAAGGAAACTGGGAAAAAAAAAATTAGAGAGAGAGAGAGAGAGAGAGAGAGAGAGAGAGAGAGAGAGAGAGAGAGAGAGAGAGAGAGAGAGAGAGAGAGAGAGAGAGAGAGAGAGAGAGAGAGAGAGAGAGAGAGAGAGAGTGGGAACAAGGCTAAAAAGTAAAAAAGAAAGCGTGAAAAAGGAGACTGGGAAAAAGGGGAGGAGGGATATGAGGGAGAGGAAATGCAAATGAAGCGATTCTCAGGGGGAGGAAAGACCAATCCTTATCACATGACCAATTACTTCTGGCATCTAGCCAAAAACATCTCCTCCAACTTCACTTCTTCATCTTTCCCTCCACTCCTCAGTCCTGACGGCAACACTGCCGTCTCATCTATCTCTAAGGCTGAACTCTTCTCTCAAACTTTTTTTAAAAACTCCACTCTGGACGATTCTGGGCATATTCCTCCTACTCATCCCCCCTCTGACTCCTTTATGCCTGTTATAAAGATTCTTCAAAATGATGTTTTCTATGCCCTCTCTGGCCTCAATCCTCAGAAGGCTTATGGACCTGATGGAGTGCCTCCTATTGTCCTTAAAAACTGTGCCTCCGTGCTGTCACCCTGCCTGGTCAAACTCTTTCGCCTCTGCCTGTCAACATCTACGTTTCCTTCTTGCTGGAAGTATGCCTTCATACAGCCTGTACCTAAGAAGGGTGACCGCTCCAATCCCTCAAACTACCGTCCTATTGCTTTACTTTCTTGTCTATCTGAAGCTTTTGAATCAATCCTTAACCGTAAGATTCAAAAGCACCTTTCCACTTCTGACCTTCTATCTGATCGCCAGCATGGGTTCCGCAAGGGGCGTTCTACTGGTGATCTCCTAGCCTTCTTAACTGACTCTTGGTCATCCTCTCTTAGCCGTTTCGGTGAAACTTTTGCTATTGCGCTGGACATATCAAAAGCTTTTGATAGGGTCTGGCACAAATCTTTGCTTTCTAAACTACCCTCCTACGGTTTGTATCCTTCTCTCTGTACCTTTATCTCCAGTTTCCTTTCTGAGCGTTCTATTTCTTCCGTGGTAGACGGTCAATGTTCTTACCCTAAATCTATTAACAGTGGTGTCCCACAGGGTTCTGTCCTATCTCCCACTCTTTTCTGTTGTTCATTGATGATCTTCTTTCCAAAACGAACTGTCCTATCCATTCCTACGCCGATGATTCCACTCTGCATTATTCAACTTCTTTTAATAGAAGACCCACCCTTCAGGAACTTAACGACTCAAGGCTGGAGGCTGCAGAACGCTTAGCCTCAGACCTTACTATTATTTCCGATTGGGGCAAGAAGAACCTGGTGTCCTTCAACGCCTCAAAACACAGTTTCTCCACCTATCCACTCGACACAATCTTCCAAACAACTATCCCCTATTCTTTGACAACACCCAGCTATCACCTTCCTCAACACTAAACATCCTCGGTCTATCCTTAACTCAAAAGCTCAACTGGAAACTTCATATCTCATCTCTTACTAAATCAGCTTCCTCGAGGCTGGGCGTTCTGTATCGTCTCCGCCAGTTCTTCTCCCCTGCACAGTTGCTGTCCATATACAGGGGCCTTGTCCGCCCTCGTATGGAGTATGCATCTCATGTGTGGGGGGGCTCCACTCACACAGCTCTTCTGGACAGAGTGGAGGCAAAGGCTCTTCGTCTCATCAGCTCTCCTCCTCATACTGATAGTCTTCTACCTCTTAAATTCCGCCGCAATGTTGCCTCTCTTTCTATCTTCTATCGATATTTCCACGCTGACTGCTCTTCTGAACTTGCTAACTGCATGCCTCCCCCCCTCCCGCGGCCCCGCTGCACTCGACTTTCTACTCATGCTCATCCCTATACTGTCCAAACCCCTTATGCAAAAGTTAACCAGCATCTTCACTCGTTCATCCCTCACGCTGGTAAACTCTGGAACAATATTCCTTCATCTGTATTTCCTCCTGCCTACGACTTGAACTCTTTCAAGAGGAGGGTATCAGGACACCTCTCCTCCCGAAACTGACCTATCTTTCGGCCACCTCTTTGGATTCTTTTTAGGAGCAGCGAGGAGCGGGCTTTTTTTTATTAATGTTTACTTTTTTGTGCCCTTGAGCTGTCTCCTTTGCTGTAAAAAAAAAAAAATCACCCCCCTCCCCCTCCTCCCCTCCTTCCTCCCCCCTCTTCTCTCCCCCCCTCTTCTTCCCTCTCTCCCTTTTCTCGCTTCTTTCTTTATCGCATTGCCCCTCTCACTTCCTTCTTCCCCTTCTCCACTTCCTTCTAAAGAGTCATGCACTTGACAAATGCAAAGTCATGCACATTGAGTCCCAAAATAGTAACCACACATACATCATGAATGGGAGACCTCTGCAAGGGATGTAGGAGGAAAAGGATCTTGGAGTCACTATCAGCAGTGACCTGAAACACGCGAATCACTGTAAAAAAGCATACGACAAGCCCAACATTATGCTCGGGTTCATAGCGAGGAACTTCGAGTGTAAAACACCAGACGTGATGCTATCCTTGTATAATTCCATGGTAAGACCGCACCTCGAGTATGCAGTGCAGTTCTGGTCTCCCATTTACAGAAAGGACATTGCTTTACTGGAAAGGATTCAACGACGCGCCACAAAGATGATTCCAACCTTCAGGGTTCAACCGTACGAGGAACGACTCAAGCGACTCAATATCTTTACATTGGAGAAAAGACGCCTACGAGGGGATATGATTCAAGTCTTCAAGTATCTAAAGAAGTTCAATAACGTCGATTACTCCACATTCTTTGAACTGCAAACCAACTCAAGAACTAGAAATAACGGTTTTCCCATTCAGTCGAGTCGATGTAACACAGACATTGGAAGGAGTTTCTTTTCAAACCGAGTCATCCGCCACTGGAACAATCTTCCCTCAGAAGTAGTAAATGCGAATACCATCAACTCCTTCAAATATAGAATCGACCGTCATTTCGCTGCGTCGGGAGTAAACTGAATAACGAGCGGCTTTCATCTGCTCCTCAATATCGAGTTGCTTTCATCTGCTCACCAAGCCCCAAGTGGCGGTCGAGCAGATTAAATCACCCAAGCGGGCGACCTTGTAATAAGCCAATAGGCTTTCTGTTGCCTGCATTTCCATGTTTCCATGTTTCCATGGTTCTTTTCTTCCTTCCCCTTCCTCCTCTCTCTATCCTTCTTTCTCCATCCCTCCCTCCTTTCCTTTTCTCCCTCATTTTACCGCATCCTATTTCCTCCTTTCACTCTCCCTTTTCGTTCGTATCTCTTCAGCTTTCTTCCTCTTCCCTTTCTCTTCGTTCCCCGTCCCTCATCTCCCTCCTTTCCTCTCCTTCATCATTTTACCTCTTCTCCCTTCCTTTCCTCCATGTAATATGTTTGCTTCCTCTCACTGTTTTTCTCCTCTCCGTCCTCTTTCTTGCCTCCCTCTGCCTATCTCTCTTTTCTCTTCCTAACTCATTTTACCTCCATGTATTTTTTTTCCTTGCTCCCTCTCAGTCAAAGTTGTTCTTCTTCCTAATTCCCATCAGTTTAATCCTATCTTCTTTCTTTTATCTTTCTGTTCCTGCTTATTTCCTTTCATGTCTTTTCTTTCGCTATTTTCGTTTATATATTTTTTACAAACTCATGTTTTTTTTTTTCCTTTTTTTCGTTCCATCTATCACTTTTCTTCGTGATCTTCTTGCCGTCATTAATCATGTTTGCCTTTCCTTCGCCTCTCATTTCTTCTCTTTCCCCTTCCCCCCCCCTTGCCATCTCTCCTTCCATCCTTCTTTCCTTCATTCCGTCATTCCGTCCTCCCTACCTTGATCCATGCCTCACTGGCTATCATGTTTTCCTTCATTCGTCATTTCTATTCTTCCTTCCTTCCTTCCTTTCTTCTTTTCTTTGTTCCTTCCATCCTTCCTTGCCCTATACATCGCTTCATTTTTTTCTTTTTCTTCCTTCCTTTCTTCCGTCATTCCTTCCTTCTCATCACCTTTTCTTCTTTCTTTTCTTCTTTCTTCCCCTCCTGCATTCCGTGCTTCCTTCCCTGCTTCCTACCTAGCTTCCGTCTTTCCTTTCCTCTTTTCTTCCTGCCCTTTGTTTCATTCTTTCCCTTCTTTTATTTATTTATTCATCTTCCAATTAGTTATTTTTTCATCTTCCTCTCTTTCCATCTTTCTTTCGTTTTTACCTCATTTGTCCTACAATCCTTCCTTCATTTCTTCCTTCCTTCCCTCCTTCATTCGTTTCTTTCATGTTTCCCTTTCCCATTCTTTCTATTTTTTTTACCTCCACTCTTTCAGCCATTCTCTTTTCCTCTCTTTCTTTTCTCTCTTCCCCCCAAATGACTCCCGTTATTGTCTCCTGACAATAACCTTTATTTTTACTCAGTTTGAGAAAGTCTCGAATTTCTTTTTTTCTTTTCTTTTCAAAGCGTCTTTTTATAGTCTTGGTGTTGATTGTTTTTTGGCAGCAATGTGTGTGAGAGAGAGAGAGAGAGAGAGAGAGAGAGAGAGAGAGAGTGGCGCTTTGTTATCTTAGTGACACTGACTAAACAAAAAGAGCCATTAGAATACGTGGAATTTTCATCTGTTACCTTCTCCTTTCTTTACCTTTTCTCCCGTTTCTGATATTCTTCCCCTTCCGTCCCTTCAGCCCTCTTCCCCTTCTCTCCTCCCTTATTATTAGTCATTATTATCATCTTCCTTTCTCCCGTCGCCTATCACTTCCCCTCTATCATTCTTCTTCCCCATTCTCCTTGTCCTCTTCCACAGCTCTCCCTTATCCACTCACCTCCACTTAGCTCTACCACCAAGCCACACCATGCTGCTCTAACTTTCTTCGTAATTATTTTCCTTTCTTCCTCCTCCTCCTGCTCCTCATCCTCCTCCTGCTTCTCCACCACAACACCAGAAGATATATGTGCCTCCGGGAGCTGCCTGTTTGGTGGTGGTGGTGGTGATGGTGATGGTAATGGTGTTGGTTGTGTATTGGGTGATCGCATGAGGTGCCTCTGTAAGTGTGCGATTATAGTTATTACTACTTTTATTATTATTTTATTTTTATCATTATTATCATTTTCAAATTCAGGAGCAGCATCCTCCGTTCTCACCTGTCTCATCACGTCTCCCTCTCCTCATCTCCTTCACCTCTGCATCATCGTCGCCGTGTTCCCTGCCTTCCGTTGTGTTTGTCTTCCTCTCCCCCGCCTCTTGAGTCCTGCTTGTGTTCGCTTTTATTTCGTTTTCTCCTCTGTCTCCTTTTTATTTTTTTTCCGCTATGAAGTAATTTAAGGTTGGCGAAAAGTTGACCTGGTGTGTGTGTGTGTGTGTGTGAGAGAGAGAGAGAGAGAGAGAGAGAGAGAGAGAGAGAGAGAGAGAGAGAGAGAGAGAGAGAGAGAGAGAGAGAGAGTATCCATATTTATTCTGAGTAATCAGCTGTAAAATCCTTCCTTCCAATCTTCATTATCCTCGAGAGTAAAAGCCAGGCCTTTGTTCTTTTCCTTCACTAATTATATCGCAGTGTGGGCCGGGGCGGAGGGCCGGGGTTTGAAGGATGGCCGGGAGTGTGGGGAGCGGGGGAGGCTGAGCGGCTGGTGGGGTTTGTAATGCTAATTGATTAAGTGCAAGGCAAACTGTATAGATGATTTGAAGTATATGTGAAAATAGGCGCACCTAACATTACCAAATATGGGGTACAAACTTGGCGGAGGGACTGTTTTTTGGGCGCCATTAAAGGTAATGGCTAAAGAGTAGCTTAGCCGGATATTTTGTTTGTATTTATTAATGATCCACGAGACATCCTGGAGTTAAAGCAGAGTATGTGCTTATCTTTGTATTCATTCATACACACACTGGTAACATTTCTGTGGAGTCTTATTCACTTATTAGAGTGAAATTCTATTGTGATAAACAGTCACAAATTCGTGTCACTAGTGAAAATGAAACAAGTAATTTAAGTTTTGGCACCATGAAATATACACAAATAGATAAATATGAAAGCTCACGAAGTCACAATAAGTGACATCACCTGCTTTGCGCAGTAAAAGTATGCTATTTTAGGTGTCTGACACCCGCAACATGGCAGGCTGCTGCTGCCTCGGCCACAGATTATTGCCAGATTGTCGTACTCAGCCGATTATATTTCCCGACTTCCTGACCCAAAACTGTCTTTTGGGCTCCAAAAACGAAACTAATTTATAGTTATCGTTAAAAGAGTAAGATCCTGATGTTTCTTGGCAATAGTTAGGCGCCAGAAACCGTTAAATACTATGCTCTGAGTACGACAATCTGGCAACGGTAGCTATACGTATTTTCATATTATTGTTCTGTTATTTATTGAATGTTTTGTTCAAGAAAAAGAATACTCATAATTTAGTTAGTTTTTGGTTATAAGGATTCTTTACGAAATACAAGTACAACATTACTTTCTTTAACTTAGGAAACGTCCTGAATCCTGGATCGGCTATGATATTGTTAGGTACGCCTATTGATCTGTATAAGGAGTTAAGTGAGTATATTGGGAGGATGGCTGGACGGCGAATAGGGTTTTTAATGTTTGGTGTATGTGGAAGGTAAACTGTATAGATGATTTGAAGTATATGTAAAAAATAATCAGTAAAAGGAGTAAGTGTTTATGTTGGGAGGATGACTGAACCGCTAGTAGAGTTTTTAATGTTTGGTTTATGTGGAAGGTAAACAGTATAGATGATATGAAGTACCTGTGTGTGAAAATTTAATAATATAAAGGGTTAAGTGTGTGTATGGGGAGGAAGGTTGTACGGAACGGATTCATAATGTTCGGTGATGTAATGGAAGGCTAACAGTATAGATGATGTGAAGTTTATGCGAAAGGTTGAAATGATAAGTATATGAAGTTAAAAGTATAAGAGAGCAAACATTGCTTATTGAAAGTTGTATTTAACTGGAAATGGGGTTTATTATTCAGCGATTTAGTGTCAGACAAACAAAATTTACGGTTTGAAATACATATCTAAGTGAGCGATGTAAAGAGTTGTACTGGCTCAGGAGTGTGGATATTATGTACCGTGATTAATGTAGAATAGCGAATGGTGTTTGCTGTACAGTGAATTAACAGAAGACAAATTGTACAGATGATTTGAAGCATACGTGAGGCGGTGGCTGAGTCGACAGAGTGACTGCGCCGCGTTCAGGAGGCCCCGAGTTCAACCCCTGCCCGGTGCCACCAAGCTGGGATTTTTCAGCCGCCGCCGAGTGGCTTAAAACTACCCTCATGCTGTCCAGAAGACCACCTATCAACCCGGACTCTAGATTCTAGGATTAAAGATGAGCTGCGGGAGGACACCATGAGCCAATGCAAGATGGCGCCACTACAAATACTCGCCTGCGCCAGAACGGGCTGGGCCGAGCATCAGGACCCACCGGGAAGAAGCCTTAGGCCGACCATCAGGCGCCACCGGGAAGAAGCCTACAGGCGCAATAGGCCGCGACGTAAAAATAAATAAAAAATTATAAAGAGTTGTGTTTCCTGAAGCTTGGGAAGTGCTGTTTATTTTTATAAAGCTGAATAGGTGATTTAAAGTATATTAATAAAGGATAATTACAACAACAAAAAATAGGTAGAAAAGGGTTGAATTATGCCCGCTGCGCGAAACACAGAAGGAAAAGGAAAAAATACTCCTTAAATACCACTGATAAAAAATATGCTAGGAAGAATATTATGCTGATGAGCGAATACTGTCTCCTGAAAACAGGCGACGACCACGACACACAGACAGACGCGAGGCAGACATGTGTGTGAGGAGAGAGAGAGAGAGAGAGAGAGAGAGAGAGAGAGAGAGAGAGAGAGAGAGAGAGAGAGAGAGAGAGCAGGGGGAAGGAGAAGGGAGAAAGAACAAAACAATGAGAAGGGAGAATGGGAAGGAAGGGAAAGTGTGAAAGGAGAGATGGAGGTAATGTTGGGAAATGAAGAAAACAGAGACGAGAGGACTGGAAAGAGAGAAAAAAGCGAGAAAGAGGACAGGGAAGGGAGAAAGAGGCGAGGGGGGGGAAGGATGTGGAGGGAGGAAATGTGAGGCGAGAGTAAAAAAAAAAATATATCCTCACATATCTTTTTTACAATTACTCTTCAGGTGTTGTGAATATTCGCACAATACCTTAGGTTCACTGAGAATTAAAAGCTGCTGCTGCTTAAGTAAGTGTGTGTATGTGTGTGTATGCATGCATATATGTAAAGAAGCCTTCCTGATACGGTCACGTTCAGAGTGTGTACGTGGAATAGTGTAAACGCTGAAAAAAAATTAAATGTACAGTAAGCATTGAGATATTTTTTTTCATATTTTTGAACCATCAGACGATTTTTTATATTTTATTATATGTACCGTGTTATTTGGGGATAAGAGAATTGTAAGTATATAAAGTTATCTGAATACGTCAATAAATATATAAAAAAAACATGACACACATAAATGTGAAGTAATCAACTCTCCAGCTTCCAGATGATTACATGAATAAAGAAAGACAGAAAACTCAAATAAAGAAGGAATGTAATACGTAAAACAAGAATGAAATCAATGAATATAATGAGTTGGTAAAGATGGATGGATAAAGAAAGAATAAACTTGCTGGTCACACTCGCCCTTCACTTCATCACCACTCTTCCACTATCAGCACCACTGACTCATCACCACTCTTCCACTATCAGCACCACTGATTCATCACCACATCACCACCACCACCAACAGTCACCTCCGTTCTAATTGTCGCCCTACATAACCTTTCACATCACCTTTGTCATCCCTTCATCATCACCCTCACCACCTCATTGCCACGTCATCGCCATCTTCATCACCTAAAGTCACCCTCATTCTCATTTCCTTCTTATCCTTTCAGTAACATCATCATCAGAATCATCGCCCACATGACCAACATCACCAGAACCTCATTATCATAACCCACCAGTCATTTCCATTTTCATATATCCCCCTCATCACCACTCCCATCACCACCACATCCCCATTACCTCATCACCACCTTTTCTTTTTTTCTTTTTTACAACTAAGGAGACAGTTCAAGGGCGTAAAGAAAAATATAAAAAAAGCCCGCTACTCACTGCTCCTGAATAGAGATCAAAGGAGTGTCCAAAAAGAGAGGTCAGTTTCAGGAGGAGAGGTGTCCTGATACCCTCCTCTTGAAAGAGTTCAAGTCGTAGGCAGGAGGAAATACAGATGAAGGAAGATTGTTCCAGAGTTTACTAGCGTGAGGGATGAAAGAGTGAAGATGCTGGTTGACTCTTGCATAAGGGGTGTGGACAGGGTAGGGCTGAGCATGAGTAGAAAGACGTGTGCAGCAGGCCGCGGGAGGGGGAGGCATGCAGTTAGCAAGTTCAGAAGAGCATTCAGCATGATAATATCGATAGAAGATAGAAAGAGAAGCAACATGGCGGCGGAATTTGAGAGGTAGAAGACTATCAGTATGAGGAGGAGAGTTGATGAGACGAAGAGCCTCTGACTCCACTCTGTCAAGGAGAGCTGTGTGAGTGGACCTCCCCCACACATGAGATGCATACTCCATACGAGGACGGAAAAAGCTCCTGTAAATGGATAGCAACTGTGCGGGGGAGAAGAACTGGCGGAGACGGTACAGAACGCCCAGCCTAGAGGAAACTGATTTAGTAAGAGATGAGATATGAAGTTTCCAGTTGAGATTTTGAGTTAAGGATTTTTTTTTTTTTTTTTTACATTGCGGCCTATTGCGCCGGTAGGCTTCTTCCCGGCGGATCCTGATGGTCGGTCCAAGGCTTCTTTCCGGTGGGTCCTGATGGTCGGCCTAGCCCGTTCTGGCGCAGGCGAGTGTTTATAGTGGCGCCATCTTGCATTGGCTCATGCTGCCCTCCCAGAGCTCATCTTTGATCCTAGAATGTAAAGTCCGGGTTGATAGGTGGTCTTCTGGACAGCATGTGGGTAGTTTTAAGCCACTCGGCGGCGGCTGAAAAATCCCAGCTTGGTGACACCGGGCGGGGATTGAACTCGCGTCCTCCTGAACACGGTGCCGTTACTCTGACGACTCAGCCACCGCCTCCCCTGACCGAGAACATTTAGCGTTGAAGAAGGTGATAGCTGAGTGTTGTCGAGTGTTGTCATTCTCATTAACCTCATTAGCGCCTCATTAACCTCGCCATTCCCATTCTCATTACCATTTCACATTTAACATAAATACCCCCTTCACCCTCACCCCCTTTCACCCTCACCTCTCCCCCCTCACCTCTCCTATCCTCCCACACAACTTTCCCTCTCTTCCTTTTTCTTATATATTTCCCCCTATCTTTACTCCTTTCGTACCCCCTCTCCCTCCTTCTTTTTTCTTATTTCTTTCCCCCTCGTTCATCACCTCATCATGCTTTCCCATATTTTCAACCTTCTTTTTCTCTCTCTTTCTCTCTCCTATATCCCTTCATTCCCACTAACACACTTTCTTCCATCTCCTATTTACCCCTTCTTGTTTTTCTTCATCAACCTACAATCTTCTTATTCTTTATCCCCTTCCATCCCCTCCTCACATCTCATACCTCCTCCTCACTCATCTCTCCTCTTCCTCCCTCCCCTAATCATTCCCCTCCTTCCTCCTCCTCCTCTCCTATCACCTCCCACTTCAATTTATCCTGCCTCATAGCCTCTCATACCCTAACCTTCCTCCCCTTTCCTCCCCCCTCTCCCCTCCCCCATCCCCCTACCTCTCCTATCTCCTCTCCTCTCTAATTCCCCTCCCCCCAGTCATTCCCTGCAGCACCTTCTCCCCGCGCTGAGCTCAGGTGACGCGGACAGGTCAGCTCTACATTAGCAGGTCAATTAATTATGACCTCCAGTGTAATGGGCAGGTGCTTAATGAGGCGTGTTACTTTAGCGGTTTGTCTGTCTCTCTGTCTGTCTGTATGCGTATACGTGTGTATGTATGTGTGTGCATGTGTTTTCTCTCTCTCTCTCTCTCTCTCTCTCTCTCTCTCTCTCTCTCTCTCTCTCTCTCGCTCGCTCGCTCGCTCGCTCTCTCGGTTACATTTTCTGCATGACCTTTTGCTCTCATGATATTTTCATATATATGCGAGAGAGAGAGAGAGAGAGAGAGAGAGAGAGAGAGAGAGAGAGAGAGAGAGAGAGAGAGAGAGAGAGAGAGAGAGAGAGAGAATAAATTAAGAAAGAAAACCCTGAAGGGCAGGAACCTGAAGGAACTGTATAATGAAAAAAAGTTAAAGTAAGGTCAAAGAAGAAGGTAAACGGAGAATAGACGAAAAAAATAATAAAGTTTTGACACTATCTTGAAAACAAGACAACATATAGTATGAAAAAAACGCGTTTGGAAAAAAAATAACTTTGAGGAAGAAGAGGTAAGAATTACGTAATAAAGTGAACAGAAGGAGAAAGAGGCAGAGGAGGAGATAGAGGAGGAAAAGAGGAAAAGGAAGAAGAGAGAACATTAGGAACAGAAGGAAGCGGAAGTGGAAATAAATAAAGAAGGGAGGTGTAGTTTACAAAGGAGTAAACTAAAGTGGAAAGGAAGAGTGTTTTGAAATGAGAAAAAAGGAAGGAAGAGGAAGAAATAAAGTAAGAAGGAAGAAACAAGCCTAGAGGAGGAAGAGGAGGTGAGGAAGGAGGGCGGAAGGAAGCATTACCGCACATCAGGAAAAATACATTAAGAAGAAGAAAAAATCCAAAAAAGGGGGGGGGAGGTATGGCTGGAGTAGGTAGGAAGACACCTACCGAACGGGCGCAAGCCACTCCCGGTGAGGTATATATGGGAGGTGAGAAGGGAGCTGAAGCCCTCCAAAGACCCTTCCCATGTCCTCACTAACCGTTTCCCTATTGTCTCACCAACACCGGAGAGTAGTTCAGCATGCTCTCTAAAGACAGATCCTCTCTTTATCCACACCACACTACATTCACACAACATATACACCTTTTCCCAAAATCAAAATTTCGAAATGGCGCACATACACCAAGCCTCGGAGTCCCCGACTGGGGGGGGGACCACAAATTCCCCCAGGGAGGACTCCCCTTCTGGCTGCCGACCCGAGAGGTGTCTTGATAACTCCTCGAACCTCTTTCTTCTCAATTTCTGCAACATTCGCGGTCTTCGCTCTAATTTTCATTCTGTGGAACATCATCTCTCCTCCTCTAAACCTCACCTTCTCTTCCTTACCGAAACACAGGTTTCTGAGGCTACTGACAGCAATCTCTAATATGTTCACTCCTACTATCTCTATCCTAAATTTCAATCCAAAGCTGGATGTTGCGCCTACGTGCGCAACGACATCACTTGCTCTCGTGCCCACGACCTTGACTCTTCTGAATTTTCCACCATCTGGTTAAGACTTCACTGTCATTCTATTACTAAATACATCTGTGCTGTTTATCTCTCACCTAACTCTACCAACTATGTAAAATTCTTTGACTATTTGAATTCTAAAGTGGAGCACATCTTGACCCACTTCCTTCGCTGAAATCTCCATCCTAGGAGATTTCAATATTCACCACCAGCTTTGGCTTTCATCCTCTGTCACTGACCATCCTGGTGAACAAGCCTACAACTTTGCTATCCTCAACGACCTAGAGCAGTTGGTCCAGCACCCTACACGTATTCCCGACCGTCTTGGAGATCGGCCCAACATTCTAGACCTCTTCCTTACCTCAAACCCTTCTGCTTATTCTGTTAAACTGTTCTCTCCGTTGGGCTCCTCCGATCACAATCTTATTTCTGCATCCTGTCCTATCGCTCCTGTACACCCTCTGGACCCACCGAAGAGGCGATGCTTCTGGCATTTTGCTTCAGCTCGGTGGGACGACCTGAGGATGTACTTTTCCGATTTCCCGTGGAATGATTATTGCTTCCAGGATAGAGACCCTTCTGTGTGTGCTCAGCGCATCACAGAGGTGATTGTCTCTGGAATGGAGGCATACATTCCTCGTTCTTTCTCTACTCCTCACGCAAAAAAGCCTTGGTTTAATCACGCTTGTTCTCATGATGTCAATGATAGAGAGGTAGCTCACAAAAGGTACCAGAGCCTTCAAACTAATGCTAATTATGAACTTTACATTTCTGCCCGAAATCGTGCCAAATCTATTCTCCGACTAACCAAAAATTCTTTCATTAATAGAAAATGTCAAAACCTTGCTTTCTAACTCTTCCCGTGACTTCTGGCATCTAGCCAAAACATTTCCTCCAACTTCACTTCTTCATCTTTCCTCCTCCTCAGTCCTGACGGCAACACTGCCGTCTCATCTATCTCTAAGGCTGAACTCTTCTCTCAAACTTTTCTAAAACTCCACTCTGGACGAATCAGGGCATATTACTCCTAATCATCCCCCTCCTTAATCCACTATGTCTTATAAAATTCTTATAAATGATGTTTTCTATGCCCTCTCTGGCCTCAATCCCCCGAGGGGTTATGGACCTGATGGAGTACATCTTATTGTCCTTAAAACTGTGCCTCCGTGCTGTCACCCTGCCTGGTCAAACTCTTTCGCCTCTGCCTGTCAACATCTACCTTTCCTTCTTGCTGGAAGTATGCCTTCATACAGCCTGTACCTAAGAAGGGTGACCGCCCAATCCTCAAACTACCGTCCTATTGCTTTACTTTCTTGTCTATCTAAAGCTTTTGAATCAATCCTTAACCGGAAGATTCAAAAGCACCTTTCCACTTCTGACCTTCTATCTGATCGCCAGTATGGGTTCCGCAAGGGCGTTCTACTGGTGATCTCCTAGCCTTCTTAACTGACTCTTGGTCATCCTCTCTTAGCCGTTTCGGTGAAACTTTGCTATTGCGCTGGACATATCAAAAGCTTTTGATAGGGTCTGGCACAAATCTTGCTTTCTAAACTACCCTCCTACGGTTTCTATCCTTCTCTCTGTACCTTTATCTCCAGTTTCCTTTCTGACCGTTCTATTTCTGCCGTGGTAGACGGTCACTGTTCTTCTCCTAAATCTATTAACAGTGGTGTCCCAGGGTTCTGTCCTATCTCCCACTCTTTTCTGTTGTTCATTGATGATCTTCTTTCCAAAACGAACTGTCCTATCCATTCCTACGCCGATGATTCCACTCTGCATTATTCAACTTCTTTTAATAGAAGACCCACCCTTCAGGAACTTAACGACTCAAGGCTGGAGACTGCAGAACGCTTAGCCTCAGACCTTACTATTATTTCCGATTGGGGCAAGAAGAACCTGGTGTCCTTCAACGCCTCAAAACACAGTTTCTCCACCTATCCACTCGACACAATCTTCCAAACAACTATCCTTATTCTTTGACAACACCCAGCTATCACCTTCCTCAACACTAAACATTCTCGGTCTATCCTTAACTCAAAATCTCAACTGGAAACTTCATATCTCATCTCTTACTAAATCAGCTTCCTCGAGGCTGGGCGTTTTGTACCGTCTCCGCCAGTTCTTCTCCCCTGCACAGTTGCTGTCCATATACAGGGCCTTGTCCGTCCTCGTATGGAGTATGCATCTCATGTGGGGGCTCCACCACAGCTCTTCTGGACAGAGTGGAGGCTAAGGCTCTTCGTCTCATCAGCTCTCCTCCTCATACTGATAGTCTTCTACCTCTTAAATTCCGCCGCAATGTTGCCTCTCTTTCTATCTTCTATCGATATTTCCACGCTGACTGCTCTTCTGAACTTGCTAACTGCATGCCTCCCCCCCTCCCGCGGCCCCGCTGCACTCGACTTTCTACTCATGCTCATCCCTATACTGTCCAAACCCCTTATGCAAGAGTTAACCAGCATCTTCACTCTTTCATCCCTCACGCTGGTAAACTCTGGAACAATCTTCCTTCATCTGTATTTCCTCCTGCCTACGACTTAAACTCTTTCAAGAGGAGGGTATCAGGACACCTCTCCTCCCGAAACTGACCTATCTTTCGGCCGCCTCTTTGGATTCTTTTTAGGAGCAGTGAGTGGCGGGCTTTTTTTTTTTTATTAATGTTTGCTTTTTGTGTGCCCTTGAACTGTCTCCTTTGCTTTAAAAAAAAAAAAAAAAAAAAATCATCCAACCTCCCGACACGAAAAGTTTCTTCCATCAGGAATGTATAAATGCAAAAAGAGAAAACTAAAGAATAAGAATTGAATGGGGGAGAAAATGGATAAGAAAGAATGTAGAAAGAAAAGAAAGTAAAGAGAAGATGGGAGGGAGGAGATGAAAGAGCAAGAGGGAAAATCAGAGGAGGAGGAGAAGGAAATAGAGACGAATGGGACAAATGAGGACGAGGGCAAAAAGGAGAAAGGAAGAAGTTGTAGGATGAATGCAGATGATGATGATAATGAGGAGGAGGAGGGGGAGGAGGAGGAGGAGGAGGAGGAAAAATACATTAAGAAGAAGAAAAAATCCAAAAAAGGGGGGGGGAGGTATGGGGGAAAAAGATTGCGCGGGGAGAGAGTGCGGGGGAGAAGAAAGAGGGCAGGAGGGAGGGAAAGGGAGGGATGGGAGTAGGGTAAGCCAGGGGTGGAGGTAGGTGGTGGATACACGTCACAAATACGTCACGCCTCACCTGTTGGAATGTGTAAGTGGCTCACGCAAGTTTTTCCATCACAGTAAAAAGTAAACGCCATAATTATCTGCATCTGGCAATGCACAATAGCGTCAAAAATTAGTGGAGTGTGCGAAACAATCTGTGCCAAAGCCCCATGCTGATCCGAGTCTTCGTTTGAAAGATATTTGCGAAAATCGGTATGTCATAGGGTCTGATATGGATAGTAACTCTGTATTTAATTACTTCGCTGCCTCCTTATTACTTTCTTACCTGTCCACACTTTCTTCCCATCCTTTTTACTCCCTACTTCCTTATCATAAGAACGTAAGAACATAAGAACGCAGGAGTCTACAAGAGGCCGGTAGGCCTGTACGAGGCAGCTCCTTTGACCCTAAGCTCCCGTGTATCTAACCCCACCTAATATCGTTGTCCATGAATTTATCTAGTCTATTTTTGAATGTGACAATTGTATTGGCACTCACCACATGACTGCTAAGCCCATTCCACTCATCCACCACCCTGTTAGTAAACCAATTTTTGCCTATGTCCCTGTTGAATCTGAATTTATCCAGTTTAAACCCATTACTTCGTGTCCTACCCGGTTCTCTTACCAAGAAAACCTTATGAATGTCTCCATTATTAACCCGTGTGCGTCGGGTGACGGGAATTCCCGCTCGGGCGGAAAGCGTCGGGTGGCGGGAGTTCCCGCCATCCGACGCGCACGGCTTGGCCAAAAATAGCACCTCTTCCCAACATCATATATATGCCGTGCTGCAACGTAGACACTTCAAATTTATTTAATCGTGGAGAGGAAGGATTGGCGATGAAAAAACAATATAAATTATTATGTTTTCGTTTGAAATTGCCACACGGGGCATTGATGAAAGACACCTATTTTACAAAATCTATCAGCACCGCCCGCGCGGTGCGAGGACGACAATAGTCCTCTAGCCCGACGCTTATGGGTTAAAGCCCTTCATCCATTTATAAACCTCGATCATGTCTCCACGCACCCTTCGCCTTTCTAGAAAATGCAAGTTTAACTGTTTGAGTCTTCCCTCGTATGGCAAGTTTCTCAACCCCTGAATCATCTTAGTCATCCTCCTCTGCACCGATTCTAACATTTTGATATCCATTCTATAGTAAGGCGACCAGAACTGAACCGCATAGTCATAGTCATCTCTCTTCTTCTCCTCCCTCCTCCTTTCTTTTCACCTCCTACCTACTTTTTTTCTTCTTTTCTATCTACTTGTCTACTTACTAACAAGCTATCCACCAATCACTGTACTGATCTATCTACAAAACTACTTACCTAGATTTCTACCTGCCTTCTTAACTGCCTTTCTTATTTTTTTGGCAAACCTTCCTTCCTCCCTTCCTTCCTCCCTCCCTACCTACCTAGCTTCTCCCAATATCTCTTCCCTCCTACCTACCCACCTATCTCCCCGCCTCAAAATACATGCATACATTCCCCTCAGCATCTTTCCATGTATGATGTGTTATCTGTACCCGCAAGATATCCCAGTGCGTGTATGTATTACGTGTGTATAGATTATTTGGCTCTCAGCGTACATTTACATACGTACATTTTTTAATCCACCTTTCCACCAGCCGTTTTATTCTATTTCTCCTCCTCCTCCTCCTCCTCCTCCTCCTCCTCCTCATCATCATCATCATCCTCTTCTTCTTCTTCTTCTTATTCTCCCTTCCGGCCATGTATTGTCAATATCCCTTTAAGCAGGGCGGAGATGTTAGCAGCAGATATAGAGAGTGACCGCCGGGAGAAGGGAAGGGGGGAGGGGAGGAAGAGGAAATGAGAGGGAGGGGAGGGGGTGGAGTGGAAGGAACGAGGAGGGAAGGGAAGGGGATTGAAATGGAAAACTGAAGGAATGGAAAGCGATGGAGAACTGTGTGAAATAGGCGAGGAGATGGTTGAACGAGGGAAAGAAGGGAGGGAAAGGAAGGGGAAGGGAAAGAGTAGCAGCAGCAGCAAGAATGGGAGATTCCTAAACCTTCCTTTTCCTTAGCCAACCCTTGCCGAGGCACACACACCCTTCAATCCCGCCCCTTCACCTTCCTCCTCCCCCATCCCTCCCCCCGTCCCCTTCCCCTAATCCCAAACACGTCCTTTATGGCACCCTTCACTCAGGAGTTAATCGAACAGTCAAATCTCCTTTTAGGCTCTCGGCGCCCATTTCAATTTATTAATGCCGCCATGCAAAAAATGAGGGAGCGGTAAAGTGAAAGGCAGCAATAGGAGCAATATATTGGTTGTAAAAGTATTCCTTTAGCCCAGACGGGATCCCGGGGTGAGGGAAGGCGCGGGTGTTGGTGACGGAAGCAGCGCGGGCGAGGGGTGGGATGATAAAGAACGGGAGGAGGAAGCGGCTGGGGAAATGGAACAGGAGGAAAAGTGAAGAAGGAAGGCAAAAGACAAAGAAGCAGTAGATGGAAAATAAGGGAATAGCGAGGGGGTAGAAGAGGGTAGTGAGGGTTATGGCAAAACGTATAGAAAAAGATGTAGGGGGAGGAGCAGGACGATGGTAGATGGCAAGAATTGGTGGTGACGGAAGAATAAAGAATATCGCAGACGAGCGAGTCGTGCGGGGCATTATCATACAAATCCATCATTTCCTGTGCTTGCGTGCGTCCAGCGGCAGCACGGATTTCTACCAAACGTGAGCTGAAATGGTCTTGTAAACTATGGCATTAAGAAGCTCCTGAGTCAGAGAGTTCATGGAAAATAGTGCCAAAGTAATATAAATAATAATCCAGAAGTGTCCAGGGCGGAACATCCTCGCGTGCGTTCATTGCGCCGTTGTATTCTTTATATTGGCGTGTTGATGGCTGTGTGGCATCGGCGAAGTTGTGTTGTACATTTTTTTAAAGTGAGGGAACAGTTGCACCATCGCTGCAGTAACAGTCTACGGAAACTGAAATTTCAATCCCGCGTATGATCCGCCCCTCGCCACGAAGGAACGGTAGTGTTTTGTAGCGACGTGTTCCTCTGCGCCTTGGCAGTGTTTGCCAGGCCTCCCGTGGTGGGCTGGATTGATCTCCGCACTCAGGAGACAGTCTGTCCGTCACACAGACTCTCGTGTTTCTGTATGACTCGCCTCAGCTCATCTTCTTTACAGGATAGTTATGGATGGCTCCGTTGTATACTTAGCAGCGACTGTAGACCTTCCATGGGTGTACAAAAATCATTGAGAAAAATGGCGTTATGATTTATAACTCCGATGTATTTATATAATTACTTACATATATATTTGACAAAAGAACTGAAACAGTATTGGTGTCAGACATTTCATCTCATAAAGAGAAGTCTTCTGAACACGGCAGCATAACTAAGTTATAAATGAAATGGGATATAAATGAAAAAATGAATTTGAAATTTGAATAATGAATAAGACAATACAGCATCCTCCATCAGTGCGACGCGCGCCTGGGCGTGGGCACACTGGCCACTGCCTGTTGGTGCTGGCGTGGCGCTGCGCCGTACGTTCATGCTTTCATGCTTCCCACAACTATCACTTACTTATTAACCTCAGCTCCCTTATCATCCGTTCCTCGCATCGTTACTTTGATTTACGAGTAAACTCATTCTGTTGCTACCCAAGAACTGATGGAATAGTGACATTTATAGCAAGGGAGTGAGGAGGAAAGACTGGCTGTGAGGGAGAGAAGGAGCTCATTAGGGCACGAAGAATGGGCAGCGTGCTCGTTACTCGTCCTGCCATGATACACCTCGCACAGTAATGCTTGATGAACCCTTAGCGGGTGCAGCAAAGGGAAGGGCCAGCCACAAACATGTACTTTAATTACGACATGAAGAATTGTTATTATTATTGAGCGAGCGACTCAAAAGCGAAACGAAGTGTACGAACATGAGATGCGGCGCGTGCTGACCCACAGTGTTAGTAGTGCTATTATTATTATTATTATTAATAGCACTAGCTGAAGTAGTAACGTTCTTAGTACTAGAAAAAATGGTTGTAGTAGTATTGGTAGCAATGGCAGTAGTAGTAGTAGTAGTAGTAGTAGTAGTAGTAGTAGTAGTAATAGCAGTAGCAGTAGTAGTAGTAGTAGTAGTAATAGTAGCAGTAGCAATAGCAGTAGTAGTAGTAGCTGACGCCCAGGGGTGCTTTCATTGCCCGTCTTGGTATCTGTTGAATAATGTAAACGTGACTGGATGTGTCCGTAGAGTTTTCCAAGCCACTACCCCTAACTGACTCTGTCTCGTAGCCGTTGGAAAGGTGTGGATCTGGTGAACATTTTGCCGAGAAACCTTCTGCTGATCAGTCTGCTCGTGATACATCAACAGCTTTCTCACTCTGCCCTCCTCGCAAAACATATTAAAGTGATCCCTTAAGATGGTTATTAGCTATAATTAATATATTTATTAATCTTTTTCGCAATCACTTGACGGAATATAATGAATGACGGGAATATGATGAATCATTTGCCAATTCGAACAAAGGAAAAGGAAGGAAAGGACTCACACCCCTACACACATTTATACAACTCCTTTTCTTACCGAGCATTTATCAGTCAGTGAGTCAGTTGTGAAGATGAAGACTGACTTAATTCAACGGCCACTTGCAACATATCAACGCCTTCACATTAAAAGAGAGAGAGAGAGAGAGAGAGAGAGATTCAAAGAACTAAAATTATTTAGGACGAAAAATCATATTACTGAAACACACACACACACACACACACACACACACACACACACACACACACACACACACACACACACACACACACATACTGCTCTTTTATGCTTCTGTACTGATACAAACGAGAACAATTATGTGTAAGATGAATGATGACAAAAAAGAGGAAAGAAAAGGAAAACTGAAAATGTTTGTTGCTGTTTCATGAAGAGTAATTAGAAAAATGTATGAACACACGAGACTAGATTGTTTACTCTCATGACCTAACGCTCAAAAAGAAAAGCAACGCGTCGGCGAGTAAGAAAATTAAGAGAGGTGAAAAACTGAACAGGTTTCCGTAATATAACATAGAAATACAAGTGTGTAAAGTATCTGCTTCTCGCCGACACGTGTTTCAATACACATTCTTACTCCTGAAGGTTGAAATAAAAGGGACGTAAAAAAAAGAGATCCAATCAGTAGCAATGTATATTCCTTGACTATTAAGCAAAAAACAGAGCATTGCACTGGAAATAAAGGAGTTGGAGTAATGACCATATTTATCTTCTGCTTTAAAAATGTGAAAATATGTTTTAGAGCAGAATATAGAGAGAGTGGAATGAACTTAAAATGGTTAAATTCTTCCGGTAAATAGTGGAATGAGAACACCTTGCATATTTATTCCTTTTAAATATACAATACAAAAAATAAAATACGGGGAGGTAGGAAAGGTGTTATGACTTCATAAGTAAATTACCTCAAGAAAATCAATATACAAAGTAAAATTAGAAGGGATGAAGCAAGTGAACACTACGTATTACCAAAATAAGTACACCAGAAAAAGAACGAGGAGAGAATAAGGCGACGTGGTACAGCCGTATATATAATTGGACCAGTATTTTCTGTCTCAGAGTAAAAAAATAAAATTCAGCCGAAGAAGATAATGTGTAATGAAATCAGAATAAGAATAGTTCCGCAAAAAAAAAGTACAACAGGCTAAAATATATCGAGGTAGAAAAAGTGTAGTTTGGACTCTGTGATTAGATTCATCCGTTAAAAAGAAGTAAAAAAGAGACATAAAATTGAAATATAAAATACGTTAAAAGGATATAATTGAAAAAAAGTGAAAAAGACAACAATGAAAAAAAAATGTAGAGGCCAATTAAAAAAAGACTTGGTAGTTTGCTTACTGGTAAGGCTGCTTACATATATATTTCTCTATCACCTGAAACTACAAGTTCATATCCCCTCCTTAAGAAAGCACTCCTCACCGGGTTCCATAAGACTCCAGACATTTATCGGTCGGAGTTTCACAGTGCTAAAATTAGGAGTGGGGAAAGCTACCAGCAGTTCTCTACTCATTTAACTAGACTATTTCAGGCCTGGTTAGAGACATCGAATGTTACCGATGATTATGACTCAAAGAGTTCATGTTACTTGATCAATTCCTATCGTCCCTCAACACAGATTTGCGTCTCTTTGTGAAGGAACGCCCACCAACTACTCTGTTGGCCGCTGTACAGCTTGCTGACAATTGGGCGTCTGCTCACAATGTGTACTCCAAGCCACAATTTGGCCATCTCTTTAGTAAGAAACCCTCTAAGCCATCTTCCTCCTTATCTAAAGCACAACCTTCTCAGGCTACTCCCGCCAAAGGCAGCTCGTCTGTTATACGGTGTTACAATTGTGGAGAAGAGGGCCATATTCGGCCTCGATGTCCCAAGAACCCCAGAGCGTTCAAGGACGGCACCGCTGCTCAGCCACATTCAGAAGACATCACTTTCGTGGGCTGAAGTGATTCTCTCTCTGCCTGTTCAAGCCGCTGTATAGAGAGGGAACGGAACTCTTATCCTGCCGCCTCTGGTCTCGTCTTGAGCTGTACTACGTTACATCTGTGCTACTGTCACGACCCCACACCAGGTGATCTTTAACCTTGTTCTATTTAACCTCCCCACAGTGTTGGCCTAAAGGCTGTGTTGTTGCTATACTTGAAATACTATGGTGAGGTTTAATAGACGGTTATATCACTGTTACGTGTTTGGGGAGTTCATTATTGATTTTTGTTAAACCTTTGTGGTGATTGTGTGCACAGTGTATCCTCGGTTGTCCTGATTGACTTCCGTGTATTCGACTCCGTACCAGGTAAGTCTAACCTTCTCTGTCATTCCTCTCCCGTGATTGTTCGTGCTCTTTTCTTAGCTGCCTGTAATGTAATTACTATTTAGGTAGTATCATTTGTGTGGAGAGGATGGTAGACGGTTAGATTACTGTACGTGTTGGAGGAGTTATGTCCGTGTTATTAACTTATTATTTAATAAACCTAATGTTAAGTTAGCAAGTGTTTGCCTTCACACTTCCTGAGATACCTATCATTTTCTATCCTGAACCTTCCTCATTGGAGGCGAACGTAGTTCTCGCAATCTCTAAGCCTTTACAGTCAGTCAGTAGGTCTTTCCATCAGTCATTTAGTTAGACAGTCAGTTTAACAGTCCCATATTATTTTCGTTTTCCTTTTCTTCTCGTTTTCTTTTCTTCTCTAATTATTTTAATATATTTTTTCGTTTTTCTGAAACACCTTTTTTCGTTAGATTTTTTAACATTTTCTCGGTCGGTATCTTTTCCCTTTTTACCTCTCATAATTCATCATTTTTTTTCTGTCGATCTTTTCATTCTCATTTTTTTTTTCAGTTTGACTTTTTAGCTTGAGTTTTATCTTATTTTTTAATTGGCATTGTTTCCTTTTTTCTATGTCATATTTTCTCGTTCCTTGATATGTGTTTTAGGAGGAGGAGGAAGAGGAGAAGGAGGAAGAGGAGGAAGAGGAAAAGAAGGAGGAGGAGGAGGAGGAGTAGGAGGAGGAGAGGAGGGTCCTCACCTCCTCCTCCTCTTCCTCCTCTTCCTCCTTCCTCCTCCTCCTAAAACACATATCGAGGAACGAAAAATATGAAAAAAAAAAGAACCAGATAAATAAGATAAAAATCAAGCGTTGCAAACCACATTAACCCATAAACTTATAACGATGCTCTCTCTCTCTCTCTCTCTCTCTCTCTCTCTCTCTCTCTCTCTCTCTCTCTCTCTCTCTCTCTCTCTCTCTCTCTCTCTCTCTCTATATCTCTCTCTCTCTCTCTCTCTCTCTCTCTCTCTCTCTCTCTCTCTCTCTCTCTCTCTCTCTCTCTCTCTCTCTCTCTCTCTCTCTCTCTCTCTCTCTCTCTCATGAAATAAATATAAACGAAAACGGTCAGACAGCAAAGCGTTATATCAAGAGAGAGAGAGAGAGAGAGAGAGAGAGAGAGAGAGAGAGAGAGAGAGAGAGAAAATCTTTTTCCATATTGTATTTTAAATCTTCTTATAAAAGTGTAATTGTTTAAAGAGATGCAAGAAAATTGTTATCAGGTACACCCTTTTGCTAACAGCTTGGCACTCCCTCCTCATCCCCCCCCCCCCCTTCCCCCGCTCGCTCTCTTACTCTTACTCTCTTACTAAGGGGTGAAGCTTGTTCAGAAAATTTTGACATAATAGCGATCACTGAGACATGGATAGACACTGCTAATAGAAATTTTAGATCAGAATTTGAAATAACGGGTTATCAGAAGTTTCACAAAGACAGAAGGGGCAGAAAGGGAGGTGGAGTTGCGCTATATGTTAAAGACTCACTTAAATGTTTAGTTAACAACTCAGTCAAAACTCACATGGATTCAGAATCAGTTTGGGTGGACGTTTACAAAGGGAAAGAAAAACTAACTCTAGGAGTTATATACAGGCCACCCAACCTTAACAGGCAGGACACGAGTATATTACTACAGGAGATTGGCAGGGCGAGTATGAGGAGAAATGTCTGCGTAATGGGGGACTTTAATTATAGGAATATAGACTGGGAAGATCTAGTGGGTGACCTGGAAGCCGAGGACTTTCTTGAAGTTATACAAGATAATTTCCTTAAGCAGGTAGTTACTGAGCCTACCAGAGGAGATAACATATTAGACTTAGTCCTAACCAATAAAGGGAACTTGCTACGTGAGTTGGAGGTGGGCGGAGAGTTAGGAAATAGTGATCACAGAACGGTTCGTTTTAGCTTAGACTGGGCGGTAACCCGCGAACCAAACCCAGTGTTAGTGCCAGATTTTAGAAGAGCAAACTACGAGGGGCTTCGAAGACATCTTGAAGGGGTAAACTGGGATAATTTAGGGATTCATGAGGGGCCAGAACTGCGGATTGGAGAGCCAGGAGAACCAGGTAGAAATGTCTTACAATAATTTAGTTAGAGTAATAGTAGAGGGCAAGAACAGCATATACAGCGAACACTTAGAAAAGAAAACAATGATCCTAAGTGGATGACTCGTGGACTAAAACACGAGATTGGGTTAAAGAAGAATTTATCAGAAAATAAAGAATGGGAAACACATCTCAGGGGCCGGTACGTCGAACTATCTAGATTAGTTAAGAAAACACCAGGATAGCAAAAAGAACTATGAGATCAAAGTAGCAAATGAGGCGAAAAGTAATCCTAAGGGCTTCTTTCAGATGTATAGAACAAAAACACGGGAGAAAATTGGACCGCTGAAAACAAACACAGGGGAGCTAGTAGAAAATTACGAAAATATGAGCACATTGTTGAACGACTACTTCCTTTCAGTATTCACACAGGAGGATCGAACGACTATACCGGAAAGAGTTCAGGTGTACGAGGGCGGGGATGGCGATAAATTGAGGGATATAATCATTACCAGGCAAGTAGTTAAGGATGAGATAGATAAGCTTAAGAAGAACAAGTCGCCAGGTCCTGACGGGATATTTCCGAGGATATTAAAGGAGTTAAGTGATATAATCAGTGACCCACTAACCGACATCTTTAAGATGTCGGTAAATACTGGCTATAGGCCGAGCCAATGGAAAGTAGCTAATGTGACGCCGATTTTTAAAAAGGGGGACAGGTCAGTTGCTTCAAACTATCGCCCAATTAGCTTAACATCGGTTATAGGGAAGATGCTGGAGTCCATAATAGCCAGGAACATTCGGGAGCATTTAGAGAAACATAGCTTAATTCACGACTCGCAGCATGGGTTCACAAAAGGTAGGTCATGCCTCACCAATCTCTTGTCCTTCTACAATAAAGTATTTGAGGCGGTTGACAGAGATGAAAATTATGATGTAATCTATCTTGATTTTAGTAAAGCGTTTGACAAAGTTCCTCACCAACGACTGTTGCTTAAATTACAGGCTCACGGAGTAGAGGATAAAGTTTTGAACTGGGTCAAGGCGTTGCTTAGCAATAGAAAGCAAAGAGTGCACATCAATGGTAAAAGATCTGACTGGGGATGTGTTACGAGTGGGGTCCCACAAGGTTCGATATTAGGTCCACTTTTGTTTATTATTTATATCAATGACTTAGACACAGGAATTAGTAGTGATGTTAGTAAATTTGCAGATGATACCAAGATCGGTAGAGTAATTGAGTCGGATCAGGACGCTAGTATTCTCCAAGGTGAGCTCAACAGATTATATGACTGGGCGGATAAATGGCAGATGGAGTTCAATGTAGGGAAGTGCAGTATTCTGAGTGTGGGTAGGAACAACCCCTCACATAACTATTGCTTAAATGACACTCTCATAAAGTAGGTCTGGGTGCGAGAGGGATTTAGGGGTCTTAGTGAGCTCTGATCTCCGTCCAAGGGCACAATGCATTCAAGCTAGAAATCGAGCTAATAGGGTACTGGGATTTATTTCAAGGGCGTAAGCAACAGAAGCCCCAAGTCTTCCTCAAACTATATTTAGCATTAGTTAGACCTCATCTTGACTATGCGGTTCAGTTCTGGTCACCCTACTATAGAATGGATATCAGAATGTTAGAATCGGTGCAGAGGAGGATGACTAAGATGATTCAGGGGTTGAGAAACTTGCCATACGAGGAAAGACTCAAACAGTTAAACTTGCATTCTCTAGAAAGGCGAAGGGTGCGTGGAGACATGATCGAGGTTTATAAATGGATGAAGGGCTTTAATAAGGGAGACATTCATAAGGTTTTGTTGGTAAGAGAACCGGGTAGGACACGAAGTAACGGGTTTAAACTGGATAAATTCAGATTCAACAGGGACATAGGCAAAAATTGGTTTACTAACAGGGTGGTGGATGAGTGGAATAGGCTTAGCAGTCATGTGGTGAGTGCCAATACAACTGTCACATTCATAAATAGACTAGATAAATTCATGGACAGCGATATTAGGTGGGGTTAGATACGCGGGAGCTTAGGGGCAAAGGAGCTGCCTCGTACAGGCCTACCGGCCTCCTGCAGACTCCTGCGTTCTTATGTTCTTACGTTCTATATACATCTATCCATTTATCTATCGAAAACACAAACAAACAAACATACAAGTAAACAAACAAACAGACAAACACAAAGAGAGAGAGAGAGAGAGAGAGAGAGAGAACATACACTTACATGAAGCAAAACTATGTTCACACCTACGAAGTATTTCCCTGGAGATGTTACGTCCGCTCATTCCTGTGGAGGAGGAGGAGGAGGAGGAGGAGGAGGAGGAGGAAAAAGGGGAAGGAGGAGGAACAGGAGTAGGAAGAGTGGGAGGAGGAGGCGGTGGAGGTGAAGGGTGAGGGGGAGGAGGTAAAAAGGCTTTGAGGAAGGAGACGTGTCTGGTTATTTTATTCTCTCTCTCTCTCTCTCTCTCTCTCTCTCTCTCTCTCTCTCTCTCTCTCTCTCTCTCTCTCTCTCTCTCTCTCTCTCTCTCCTCGGATATATACATTCCTTAGAGAGAGAGAGAGAGAGAGAGAGAGAGAGAGAGAGAGAGAGAGAGAGAGAGAGAGAGAGAGAGAGAGAGAGAGAGAGAGAGAGAGAGAGAGAGAGAGAGAGAGAGAGAGATTTATATTTTCTTTTTCCTTTTAAGGCGAAGGTAAAGGCAGGAGGAGGAGGAGGAGGAGGAGGAAGAAAAGGAATGAGCAAAAGAATAAGAAAGGGGAGGAGCTGCAAGGTAAGGAAAAACAGTAGGTTTTGAAGAAGAGAAGAAAGCAGGGGTTGTCAGGGAGGGAGGAAGATACAGAAGACTAAGCAGGAGGAGGAGGAAGAGAGGAAGGAAATATGGAGGAGGAGGAAAATGTGATACAGAAAAAGAACAGGAAAAACGACGAATAAAAGAAAGAAAAAATGATAGTGAAGAATATACAAAGAAAATAAAGGAAGGAGAAGAAACGTCAACAAAGAAAGACATAAGAAAGGAAAGGGAGAAAGTCAGATACCGGAAGAGGCAGAAAAAAATGGGGAGCAAACGTAGGAATAAATGACAGGAGAGGATGATGAGGTGGAGGAAAAAATACAAAATAATAGAAAGGAAAAAATCGTGTTGACTTTTGAAGGAAAATGGGAAAGGAAGAAGAAATAAATATGAAAGTAATAACAATAGAATCATAATCAGAGTAATAAAAAATATGAAAGTAATAATAGTAATAATGATGATAATAGTAATTTTGATAAAAATGGAAAACAGACAGTACTGAATAACCTTTTATTTTCTTATTCTCCTTCTCTTTTCATCTTTTATTTCTTTATTTTTCAGGAACGTTTCGATTTCATGAGGCTTACTGTTCTTTCCTTTATTATTATTTTTATTATATATATTTTATTCATTGGTGTTCTCTTTGTTTTCATATATTTATTAGTTTCTTTTGTATTTCACTTGTACCGTCTTTGCCCTTTCTTCTTTTTCATTATCCTCCTCCTCCTCCTCCTCCTCCTCCTCCTCCTCTTCCTCCTCTACCTCCTCCTTTTCTCCACCTCTATATTTTCCTTCACACCCTCTTCATCGTTTCCTCCAAGTCCCTCACCTCATTTCTCTTCCTTTTCATTTCTCTCCTCTCTCCCCCACCTCACATCTGTCTCACTCTTTCTTACGTCTGTCTCTCTCTCTCTCTCTCTCTCTCTCTCTCTCTCTCTCTCTCTCTCTCCGTCCTCTTCCTGCTCCCTGTTTTGCTTTTTCTCCTCTTCGTCTTTTCCTTATCAGTGAATTCCTTTCTCTTTTTCTTTTCTCTTATCTTCCATTTGATTTTTCTTTTTGCATTCCTTCGTTATTCCTTTGTTTTATTTTCCTTTTTGATATGTTTTTGCTTTTCTTTTTTCTAGCTTTTTCCATTCATTTCTTCCATCTGTCTTCATTTCATTTTCATCTATTATTTCACTTTTCGCTCGAGCTCGTTGTTCCTCCTTTATTCCTTTCCTTTCATTCCTGCTTTCCTTTCTTCTCATCTTCACCCTATTTTCTTCTTCTTCCTCTCATATTCCCGTTTTTATTCTCTTCATTTCCCCCTCTAACTCTCCCCTATTTACACTCTTCCTCCCGCTACTACTTCCGTTTAATTTTCTTCCTTTCAATTCATTTCTTTTCACTCTCCTTTCCCCTCCCTTCCTGTCTCCGTGCCCTCTCTCCTTCTCTTCCTTTCCCTTCTTTTTTTACTCATTCAACACTCCCCCCCTCTCCCCCCCTCCCCCCATCTTCCCCCCCCCTCTTCCCCCCCCCTCCCCCCCATTCCTTAGGTGCCAGCCTCGCCGCTCCGTCTTTTGTGAAATGAGAACGTTAAACGAGTGTAAAAAGCGTTGCGAGCGTGTGTCTGAAGAGAGAGAGAGAGAGAGAGAGAGAGAGAAGCCACACTCGAAGCAGCGAATGAAGCAGCCCCACCTGAGCCTCGCCGACAGAGGTCACCACGAACACCGCTGCCGCGTCAATAGTCTTGTAGCAGTTCTACACTCTAAATATTCCCCCACACACTTATAAACTCGGCATTACATTACTTCTTACTTGATCTTTCACTTATAATTATGTAAAAACAGCGAACCCCTACGTATGTGTGTGTATGTGTGTGTGTGTGTGTGTGTGTGTGTGTGTGTGTGTGTGTGTGTGTGCGTGTGTGTGTGTGTGTAACCAATGGGCAGCAGGAAAGCAGTGATCACGTGATTGATAGACAGAGAATCAGCACATGTTTCCAAGCCTCGTGCAGGAGGGGGGGGGGGGTGGCGGGGGGGATGGAGTAGTCTTCAGGGTGAGTCAAAATATTGGGACGTGCCTCCTTTCTCCCTCAAATTTTCTTACACCATGTTATGAAAGGGAAGGCGGCAAGAGAAACACACCTTTAATTAGATATATATCCAACCTTTACCTGTGTGTCTGTGAGAGCTAGAGAGCGTAGGAGAGGGAGAGAGCATAGTAATCCCCGTACATGATCGTAAGCTACACACAATCACAGCATCACAATTCAGAGCACCTGTAACATCTTCGCTCTCCCGGCCTTCCCTTCCCTTCCCTTCCCGTCCCTGCCGCGCCTCACTTCGCGTTGAGGTTCCGTTGCCGGTGTTGCGCGTACAGTGTGGCGGTGCTGCGTTACATGTGTGTTCCTGCCGTGGCCGTTGCTGGCGTGTGCTACGCTTGGAGATGAGGTGAGGCTGGGAGAAGGGTGTGTTGGGAGAGGCTGGGATGGCTAGGGAAGGGAGGGATGGGGTGAGAGGGAGGAATGGAGGGATGAAGTGGGAAGGAAGGGAGGAGAGTGAAGATGCGGTGAGGTTGGGATTTGATGTGTAGTGGGGTGGAGACGGGCTAGGGAAGGGAGTGATGGAGAGAGAGAGGGAATTCAGGGATTTAGAGAGAGGGGGAAGAAGGATGGAGAGGGAGGGAAGGGATGAAGAGAGAGGTAAGGAGAAAGGAGGAGTTGAGAGTAAGGGAATGGAGGGAAGGAGAGGGAAGGGAGGGGGAAATGAGGAGGGAGGGAGAAATGAAGGGAAGAGAGTAATAGCTGGGGGAAGGGAAGGGAAGGATGGAGAGAGAGTGGAAAGGAGGAAGGGAAGGACAGGGAGGGTATGAGAGAAGAGAGGGAAGGGAATGATGGAGAGAGAGATAAAGTAGGAAGGGAAGGGAGGGCTGGAGAGGAATGAAGGAAGGAGGGATGAAGAGAGCAGGAGAAATGTAGAGAAGGCTGGAGAAATGGAAGGAATATAGAGGGAAGGGAGGGAGAGGTAAGTAATGGGGGAGGGGCAGTGTGTAGCTGATGCTGGCAGCCGACACGAGGCAGTGTTCCCTTCCTCTTAGTTTTGTTGCACTCTTGGTTTTCCTTCTCGTGTGTCTTAACCGAGTTGCTTTTCCTCCTCCTTTCCTTCCTTACACGCCGTTGGTTCCTTTCTCCTTTCCTTAACTGTGATATTTTCTCCTCCGTGTGGCACAGTTGTTGTTGTATCTTTATTTTTGTTTTTGTTTTGTTAAATATTTGGTCTTGCTTTCTTTTCCTTTTTCTTAATATTATTTATTTTCCTTGTCTCAACCTTATTTTCCAGTATGTGTTATTTGTATTATTATTTGTATGCTTGGAGGAGCAGGAGGAGAGAGAGAGAGAGAGAGAGGAGGTTTAACTTTTGCCTGTCCCTTGGTGATGAATGGTGGGGCGGTGGTGAGGCAGTGTGGGGATGGGTCAGTGGGTGGGGGAAGGAAGGGAAGGAGAAAAAAGGAGGAAGTTATGGAGGAAAATGACTACTCCGAAAGAATAAGAGGGAGGAATGGAGGGAAGAAGGAAAGGGAAGGAAAGAAGGAAGTGGGAAGGGAAGGGAAGGGAAGAAAGAAGGGAGGGGAGAGGAGAAGGAAGGGAAGGAGAGAAGATAGGAAGTTATGGAGGGAAATGATTGCTTCGAAATAATAAGAGGAAGAAAAGGGACGAAGGGAGGATTGAATGGAAGGAAGGAGGGAAGGAGTGGTAGGGGAGAAGGAAGGCAAATCAAGGGAGGAAGTAATGAAGTAGGAAAAGGAAGGGAGGGAAATAAGAGCAAGGAAAAGAGGTTAAAAAAATAAGGGAAAAGAGAAAATAAAGAATAAAGGGACAATGGTTAGCGGTCTTTTTCTTCATTATTATTATTTTTTCCCTTGAGCTGCTTCCTGTACTGTAAAAAAAAAAAACGGAGAGATAAGGGAAAGTTGAAGGATGGAAGAAAAATGTTGGGGTAAGGAAGAGAAGATGAGAGATCAAGGCTAAGGAAGGATAACGGAGGGGATAATAAAAGGAGGAAGATGACAAGGGAAAGAGGAACAGAATAAATGGAAGACACTGAAGGAATGAAGGAAGTGTTTGGGGGACGAGAGGAAGAGAGAGCAAGGTAGTAATTGATGGAGAAGGGAGGAATGGAAGAGGAAGAGGAAAGGTTGAGGAAGAAGAAAGAAGGAGGGAGTAAGGAAATGGTTAAAGGAAGAGACAGCTGGAGGATTCAAGGGGAGAAGAGAGGAAAGTAAAAGGAGGAGGAGGAGGAGGAGGAGATGGGTGAACTGGAGAGAGCCGAAAGCAGATTATTGCCACTCACACACACACAGAGAGAGAGAGAGAGAGCATACACAGGACTGATTCCATATTGAGTTGCACAAAAATAATAAGAGTGTTATTCTTTTGTTGTGGGTCGCGATGCGCTGGCGGTGAATAAATGGATGAAGTAAAAGAAAAACAAATAATGCCGCGGAGGACAAAGAGAATGAAAATCGATGTATTTTAACTGAGCTGTTTCTTGTTTCTTTCCTTTTATGTCTAATTTTCCAATTTTTATCCGTTCATTATCACTTTCATTATTATTTCTTCCTTTTTCTTCCTTCTGCCTTTTTGTATTTGCTCACGAGGTCATTAACATTGCGATCTGAGATGCAGTTGACGAATACAAATAAATATATAAGTTAATTAATAGATGAATATAAACCAGAGTAAAGAGTATACACGAACACAAACAAACGCTAAATTAAAAATAAACCAAAAGTATATGAATGAATAATGAACGGGCATATGTATTACTTGATTACTCTCTCTCTCTCTCTCTCTCTCTCTCTCTCTCTCTCTCTCTCTCTCTCTCTCTCTCTCTCTCTCACACACACACACACCTCGAAATCCCTTATATTTAAAAAATTGTTAGTATAAATATCCCACTTTTTCATATAAAGGATTATGGGCAACACGTTCATGTATTATTCACCGGAGCATAAATTAAGTGAGCTTATATTTAACGAAACCTGCGGTAAAAATGTGGGTTTGATTCATTTACGGATTCTCTGAACGCTTACCTCATTTTGACTCAACGCTGTAATAAGGACAATTTGTTTATCGTAATATATGTATGGAGAAGCGTGTGTAAATATTCTTAATTTTCCAGGCAAATAAAAAACGTGTCATAAAGAGTTAAATACCAGAAGGTCGCTTAAATATGTGTGTGTGTGTGTGTGTGTGTGTGTGTGTGTGTGTGTGTGTGTTTCAATGCCGCCCCTAAATAAATTGTTTTCACATAATCTCCATTACGTGAATCCATTAATACTTGCGAACACGTAAAATTATTCACACTTCCTTAAATATGTGTGGTGCAATATATCTCTATATTGCACCCACTCCCCCACTCGTCATCAAACAAAATAGTTTCACCCTTAGTACATCATTACATGTTTTCCATGCCCTCTCTGGCCTCAATCCTCAGAAAGCTTATGGACCTGATGGAGTGCCTCCTATTGTCCTTAAAAAAAATGTCCTTCTGTGCTGACACCCTGCCTGGTCAAACTCTTTCGCCTTTGCCTGTCAACATCTACCTTTCCTTCTTGCGGGAAGTATGCCTTCATACAGCCTGTGCCTAAGAAGGGTGACCGTTCCAATCCCTTAAACTACCGTCCTATAGCTTTGCTTTCTTGTCTATCTAAAGCTTTTGAATCAATCCTTAACCGGAAGATTCAAAACCACTTTTCCACTTCTGACCTTCTATCTGATCGCCAGTATGGGTTCCGCAAGTGGCGTTCTACTGGTGATCTCCTTGCCTTCCTAACTGATTTTTGGTCATCCTCTCTTAGCCGTTTCGGTGAAACCTTTGCTATTGCGCTGGACATATCAAAAGCCTTTTGTAGGGTCTGGCACAAATCTTTGCTCTCCAAACTATCCTCCTACGGTTTCTATCCTTCTCTCTGTACCTTTATTTCCAGTTTCCTCTCTGACCCTTCTATTTCTGTTGTGGTAGACGGCCACTGTTCTTCCCCTAAACCTATTAATAGTGGTGTTCCGCAGGGTTCTGTCCTATCTCCCATTCTCTTTCTTTTGTTCATTGATGATCTTTCCAAAATGAACTGTCCTATCCATTCTTACGCCGACGACTCTACTCTGCATTACTCAACTTTTAATAGAAGACCCACCCAACAGGAAATAAATGATTCCAGGCTGGAGGCGGCAGAACGCTTAGTCTCAGACCTTACTATTATTTCCGATTGGGGCAAGAAGAACTTGGTGTCCATCAACGCCTCAAAAACATAGTTTCTCCACCTTTCCACTCACACAATCTTCCAAACAACTTTCTCCTATTCTTTGACAACACTCAGCTATCACCTTCTTCAACACTAAACATCCTCGGTCTATCCTTAACTCAAAATCTCTACTGGAAACTTCATATCTCTTCTCTTACTAAATCAGCTTCCTCGAGGCTGGGCGTTCTGTACCGTCTCCGCCAGTTCTTCTCCCCCGCACAGTTGCAATCCATTTACAGGGGCCTGGTCCGCCCTCGTATGGAGTATGCATCTCACGTGTGGGGAGGGCTCCACTCACACAGCTCTCTTGGACATAGATGAGTCTCAGGCTCTTCGTCTCATCAGCTCTCCTCCTCTTACTGATAGTCTTCTACCTCTTAAATTTCGCCGCCATGTTGCCTCTCTTTCTATCTTCTATCGATATTTTCATGTTGACTGCTTCTCTGAACTTCCTAATTGCTTGCCTCCCCCCCTCCCACGGCCTCGCCACACACGACTTTCTACTAATGCTCATCCCTTTACTGTCCAAATCCCTTACGCAAGAGTTAACCAGCATCTTCACTCTTTCATCCCTCACGCTGGTAAACTCTGAAACAATCTTCCTTCTCTGTATTTCCTCCTGCCTACGACTTGAACTCTTTCAAGAGGAAGGTATCAGGACACCTCTCTTCCCGAAATTGACCTAGCTTTCGGCCACTCCTCAAACTTTTTTAGGAGCAGTGAGTGGCGGGCCTTTTTTTTTACATTTGTTGTCCTTTTTTTATGCCCTTGAACTGACTCCTCTGCTGTAAAGAAAAAATAAGGCGCTGTATAAACACCAACACAATCAACTTTTTTGTTCTCTCTTACATTTCAGTTATATATATATATATATATATATATATATATATATATATATATATATATATATATATATATATATATATATATATATATATATATATATATATATATATATATATATATATATATATATATATATATATATATATATATATATATATATATATATATATACACTTTCTTTCTTTATATTTCAATCACTCTCAAACACTCGCTCCAGTCATTCTTTTTTTCTTTAATACTCCTTTCAATTTTTTCCCGTCCTTCTACTCTTCCTTTCCCTCTTTCTTATCTTCTTTCTTTCCCTACCTTCCCTTCCTCCCTTTTCTCCTTCAATTAAACCTTATCTTGTTTTCTCTCACTTCTCTCCTTTTCCTCCTTGTCATCACTCCTCCTCAGCTTTAGTATATCCTTACAAGCTCAATATAAACACCCACACAGTCAACGCTTTCTTCTCTTTTACATCCAAATTACATTTACTTTTAGTTCTTTTCTTACGTACACTACCCTAACATCAACATCCTCCCCTCTAAACAGCTGATCACATTCCCTCGTCTATATCGCCCTCCAGCTCCATTAACTACTCTCCCTTACGTGTTCTCCACGGTGCCAGGCTCCTGTGGTACATCATCTCGTTCCCTCGTTTTCTTGCCTCCACCTGGACGCCGCGTTATTAAAAGGACCCGCGGGACACCTAAATTTTGCTGCTCAGGTGAAGAATTGCAAAACTAACAGCGTGATAGGAAAAAAAAGTGAGGGATAGGGGAGGGAGTTGAGGGGAAGGGGAAAAATACAGCGAGACTGGAAAAAAAGTTAGGGAAAGGGGAGGAGGCGGATGTTGGTCTGGGAAGGGAAAGGGACGAGGGCGGTACCGGAAAAGAAATGGTGAAGGAAAGGGGGAGAGTAAGGGGAGATTAGGAGAGAAAGAAACAAGGGGAGGGAACGATGTGGGAATTTAAGGAAGTGAAGGCAGAGGGAGACGGGGGAGAATATATGGTTTAGGAATTAACCGGATGTGTGGAAAGGGGTGAACAGACGTGGGGAGAGGACGTTGGGGAGGGATGTGTAAGGCGGGAAGGTGATGGAGAGTGGGAACAGGGAAGGGAAGGGGGTGAAGATGGGGAGGAAGGGAAACAAGAGTAGGAAAAGAGAATCATGAAGATGGGAGTGTGAAGAAGGGGAGGAAGGGGAAGGTGGTGGTAGATGTGGGGGAGTAGGACTGGTAGAAAAGAAGATGGCGATGAAGGGGGAAGAGATAGTGGTGAGATGATAATAGGTGGAGATGATGGTGGTGGTGGTGGTGGTGGTGGTGGTGATGGAGATGGTGGTGGTGGTGGTGGTAGATGTGGGGGAGTAGGACTGGTAGAAAAGAAGATGGCGATGAAGGGGGAGATGAGTGAGATAGATATAGGTGTGTGAGATGGTGGTGGTGGTGGTGGTGGTGGTGATGGAGATGGTGGTGGGTGGTGGTGATGGTGGTGATAAATGGGGGGAGATGGGATGGGGAGTAGGACTGAAAGAATGAAGGAAAGAGGGGGAATGGTGGTAATAGGTGGAGATGATGGTGGTGGTGGTGGTGGTGGTGATTGGAACAAATAGCGGTTCTTTATACAATGAAAAATGGAGGGCAAAGATTAGTAAACAGAAGGTGAATCAGAGAGAGAGAGAGAGTAATGTGTCATACTCGGTACTAACTTTTGCATTACTTTTACGAAAATATATTCCTCCTCCTCCTCCTCCTCCTCCTTCTCCTCCTCCTCCACACTAATATCCTTCCACCCTGCCCTCTCCTGACATCCTAATCCTCCCCTGTATCGTATCCTGTCCTTCAATCCTTCAATCCCTCCTTTTCCCCTTTTCTTCCTTTCTCCTTTCGTGATTCAATAGGGACATAGGCAAACATTGGTTTACTAACAAGGTGGTGGATGAGTGGAATATGCTTAGCAGTCATGTGGTGAGTGCCAATACAATTGTCACATTCAAAAATAGATTAGATAAATTCATGGACAGCGATATTAGGTGGGGTTAGATACACGGGAGCTTAGGTTCAAAGGAGCTGCCTTGTACAGGCCTACCGGCCTCTTGCAGACTCCTACGTTCTTATGTTCTTATGTTCTTGTGTGTTCTTCCTTTATGCTGTCACAGTTTTACGCCCTCTCTTAATCTCCCTTTTTAGTTCCAACCTCCCTTTTCATTCCTTTATGTATATTTTTATCTTTTCATGATTTTTTCCTTAAAATTTATTGATTTGTTCCCTCCTTCTCCTCTCCTTTAACTTTTTCTTCATCATCTCTTCTCTCATACCTTTCCTTCATCTTTTTTCCTACCCTTCGTTTCCCTTCCCTTCCCTTCCCTTCCCTTCCCTTCCCTTCCCTTCCTTTCCCTTCCTTTCCTTTCCTTCCCTCCTTCCTTCTTTCCTTCCTTCCTTCCTTCCTTCCTTCTCTTCCGTCTCTTCTCTTCTCTTCTCTTCCCTTCCCTTCCCTTCCCTTCCTTTCCTTTCCCTTCCCTTCCCTTCCCTTCTCTTCCCTTCTCTCTTCTCTTCTCTTCTCTTCTCTTCTCTTCTCTTCCCTTCCCTTCCTTCCTTCCTTCCTACCTTCCTTCCTTCCCTCCCTTCCTTCCCTTCCTTTCCTTCCTTCCCATTCCCTTCTCTTCCCTTCACATCCCGTCCGTCAAATACCCAGCTATTCCCTTCTGTACCCTCCTCTTCCCTTCTCTACCCTTTATTTTTCCGTCCCCTATACTTCCTTTCCTTCCTTCCTCCCTTTCCTGAGAGAGTACTAAATCTTTAATCACAAATTTTCTAGTTCCGGTGCACGCCTCATTATTATTATTATTATTATTATTATTATTATTATTATTATTATTATTATTATTATTATTATTATTATTATTATTATTATTATTATTATATGGATATTAATAATAATAATGATGATGATAATAACAACAACAATGATAATAATAATAATAATAATAATAATAATAATAATAATAATAATAATAATAATAATAATAATAATAATAATAATAATAATAACTTACTGTTATCAATAATGTCTTACCTGAAATGAAAAAAAATGCATTAGTAATTTGCTTAATGACTGTTTATGAATCTACCTTTCCATCTATCTGTCCCTGTCATGCTACTCTAGAAAGGGATGAATAATGAAAATAATCAGGAAATAAAGCCACTTTAGAAAAACAAGACAATGGCGTTCGTGTTTAATAAAGAATAATACGAAATGCTAAGTATATTACGAAAAAAAAAATGGGAAGGTGGAGGAAAAGAAGATGAAGGAATAGAGCAGGAGCCCAGAGGGGTGAGCCTAGCTGGAAAGGTTACCAATTGTTACGTGTACCATCACATTGGCCATGGGTCCAAATCAAAGGGTCTGGACGTCTGCCGGGTGCCGCGTGGTGGGTGTGGTTACTCGAGGGCTGAAATGACACCCAAAATATCAGCTAGATCAGCCCAAAGGGTAACCACTCTAAACCACTCTCTGTTTAATCGGCACCATCTCCACATCTTTGGAGTATGGGTGCCAGACATTTTCACTGGTGGCTGGGGTCCGCCAGACACAGTATCGGAGTAAAAAATTGAGCTAGATCAGCTCGTTTGGTAACCCAATGAAAGCTGTTGTAAAATGTTCAGTACATCCCCCTGTATAAGAAACAACCAATGCCAGACATTTTCACCGGTGGGTTACCCTCCTCCCATACTGAGCTAGATCCGCTCACTTAGTAACCCAGTGAAACTTGCTGCAAAATGTTCAGTACATCCCCCTGTATAAAACACAACCCGTGCCAGAAATTTTCGTTGATTGGTTACCCCCGGCAGAAGCCCCTAAAGGGGGGACCTCCCCACCCATACTGAGCTAGATCAGCTCACTTAGTAACTCAGTGAAACTTGCTGTAAAATGTTCAGTACATCCTTTTGAATAAAATAAAAAAAAAGTTCTAAAATTTTTCGTTGGTGGGTTACCCCCGTCATAAGCCCCCAAAGGGCGGACCCCCCCACCCATACTGAGCTAGATCAGCTCACTTAGTAACCCAGTGAAACTTGCTGTGAAATGTTCAGTACTTCCTCTTGAATAAAAATAGATAAAAAAACAGTTCTAGAAATTTTTGTTGGTGGGTTACCCCCGCCAGAAGTCCCCAAAGGGGTGACCCCCACCCATAATAAGCTAGATCAGCTCACTTAGTAGCCCAGTGAAACTTGCTGTAAAATGTTCAGTACATCCTCTTGAATAAAAAATAAAAAATAAAAAGTTCTAGAAATTTTTGTTGGTGGGCTACCCTTACCAGAAGCTCCCAAAGGGTGACCCCCCATATTGGGCTAGATCAGCTCTGTACTCGCGCCAGAGCGAGTTAGTTATAGCACCCATTAGCCAGGATAATAACGCGGCCGACCTGGGTCAGTTAGGGTCACATGGAACGGACGAGACGCAAACATCCTACACTAGTGTCAGCAGGGCTATGTAAGTAAGTGACGCACCCGAGGACCAGGTGTTAGCCTTAGAGGTGGTAGACATTTGACAAGCAAGTATTGATGTTGATGTCCCATCAGAGTTCGTATGTCGTATGTACACTCTGAGCAAGACTGGTGATGTCAATGAAGCAAGATACAAAAAGATTATGCAAATGAACGGAAATATCAATAAGGTTATAATATTTCAGTCTTATGAAAAGTAATAAACATTCATAATCATATCTACATATATTGATCTACTTACAATGCATGCATATTACAGGGTTATTTGTAATGACAAAAAGATTCGTCTGCTAATTATTATAATGCCCTTATATCCTACGCAGACAAACCCACTGGCAAATGTGAAGAAGATAGATTGTTCCTTGTTGCCACCATCACATAAAAGCCTTGAAATGCTACATCTTCGAGCCCGTTATGTCACCGTAATATGGTTGCACGCATCTTCGGTATGTCCTGCAGGTTTGTCCCCAACTGATTGCGGATGGATTGTGAACTTTTGCAACAAAGCTGGTGCGATGGACCAGCGATACCAGACAGTCTGTTCAGTGATGAAACTGAAAATGTCAGTGAGGAAAATTTGGTCAATGGTGACGAGTCTGATTTAGATGCAGAGTCCTCAGATGAAGAACCTTGGATTGAGGACTCGTGTGATTTGGACGATAGAGATGACTAATCATGCTTTGTGTATTCGTGAAGTGTATATTATCTGTTCAATGATGAAACTGAAAATGGAAACGAAAATCTCTGGCATTGGTTGTTTCTTATAAAGAGGGATGTGTTGAACACCTTACAAGTTTCACTGGGTTACTAAGTGAGCTGATCTAGCTCAATATGGGGGAGTCACCCTTTGGGGGCTTCTGGCGGGGGGACCAATGAAGATTTCTGGCATTGGTTGTTTTTCATTCAGGGAGATGTACTGAACATTTTATAGCAAGTTTCACTGGGTTACTCAATGAGCTGATCTAGCTCAATATGGGGGGGTCACCTTTTGGGGGCTTCTGGCGGAGGTAACCCACCAATGAAAATTTCTGGCATTGGCTGTTTTTCATTCATCCACTCTATTTCCTTCCCGCCAGGAGGACACAAGAGGAGGAGGAGGAGGAGGAGGAAAAGAGGGAAGTGAAGAAGAAACAGAATATGTGTGTTCGAGTTTGTATTACAATAAAAGAAGAAGGGAAATTGAAGAGAGTGATAAAGAGAAAAGAGGATAAAGGGAAAAAAAATAGAATAGGAAGAGAAGGAGGAAGGATAAAGGGAAAAAGACGGTTAAGGAACAGAAGAGATAAAGAAGATGATGAACATAATTAGGTGCAGAAGGTGTAGATAAAGAAGTAGGGAATAAACAGAAGGAAATATGAAACAAAAAAAAAAGATAAAAATGATAATAACAATAATAGTAATAATTATACTTTTCTTGGTTGTTGATATTTTAGTATGAGAGAGAGAGAGAGGGAGAGAGAGAGGAGAGGTAACAAGAAGAGAGTAAACAAAAAAGAAGAAAACACCATTACAGAAAGAAACAGGGATGGGCGGTGAAGGAAGTGTGGGTCATCTTCCCTCTCTTCCTCCTTTGCTTTTCCTCTTCCCTCCCCCTTCCTCCCCCACACACACACTTTCCTTTTGTCTCTTTCTTTAAATAGCTATCCTTTCCCCTTTATCCATTTTATTTTATTTTATTCATCTCCCATTTTATTTTATTCATCTCCCTCTTTCCTTTTAAGAACATAAGAACATAAGAACGCAGGAGTCTGCAAGAGGCCGGTAGGCCTGTACGAGGCAGCTCCTTTGACCCTAAGCTCCCGTGTATCTAACCCCACCTAATATCGCTGTCCATGAATTTATCTAGTCTATTTTTTAATGTGACAATTGTATTGGCACTCACCACATGACTGCTAAACCTATTCCACTCATCCACCACCCTGTTAGTAAACCAATTTTTGCCTATGTCCCTGTTGAATCTGAATTTATCCAGTTTAAACCCGTTACTTCGTGTCCTACCCGGTTCTCTTACCAACAAAACCTTATGAATGTCTCCCTTATTAAAGCCATTTATAAACCTCGATCATGTCTCCACGCACCCTTCGCCTTTCTAGAGAATGCAAGTTTAACTGTTTGAGTCTTTCCTCGTATGGCAAGTTTCTCAACCCCTGAATCATCTTAGTCATCCTCCTCTGCACCGATTCTAACATTTTGATATCCATTCTATAGTAAGGTGACCAGAACTGAACCGCATAGTCAAGATGAGGTCTAACTAATGCTAAATATAGTTTGAGGAAGACTTCGGGGCTTCTGTTGCTTACGCTCCTTGAAATAAACCCCAGTACCCTATTAGCTCGATTTCTAGCTTGAATGCATTGTGCCCTTGGACGGAGATCAGAGCTCACTAAGACCCCTAAATCCCTCTCGCACCCAGACCTACTTATGAGAGTGTCATTTAAGCAATAGTTATGTGAGGGGTTGTTCCTACCTACACTCAGAATACTGCACTTCCCTCAAATATTTTTCTGTATTAAAGCTTATCTTCTTCTGTTCTCCGTTTTCCTTCTTTTTTCCTCTTTTATATTCATTTATCTTCTCCGTTTTAGTATGTGCCTCTCTTTTCCATTTGCCTTCCTCTCTTCCCTTTATCAAAAGAAAAAACTTCTCTTCCTCGCTTTCCCTACCCATCCATCCCTCTATTCCTCCTCTCCTTGCTCCTCCTCCCCTTGCTCCTCCTCCCCTCTTTATTCGTTTTCTACTCTCCCCTTCTCTACCGTTCCATACTCCTTTCCTTACTATATCCTTCCACCACTCCCTTCCCTTCCCTTCGCCCCGTCGCCGTGCAGTCTACGGTAGCGACCCGTCACATATCCTTTCCTCGTCCCAGCACCATTCTCTTGCACAAATCTCGGCTCATACACCTTCCATTTTTCCCTTTCCTTTATACATTTATTTTTTCCCCTTTCAGTTCCTCTTTATTTTCTCCCCTTTCAGTTCCTCTTTATTTTCTCCCACTTCTCCTCCCAATATTTTCCCTATTTTTTTCTCATTTTTTTTCTTTTTATCTAGTTCATTTTCTTCATATTTTCTTCAACTTATCCTTGGCTCGATTTCTTTCTTCTCATATTTTCGCTTTCCATTTTTTCTCACGTAGTTTCCTCACGTTTTTCATTTTTTCTCTTTATGTTTTCTCCACCTGTTTTATCTTCATATATTTTCCCTTACCCCGCCCCCCCAACACAATCTACGGAAATGATTCATCACTTTTCACTTCCTTTTCCTTCCCTGCCTTCCTTCCCTTCCTCCAAATGGTCTTCTTAATATAACAACTTCCATTCATTCCTTTCTCTCTCTCTTTTCCTCTTCTTACTGTCTAAAAAATAACAGCCTTTCAACGTTCCTTTTCTTCTTTAACATTTTCTCTTCCCCCTCTCTCCTCTGTTTCCTTCTCTAGTATATAAAAGACGCCCATGTCGTCATTCCTTCTTTTCCTCATTTTCTTTTCTTTTTTCTCCTTTTTCTCAGTTTCTCTTCCCTACAAAAATAAGTCATGCTCACTCCATCTTTTGGTTCTTCATTTTTCTCCTTTTTTCTCATCTTTTTTTCCATATCTTTTCTTTCACTGATAAAATGTTCCTTTTTCCGGTTTTGTTTTTCTTCTACTTTCTCCTCTTTTTTCCTTCATGTCCCTCTATCTTTCTCTGACAAACATAATGAAATACCCATCCAATCTTATTTATCTCTCATTCTTCCCTTTTCTTCCTCTCTTGCTCTCTTCTTTTCCTCATTGTCGTCTTCCCTCAAATACACCATGACACACGACTCCTCATTCAATCTAACATTTTTTTTCCATTTTCTTCCCTTTTCATCTATCACTTTACAGGTTTTTATTCTCACTCCCACTCTCCCACATTTCCTCGCCCCTTTCTTATCTTCCTCTTCACGCCACACCTCATCTCCTCAATATCTCCCTCCATCTACTATATCCTCCATGGTCCTCTTCATGTCAATCTCGCCACCACCCTCTCCTCCTCCTCCTCCTCCTCCTCCGCCCTTATCAGAGAGAGACGACATAGGCAAAGCGACGTTCATCTAGGTCTTGAAGGAGGAACAAGAGGAGGAGGAGAATGAGGAAAAGAGAATCAGCTCATCCACGAGGAAAACATGGGTAACTATGCGGAAAAGTAGGAAGGGGAGAGAAGGACGGAGTTAAGAGGAAATGGGAAGAACGAGGGAGGATAAAAAAAATATATTAAAGGAGAGGAAAAGGAAATAATGTGTAAAAAGAGGAGCGAGAAAACTATAAGCAAATAAGAAATTAATATAAGCAGGAAGACAGGAAAGGAGGGAAGTATACATGAAGGAAATAACGAAGGAACGAAAAAAAAAGGCAGATAAGGGTTGTGGTGATGGTGGTGGATGTGACTGTGGTGGCGATGGTAGTTGCGTTGATGATATTGGTAGTTGGGGTGATGGTTGTGAGTGGTGACGATGGTGGTGGTGGTGGTGTAAGTGATGGTGGTGGCGGTGGCGGTGGTGGTGTTTATAGGAGTGGTGGTGGCTTTGGTGATGGTGTGGTGTGTTTTTCCTGCACAGTTCGTTTGACATTTGTTTTCTTTGTTTTGGCTCGGAATGTTTCAGGTGTTTGCTTCCTCCTGTCGTGTTGTTGTTGTTGCTGTTCTTCTTTTCTTTGTTGTCTTGTTGTTGTGGATCTTTTCTCCTCGTTTCTTTTCTTTTCCTCTCAGTTATTGATGTGGAATTTTTATATTTTTTTTATGTGTGTGTGTTTTGTCGTGTGTGTTTGTTTTCCCCATTAAATCGTTCACAGGTCTGGTTGGCGTTGTTAATGCAGTGTTGATTTTGCTATTTCTGTTTTTGTCGCCATTCATTTCGTTCTTTGTATTTTCGCTATTGTTTTTTTTTTTTTTTTGTCGCTCCTGAAGTTATTTTCATTTTGTCGCTATTGATGATTTTGTTATTGTCGTAACTGTTTTCATCCTCGTTGTTGGTGGTGTTATTGTAGTGCAGGAGTTTCAAGGGCCGTTGGGGTGTAGGCAGAGAAGGCAGCACTCTACTGTTTGGTCCGGTTCGATCTCCCTCTCTGTTGCTGGTCACGAGCTCCAGTTGTATCTTATATTGATTTATCATATATTGATATATTTTTCAAGGACACAATTGCAAAGTTTATTTTGGGATCATACCTCGAAATCCATTCTCCCTAGATACCTATACAAAAATCAATACTTACATGAATATTGACCTAACTGGAATCGCTATCTTCTTCATCCTTCCTTTTATCAGAGCGTTCTACTAGTGATCTCCTAGCCTTCTTAACTGACTCTTGGTCATCCTCTCTTAGCCGTTTCGGTGAAACTTTTGCTATTGCGCTGGACATAGCAAAAGCTTTTGATAGGGTCTGGCACAAATCTTTGCTTTCTAAACTACCCTCCTACGGTTTCTATCCTTCTCTCTGTACCTTTATCTCCAGTATCCTTTCTGACCGTTCTATTTCTGCCGTGGTAGACGGTCACTGTTCTTCCCCTAAATCTATTAACAGTGGTGTCCCACAAGGTTCTGTCCTATCTCCCACTCTTTTTCTGTTGTTCGTTGATGATCTTCTTTCCAAAACGAACTGTCCTATCCATTCCTACGCCGATGATTCCACTCTGCATTATTCAACTTCTTTTAATAGAAGACCCACCCTTCAGGAACTTAACGACTCAAGGCTGGAGGCTGCAGAACGCTTAGCCTCAGACCTTACTATTATTTCCGATTGGGGCAAGAAGAACCTGGTGTCCTTCAACGCCTCAAAAACACAGTTTCTCCACCTATCCACTCGACATAATCTTCCAAACAACTATCCCCTATTCTTTGACAACACCCAGCTATCACCTTCCTCAACACTAAACATCCTCGGTCTATCCTTAACTCAAAATCTCAACTGGAAACTTCATATCTCATCTCTTACTAAATCAGCTTCCTCGAGGCTGGGCGTTCTGTACCGTCTCCGCCAGTTGTTCTCCCCTGTACAGTTGCTGTCCATATACAGGGGCCTTGTCCGCCCTCGTATGGAGTATGCATCTCATGTGGGGGGGGGGCTCCACTCACACAGCTCTTCTGGACAGAGTGGAGGCTAAGGCTCTTCGTCTCATCAGCTCTCCTCCTCATACTGATAGTCTTCTACCTCTTAAATTCCGCCGCAATGTTGCCTCTCTTTCTATCTTCTATCGATATTTCCACGCTGACTGCTCTTCTGAACTTGCTAACTGCATGCCTCCCCCCCTCCCGCGGCCCCGCTGCACTCGACTTTCTACTCATGCTCATCCCTATACTGTCAAAACCCCTTATGCAAGAGTTAACCAGCATCTTCACTCTTTCATCCCTCACGCTGGTAAACTCTGGAACAATCTTCCTTCATCTGTATTTCCTCCTGCCTACGACTTGAATTAATTCAAGAGGAGGGTATCAGGACACCTCTCCTCCCGAAACTGACCTCTCTTTCAGCCACCTCTTTGGATTCTTTTTAGGAGCAGCGAGTAGCGGGCTTTTTTTTTTTTATTAATGTTTACTTTTTGTGTGCTCTTGAACTGTCTCCTTTGCTGTAAAAAAAAAAAAAAAAAAATCCTCTTTCTTCTACATGTCCTGCTTCTTCTCTTCCAGTCCACTCCGTTCTTCTCCATCTTTCTTAACTTCCTTTCTTTTCATTTTATCCCCTCTTGCTCTGCCTCCTACACCTCCTCCTCATAGGCCTCACGTCTCTTATGTATCCCCCACTTCCATTCTTTTATTCATTTCTCCCTTCTCTTCCCCTCTCCTCCATCCCTCTTTCAATACGCCCACACGCACGTCTGTTTGTTCCTCCTCCTCCTCCTCCTCCTCAACGGTTTCAACGGAAAGTTACATTTAAATTTATCTTATGAACAAAGTCTTAAAGAAGTAAATTTATTCAGCTTATCAAAACTAAGAATGCGAGGCGATCTAATAGAAATGTTTAAGATATTTAAAGGATCCAGTGATATTAATGCGGAAGATTACTTTACAATTCATCAATCAAATAGAGCAAGAAGAAATCACAATTTCAAGATAAGTGGTAGAAGATTCTTATCTCACGAAGCCAAACACTTCTTCTTCAATCGTGTCGTTAATGTTTGGAGTTCTCTACCCTGTGATGTCGTTGATAGTACAACAGTTACGTCCTTCAACAATAGATTAGACAAGTATTTTGAATCCAACCAGCAACTAAGATTTTACTCATTGTCGTATTAACGTTAAGTTCTTTCGAATACTGGTGTCTTTGACCGTTTTTATCGCCCGGTTAGTGGTAGCAGTAATGGTAGTTCTTTCATCTTTCCTACATAATTTCCATGCAGTTTTTCTATGCTGCATGGTTCTTTTTCCTTTCCTGCAAACTTTGGCTGGAGGGATTGGGGGTGGGGAGGAGCCTTCGCCTTTGCTGTCCTTCATCTTCCACCTTTGATTAGATAGTTAGTGTAGCTTGTCACAAACAGTCTCGTAAGGACCAGCAGGTCTGCTGTTGTTTGTTCTTCTTTTGTGTTCCTTTTGTGTTCCTCCTCCTCTTCCTCCTCCTCCTCCTAGCCCGTCACGCTCTATGCTGTCTTGTAGTCCTATCATCTTATCTACATCCTCCTCCTCCTCCTCCTCCTCCTTCATGTCTCGAAGAGGTTCCTTGAACCGGAGAGAGAGAGAGAGAGAGAGAGAGAGAGAGAGAGAGAGAGAGTCTGCATCAGCTTCAACCTCAGGCCGTAGATCCTCTCTCTCTCTCTCTCTCTCTCCCCCCTTCCTCCGCCTCCCCACGACAATATCTGTCCCTTTTCTTTCCTCATATTTCATTCATGTTTCATCTTACTACTACTACTACTACTACTACTACTACTAATAATAATAATAATAATAATAATAATAATAATAGTAATACGACTTTTCATCTTTTATTCTTCTTCCACTTCTCTCTCTCTTCCTCTTCCCTTGCCCTCTCTCGTTCCTTTCTTGTGTGTCTTTCTAAATCCGCAACCCCATTTAAGATGTGAGCTCCTCCTCCTCCTCCTTATCGGTCTCAGTCCTCCATTTCCACATAAGCAGCCCTTCCTCCTCCTCCTCCTCCTCCTTATGTCTCAGTCCTCCATTTCCACATAAGCACCCCTTCCTCCTCCTCCTCCTCCTCCTCGTCTGCACTGAAGGAATGGTGACTGTGTGTAATATTGTGCCTGTGAGAGAGAAATATGAGCAGGATGAGAAGGAGTCCTGAAAATAGATAGCAGTTATAGGTAAAGAAAGACAAAGTAATGTGTGTGTGTGTGTGTGTGTGTGTGTGTGTGTCATTGAGAGAGAGAGAGAGAGTTGAGACGCCGTGGGGTCAGGTCACGCTCGGGTTCGCTCCGTGATATTGGACACTGTGTGGAAGCAGAACGATATTTCTTCTTATCCTCCACACGTTGGGATTACCATCGCTTCCTGGGAGCTGTGCAGTGGACAAGTAGCGCACAGGAAGTACTGTGTGTGTGTGTGTGTGCCCTTACACAACCTTGGAAACTCGCCCCTCTGTGCTCCATTGCCCTCACGCGGGACGGAGCCTGTGGACAGTGAAGTGTTTAGTGGCGCAAGAACGACCATCAACGAGCGAAAAAATTAGCTTCCGAGATCTGTGAAACATTCTTTCTATCAAAGTGTTCAAGCGTGTGTGGAAAAAACTACAAAATAGTGAACAGTGAGAGGCAACTCCACGAAACACGCTGACCTCACCTCGCCCAGAGCTGTAAATCCCCTGGGACAGGGCCCCTCGGAAAACAGGCCGCGCCCGCCCCTCGCATTCCAAGGCGAGATTAGAGACACCCCCATCCCACCCTGACCTGACCTCTCGTGCATCGACCGACACCACCATCAGGGACTCCCTCAAGCTCACTGAGGCCCCCACCAGCATCAGCAAATTGCCTGGGCAGGACAGTCAGGCTATCCTGGGGCAAAATATTGCTGTGTGTGCAGCTACTCTGTCCGTGTGAAGCCCTCCACGGCCTGCAGCCAGCCAGACTGTCCAAACCTGGCCTGCGCAGACTGCTTCAATGAAGGCCCTTTCTGCTGTTCCACGACTGAGGGACTGAGGCGAGCAGCCGGCATTCCTCACCCCGTCACCTACGCGGCCGCTGAAGATACACCGCCCAGCACGCCAGCAGCCCCCCAGCCCGACCCGCTCGCCCCACAACCACCAATTGAAACGGAGGACAGCGCCGTCAGGGAGGATCTTCTCTCCAACCCGCCTGAAGGCCTTGTTGACATCATTCTCCGACTAAGGAATGAGGTACACGGCCTTAAGTGCATTGTGGAGACATATCGGGCGCG